>NC_030827.1:10320000-10640000 GCF_001704415.2 Capra hircus | reverse complement strand
GAGAGTAGCATTGAAACATACATTATCATATGTAGAATAGATAGCCAGTGGGAATTTGCCATATGAGGCAAGGAGCTCAAACTGGGTGTTCTGTGATGACCTAGAGTTGCGGAATAGGGTGGGAGGCGGGATGGAGATTCAAGACAGAAGGGACATATGTATACCTATGGCTGATTCATGTTGATGTATGGCAGAAATCAACACAATATTGCAAAGCAGTTATCCTTCAATTAAAAAAATTTTTTTTAAAAAGAGTTTTGCATACATTTTGCAATGCTAGTTATAATTTGTTATCTGGTCCTTCAGAGTCCCTAAAAGTCCTACTAATTCAATCTTGAAAATCATTTCCTTCAATCTAGGTATTTCTGAAAAAAAAATACATATATATATATATATATATACACACATATATCCATGTGGACATGGTAGGTTATCCTTGGAAACAGGGAAAGGACTGGAAATCACTGGTATAGTCTGACCAGCTGTTTTCAGCATCTGTTCTGATCAATTACAGCTTCTACCTTGATTGGTCACCTCAACTGTTACATATTTTTTAACACACTGAATATAAGTCAAATAAAATCTTTATCAAGTTCAGCTATCAAGTGTTTCAAGAATAAACACTTGATAAACTCACCTAGATATAACTCACCTAGAGCCAGACATCCTGGAATGCAAAGTCAAGTGGGATTTACAAAGCATCACTATGAACAAATTTAGTGGAGGTGATGGAATACCAGTTCAGCTATTTCAAATCCTAAAAGATGGTGCCGTGAAAATGCTGTTCTCAATATGCAAGCAAATTTGGAAAACTCAGCAATGGCCACAGGACTGGAAAAGGTCAGTTTTCATTCCAATCCCAAAGAAAGGCAATGCCAAAGAATGTTCAAACTACTGCACAATTGCACTCATCTCACATGCTAGCAAATGCTCAAGATTCTCCAAGCCAGGCTTCAACAGTACGTGAATCATAAAATTCCAGATGTTCAAGCTGGATTTAGAAAATGCTGAGGAACCAGAGATCAAATTGGCAACATCTGTTGGATCATAGAAAAGGCAAGAGAGTTCCAGAAAAACATCTACTTCTACTTTATTGACTACGCCAAAGCCTTTGACTGTGTAGATCACAACAAACTGGAAAATTCTTCAAGAGATGGGAATACCAGACCACCTGACCTGCCTCCTGAGAAATCTGGATGCAGGTCAAAAAGCAACAGTTAGAACTGGACGTGGAACAATGGACTGGTTCCAAATTGGGAAAGGAGTACGTCAAGGCTGTATATTGTCACCCTGCTTATTTAACTTATATGCAGAGTACATCACATGAAATGCCAGGCTGGATGAAGCACAATCTAGAATGAAGATTGCCAGGAGAACTATCAATAACCTCATATATGCAGATGACACCACCCTTATGGCGGAAAGTGAAGAAGAACTAAAAAGCCTCTTGATGAAAGTGAAAGAGGAGACTGAAAAAGCTGGCTTAAAACTCAACATTCAAAACACTAAGCCCACGGCATCCGGCCCCATTACTTTCTGGCAAATAGATGGGGAAACAGTGGAAACAGTGACAGACTTTATTTTCTTGTGCTCCAAATCACTGCAGATGGTAACTGCAGTTTTCAAATTAAAAGATGCCTGCTCCTTGGAAGAAAAGCTATGACCAACCTAGACAGCATATTAAAAAGTAAAGACATTATTTTGCCTACAAAAGTTCAGTTCAGTTCAGTCACTCAGTCGTGTCCAGCTCTTTGTGACCGCATGAATTGCACCCCTCCCTGTCCATCACCATCTCCCGGAGTTCACTCAAACTCATGTCCATCGAGTCGGTGATGCCATCCAGCCATCTCATCCTCTGTCATCCCCTTTTCCTCCTGCCCCCAATCCTTCCCAGCATCAGAGTCTTTTCCAATGAGTCAACTCTTCACATGAGGTGGCCAAAGGACTGGAGTTTCAGCTTTAGCATCAATCCTTCCAAAGAACACCCAGGGCTGATCTCCTTCAGAATGGACTGGTTGGATCTCCTTGAAGTCCAAGGGACTCTAAAGAGTCTTCTCCAACACCACAGTTCAAAAGCATCAATTCTTCAGTGCTCAGCTTTCTTCACAGTCCAACTCTCACAGCCATACATGACCACTGCAAAAACCATAGCCTTGACTAGACGAACCTTTGTTGGCAAAATAATGTCTCTGCTTTTGAATATGCTATCTAGGTTGGTCATAACTTTTCTTCCAAGGAGTAAGCGTCTTTTAATTTCATGGCTGCAGTCACCATCTGCAGTGATTTTGGAGCCCCCAAAAATAAAATCTGACACTGTTTCCACTGTTTCCCCATCTATTTCCCATGAAGTGATGGGACCAGATGCCATGATCTTCGTTTCCTGAATGTTGAGCTTTAAGCCAACTTTCTCACTCTCCTCTTTCACTTTCATCAAGAGACTTTTTAGTTCCTCTTCACTTTCTGTCATAAGGATGGTGTCATCTGCATATCTGAGGTTATTGATATTTCTCTTGGCAATCTTGATTCCAGCTTGTGCTTCTTCCAGCCCAGCGTTTCTCATGATGTTCTCTGCATATAAGTTAAATAAGCAGGGTGACAATATACAGCCTTGACGGACTCCTTTCCCTATTTGGAACCAGTCTGTTGTTCCATATCCAGTTCTAACTGTTGCTTCCTGACCTGCATAGGTTTCTCAAGAGGCAGGTCAGGTGGTCTGGTATTCCCATCTCTTGAAGAATTTTCCACAGTTTATTGTGATCCACACAGTCAAAGGCTTTGGCATAGTCAATACAGCAGAAATAGATGTTTTTCTCGAACTCTCTTGCTTTTTCCATGATCCAGCGGATGTTGGCAATTAGCTCTCTGGTTCCTCTGCCTTTTCTAAAACCAGCTTGAACATCTGGAAGTTCACGGTTGACGTATTGCTGGAGCCTGGCTTGGAGAATTTTGAGCATTACTTTGCTAGCGTATGCTGCTAAGTGGCTTCAGTCGTGTCCAACTCTGTGCAACCCCAGAGACAGCAGCCCACCAGGCTCCCCCATCCCTGGGATTCTCCAGACAAGAACACTGGAGTGGGTTGCCATTTCCTTCTCCAATGCATGAAAGTGAAAAGTGAAAGTGAAGTTGCTCAATCGTGTCTGACTCCCAGTGACCTCATGGACTGTAGCCTACCAAGCTCCTCCGTCCATGGGACTTTCCAGGCAAGAGTACTGGACTGGGTTCCCATTGCCTTCTCCGTATGAGATGAGTGCAATTGTGTGGTAGTTTGAGCATTCTTTGGCATTGCCTTTCTTCGGGATTGGAATGAAAACTGACCTTTTTCCAATCCTGTGGCCATTGCTGAGTTTTCCAAATTTGCTGGCATATTGAGTGCAGCACTTTCACAGCATCATCTTTCAGGATTTGAAATAGCTCAACTGGAATTCCATCATCTCCACTAGCTTTGTTTGTAGTGATGCTTCCTAAGGCCCACTTGACTTCACATTCCAGGATGTCTGGCTCTAGGTGAGTGATCACACCATCGTGATTATCTTGGCCGTGAAGATCTTTTTTGAATAGTTCTGTGTATTCTTGCCACCTCTTCTTAATATCTTCTGCTTCTGTTAGGTCCATACCATTTCTGTCCTTTATCGAGCCCATCTTTATATGAAATGTTCCCTTGGTATCTCTAATTCTCTTGAAGAGATCTCTAGTCTTTCCCATTCTGTTGTTTTCCTCTATTTCTTTGCACTGATCGCTGAAGAAGGCTTTCTTTTCTCTTCTTGCTATTCTTTGAAACTCTGCATTCAGATGCTTTTATCTTTCCTTTTCTCCTTTGCTTTTCACTTCTCTTCTTTTCACATATATTTGTAAGGCCTCCTCAGACAGCCATTTTGCTTTTTTGCATTTCTTTTCCATGGGGATGGTCTTGTACTCCAGTACAATGTCACAAACCTCAGTCCATTATCAGGCACTCTATCTATCAGATCTAGTCCCTTAAATCTATTTCTCACTTCCACTGTATAATCATAAGGGATTTGATTTAGGTCATACCTGAATGGTCTAGTGGTTTTCCCTACTTTCTTCAATTTCAGTCTGAATTTGGCAATAAGGAGTTCATGATCTGAGCCACAGTCAGCTCCCAGTCTTGTTTTTGGTGACTGTATAGAGCTTCTCCATCTTTGGCTGCAAAGAATATAATCAATCTGATCTTGATGTTGCCCGTCTGCTGATGTCCATGTGTAGAGTCTTCTCTTATGTTGTTGGAAGAGGGTGTTTGCTATGACCAGTGTGTTCTCTTGGCAAAACTCTATTAGTCTTTGCCCTGCTTCATTCCGCATTCCAAGGCCAAATTTGCCTGTTACTCCAGGTGTTTCTTGACTTTCTACTTTTACATTCCAGTCCCCTGTAATGAAAAGGACATCTTTTTTATGTGTTAGTTCTAAAAGGTCTTGTAGGTCTTCATAGAACCGTTCAACTTCAGCTTCTTCAGTGTTACTGGTTGGGGCATAGACTTGGATTACTGTGATATTGAATGGTTTGCCTTGGAAATGAACAGAGATCATTCTGTCGTTTTTGAGATTGCATCCAAGTACTGCATTTCAGACTCTTTTGTTGACCATGATGGCTACTCCATTTCTTCTAAGGGATTCCTGCCCGCAGTAGTAGATATCATGGTCATCTGAGTTAAATTCACCCATTCCAGTCCATTTTAGTTCGCTGGTTCCTAGAATGTCGACGTTCACTCTTGCCATCTCATGTTTGACCACTTCCAATTTGCCTTGATTCGTGGACCTGACATTCCAGGTTCCTATGCAATATTGTTCTTTACAGCGTCGGACCTTGCTTCTATCACCAGTCACATCCACAGCTGGGTATCGTTTTTGCTTTGGCTCCATCTCTTCATTCTTTCTGGAGTTATTTCTCCACTTGTATCCAGTAGCCTATTGGGCACCTACTGACCTGGGGAGTTCCTCTTTCAGTATCCTACCATTTTGCCTTTTCATACTGTTCATTTGGTTCTCAAGGCAAGAATACTGAAGTGGTTTGCCATTCCCTTCTCCAGTAGACCACATTCTGTCAGACCTCTATGGTTTTTCCAGGAGTCATGTATGGATGTGAGAGTTGGACCATAAAGAAAGCTGAGCCCCAACGAATTGATGCTTTTGAACTGTGGTGTTGCAAAGACTCTTGAGAGTCCCTTGGACTGCAAGGAGATCCAACCAGTCCATCCTAAAGGAAATCAGTCCTGAATATTCATTGGAAGGACTGTTGCTAAAGCTGAATCTCTCATATTTTGGCTACCTGATGTGAAGAACTGACTCATTTTGATGCTGGGAAGGATTGAAGGCAGGAGGAGAAGCGGACAACAGAGGATGAGATGGTTGGATGGCATCACTGACTCAATGGGCATGGGTTTGAGCAAGCTCTGGGAGTTGGTGATGGACAGGGAAGCCTGGCATGCTGGGATTCATGGGGTCACAAAGAGTCAGACATGAGTGAATGACTGACCTGAACTGAACTGGAACACAACGGCCAAGACATGGAAACCACCTAAATGTCCATCGACAGATGAATGGATAAAGATGTGGTTATATGTACACAATGAAATATTACTCAGCCTCAAAAAACAGTGAAATAATGTCGTTTGCAGCAACATGGATGGACTTAGAGATTATCATATTAAGTGAAGAAAGTCAGAAAGAGGAAGACATACCATACGATATCACTTATATGTGGAATTTAAATATTATCTAAATGAACTTACCTACAAAACAGGTTCACAGACATAGAAAACAGAGTTATGGTTGATGGCTGGGGGTGAGGAAGGGATGGATTGGGAGTCTGGAATTAGCAGATGCAAACTATTATGTAGAGAATGGATAAACAGCAAGTTCCTACTGTATAGCACAAAGAACTATATTCAATATCCTATGATAAACCATAATGGAAAAGAATATGAAAAAGAATGCATATATACATATAAATGAATCACTTCACTGTACAGCAGAAATTAACACAACACTGTGAATCAACTATATAATACTCCAATAAAATAAATTTTTTAAAAAGAATAAAACATACCTACCAGATAGCTGATTGATTTGCTCTGGGGTTAACTTCAATAGCAGTGTTAGTCATTCAGTCATGTCTGGCTCTTTGCGATCCCATGGATTGTAGCCCTCCAGGCTCTTCTGTCCATAGGATTTTCCAGGCAAGAATACTGGAGTGGGTTGGCATGTCTTCCTCCAGGGGATCTTCCTGACTCAGGGATCGAGCCCACGTCTCGTACATCTCTTGCACTGGCAGGCAGGTCTTTACCACTAGCTCCACCTGGGAAGCCCCTAATTCAATAGAGCTTCATTAAAACCCTTACAATATTAACTCCATTAAATAAGAAATAAATAGCAGTTTTTCTGCTATTTAAAAAAATTTTTTTTTCACATATTTATTATTTATTTATTTAGTGGCACTTAGCTGTGGCATGCAGAAGCTTTTAGTTGTGGCATGTGGGATCTAGAACCCTGTCCAGGGATTGAACCCAGGCCCCAGGCCCTCTGCATTGAGAGCATGGAGTCTTAGCCACTGGACCACCAGGGAAGTCCTACTATGTACCTCTTTAGCTACCATCACACATTCACAGCATAGCTTTGGGCAAGACGTGTCTACAGGGACTACCTTTACCACCTCAGCTTCCATTCACTCTTCCAACACCATCCCTCCCTGTTGCGTCTCATCTCCTACTAGCATCTACTCCTATTGCTCCCTTGAAAGTGCTCTCATAATTTCCAGATTGCTTAATTAGCAGACCCTTTTCTGTCTTTATCTCAATTGATTTCTCTGCAGTGTTTCACCCTGTTGGCCACTTCCTCTTTCTTGAACTTCTCTCCTCCCTCTGCCTTCTGTGATATTTTCTCTTTTCTCATATCTGCCTCAACCTTATAAATTTCTCCTTTCTCCACCAACCCCTGTAACTTTGGTACTCCCCAGATCTTTGCTCTCTCCACACCCTCACTTGGGAATGCTTGTGTCTGCCTCTCTGTCAATGTGCAGTACTGCGAATGTACAAAACTAAACTGAGCTTTTCTATCTTGCACTCCCTCCGCAACTCCTAGTTCAGACTTCTGATCCCCCTTTAATTCCCATACTCACGAGCTCAACAGAAAATTCCAGTCTCTTCTCCCTTCATTTTATGACCTTAATCTCCCATACCGATTCCCTTACCCTCTGTACTGCTTCAGTTCAGTCCCTAACATTTCTCCCATTTCTCTCCCATGGAAACATAGACCAGCTTCCTAATGGGTCTCTCTGCTTTCTCTTTATTCTCCCAAGTGATGCCATAATGATCTTTCTGAAATGACTCCGTACACATGCGCACACACACACACAAATCTAGGGAATTCCCTGGCAGTCCAATGGTTAAGACCCTGTGCTTTCACTGCTGAGGTGAAACTAAGATTAACTAACACTACAACTAAGGGCCTACAAGCTGTGTGGTATGGCAAAAAAAAGAAAAAAAATCTAGGATTTGCTTTTTGCTATAGACTCTCACATTGCTCTGTGCATAGCATCATCCTGACACTTATTAGCCTGTATTCTAATAAGCTGAGAGTTATTTGTGTTTTCTCAACGAGACGTTGAAGGCAACTTCTAGCCTGAGTGAACTTTTTGATACCATGCCTGATGTGGTAGGTGCTCGCTTCACAATTGTTGAATGAATTAATGGAAAATGCTACTAATATTAAAGGAGAAGATTTTAAGAAATGAAAAGGAAAACGTTTGGAAAGGAATATAGACACAAAGTTGCCTCACTGAGACGTTGCCATGAAAAGTGGAAGAAAGACAACACAAGGCTTCGTCATTTTTGGACCATGCATCGTTTCAAGAATCTGATAAACATTAAGGGCTCGCCTCACAGGATAAAATACACCTACACACATCACAGAGGATTCTGCATACAATTTCAGGGCTTCTCCATACGGATGTCCCAAGGCTCCAGAAATCTGGGCAACACAGGGCCATATGTGGGATGGATCAGAGTTGGGTATGTCTAGAATGAGAATTTGTTCCAGAAAAAAGAGGAGTTTTCCTACCTCACACATTACACCAAACGATACAGTAAATTCATTAAAAAGATAAATAATTTTTCAACCATAAAATATTAGGGAAACTATTTTTATAATGTGGAATAGGTATAAAATAGGTCATAAAATTTATGAACCTATAAAAGAAAGGACTGACAGATTCAACTATACAGACTTCTGAAAAATAAGACACCATGGATAAAGGGGAAAAAGGCAAATTTCAAAATATGTAAAATATGTGAAATGTTTAAAATCCAAGTAATTTATATCCAGAAAATACATAAGGAGTGACTGTGAGAAAATGAAATAACACCACCACAGGGAAAAGAGAAGTGCGACGGAAAAGAACAGACATTTCACAGAACAAATGCAAATGATTAATTAATCCAGGAAAAAGTGCCCAACTTTTACTAATCGAGGAAATATAAATTAAAACAACTATGTCATTCCTCTTCATCCACCACATTGGCAAAAATTAACAAGACTGATGATATACAGGTTGCCAAGGATATAGGAAAAATGAATATTCTCAAACACTGATGTTGGGAATGAAAATCAGTATTCTCTTAGGAAAGCAATTTGGCAACATCTGTCACTATGGTAAATACACATAAAATTCTACCCAGAAATTTTACCAGTAAGCCTCTCTTCTAGAGAAATGCTTGCCACTGTGCACAAAGAATCATAAACAAGGATATTCACTGAAGTATTATTTATAGTAGAGAAAGCCAAATGTCCACCTAAGGGAAAATGACACTACATTTTTTTATAAAGTGTAGCTTATCTATTTATATTCTCTAAGACATAATACTAAATGACAAGACAATGTATATAATATCCTATTTACTTAAAAAAAAATAGACACTTGAATACATACATATACCAGGGTATAAAAGGGCTATACATTTTAAAATACACCAAACAGTGAGTACCTCTGGAAAGAGGAGTAAAAAATCACAAGAAATGAGAAGTTAGGATGTATCATTTTATTCTGTATTTTTTTTTAATTGTTTGAACGTTTTGGAACCAGGATAAATGGAAGTGGAGCACATTTTTAAGGGACATATTCCATCGTACCAGCCAATTTCCTCATTCATTCTGGCCTCTGGACTATCTCACAGTTTTGCCTAATTTTTACTGCTCACAAACACTTCATTTAATCCACAAATTGTATACTCTCTCCTAGTCAACACCAGAGCCTGTGGGTCCATGTGGGCGGCCATCACCAGCCTTGCCTCGTAGGGGCGGGAGTCTCATTACTCACCAGATGCAGTCATGGCTGCCTCATACAGCAAGGAGCGACCTTGACCTTGTGTTCTGTTTAGGCTATTTATTTTGTTCTGTTTGAGAATTTTGCAGAGGGAACCATGATTCTGTATAAATGGGTAATGTTCAATGACAGGTCTATATTTGGTTGTAAGTTAAATGATATTGCTTTCAGAACTTAGTGTGTGGGCTGTGAAAGATGCAAGTTTATGAGAATGTTCTCATAACCAAATGGGAAACAGAAATGATAAAATAAGCCAAACTGCTACTAGTAGAGATCACCATGCTAGTAGTGTTGCCCTTAATCCCTCTCCATTGCAGGAATTAGTCATTAACTTCCCCTGTGGACTTCCTCAGGACAATCAGGTCCAGACACATAAGAGTTCTTTTCCTCTCACTCCTATTACCATGTTCCTTTTGAAGTTCTTAGAAGGCATGTTCCTGACAATGCTTGAAAATGTCTGGTCCACCCCACCCACTCTTCTATGAATACTGTGGCCTCTTAATAGTTGTTAAATAATACACACCCACATATACACGCTTAGAAAAGTGTTTCTGAGTTACTTGTCAATCAGCCTGATTTCCCCGCATATTAACTCTTCCATTAAGATCTGATTAAAAATCCTTATGATGGGACTTCCCTGGGGGTCCAGTGGTTAGAAGCCCACCTTCCCGCAGGGGACACAGGTGCAACCCCTGGTTGGGGAACGAGGATCCCATGTGCCATGATGCACTAACTCTACGGCAGCAGCTATGGACCCCACATGCTCTGGAGCCCGCATCCCACAGCTGGAGAGAAGTCCAGGCACAACAACTAGAAGTCTCACATGCCACAGCGAAGAGCCATGTCCTGAAGCTAAGGCCCAATGCAGGTGAATGAATAGATAGATACGAAAAAGAAACACAGGTTTTATTTTTTAAAATCTTATTATTTTCAAAAACCTGAATATATATCATGGAAACAAGAAGTATTGCAGTCATCTGTGTGGGGCTTATGTCTCAACATTAAGGGTACCGTCATTGTTAGCATCTCCTTTCATGAGGAAAAAAAAACAGAGACAGGTGAAGTCTAAGATTCCCAGAAATCACAGCAAACTCTGAACCTTGAAATATTAACCAGGTCCATTTTCCCCCTTCCTGCCCACACAGGGCCCCAGCGTAGTCCCACTTCCCTGATAGTCCACAGGCTCAAGCCTGTACTGACGCTTACCAAAATATTCACTGGGTCTTGGCAAAACACAGCTAATGGCCCAGGAAAGGAAGAATAGAGAATCTCAGGCTTTTCACCTTTGTTTCGCTTTCTGGACCTGAGCCTTCTCAGGGCAGGACATTGGAGGCAAGTGCATTAATGTAAAGGCAAACAGAAATCTCCCTTTCTCCACACTTATTGCCAGCTCATGGTTTGTTTTCCTAATCTACCGCATAAACACAGCTAAACCATGCCCTGCCAAGAGGCACCTGGGAGAAGATGGGAGTCCTTAGTCATGTTTGCCCCGGCTACAAAGCTACAGTGATTCTAGTGAGCCAGGATAAGATCCAGCTTGCCTAGTGCAGCTTTATGCCCGCCTCATCTACACGGGTCACTCTGTGTGGTACATGTTATTATAAGCAATGCACCCACCCGCCACAGATTGTAATGCATCCCAGAAAGCAAATTACTGTCAATGATGTGTTATACGACATTCCAGACCAAATTAGTCGGTTATTCATCTGAAGATCAACAAACTCAGCCTCTACTGAACCATGAAGGAAAGGGAAAACCATTGAATGATTACATAGATGTTCTACAGTGAAGGGTTGGGACAGGACTGTATTGAAACCCTTTCCTTAGCATGGAAAAGCTGAGAAAGGTCTGGAGAGGTCATTCAGCACACCCCCTGCCTCAGCCTGCTGCAGACTCCAGGGATCCATTAGCATCACCCAACAGAACAAAAAAGATATACCAAGAAAAAGCATGTCTTGTTACACATTTGACAGCTACAGTTTTCCTAGGGCTACTCCACTGGAAGTGGAACAATATGTCAAGAATAACTTAGGAGAAGTTGGGGAAAAAAAGTCCTAGGGATATGTAAGAAAGCTGGTGATGACATGAATAAATGAAGCAGTATAAGACAAAAAGGCAGCTCTCAATAAGCTCAGATCACACCTCATCTGCCTCATATCACACAGGATACTCGCCAGCTGATTCCCACACAGTAGCGGGCAGGTGAAGGAGAAACAGGATTTGGGAGCTTTTATTTCTATTTCCATACTTCTAATTGTTCTTAAATTCCACTCCCTAGGTGTCTTAAACATTAACAGGCTAAAGCTATGCCCTAGCCTTACACTGGGAGAAGGCAATGAAAACTCACTCCAGTACTCTTGCCTGGAAAATCCCATGGATGGAGGAGCCTGGTAGGCTGCAGTCCATGGGGTCGCGAAGAGTCGGGCACAACTGAGTGACTTCACTTTCACGTTTCACTTTCATGCATTGGAGAAGGAAGTGGCAACCCACTCCAGTATTCTTGCCTGGAGAATCCCAGGGACAGAGGAGCCTGGTAGGCTGCCATCTATGGGGTCACACAGAGTCAGACACGACGGAAGTGACTTAGCAGCAGCAGCAGCCTTACACTGGGGTGCTTATGCTCTTTGGCTTCCAAAGGACAGAAATAACTTCACTTAGGCTACCTCAAGTTGTGAGGGCTCATGATTCAGTTACACAGGGTAACATGTGGCTTCTCCCTTTTCTACCTGTCTGCCCCAACTGTCATCCTTAAGCCCCAATCTGGCTGGCTGACCCTCTCTATATTCCTCAGACCAAATTCCAGAGTCAGTTTCCTACTGTAATCACTTAACTCCTATTGGTCAGAAGCCTTGCCTGTCAGCCACCTACAAGCTCACCAGTCTATGAACTGGCTGCCTTTGAGTCAGGTGTCTACATCTGGTCCAATCATCAGGTGCCCATTGCACAAGATAAGGTTTAGAGTAGCTTCTTTGATCAGGGGCTATGGACCAAAGCAACTTTTTCCAGAAAAGAATGACCAGGGCTGGGGGTGAGGTCTCAAGCACATGTCTTAGTCAAATTGCCACCAAAAGCTTAAGCAGAAATAAGCCATTGATTTAGAGGCAGGGTCTTTAAAGGAGCAGGACCAGTTCCATAAGCTTATGCACAGGTACACAGGGTCCCTGCACTTACAAGGGCCCACACTTGGCTTAATGCTCCTTTGTAGATATCTTAACATTCTTAATAATCTTTGAATAGGGGGCTCTACATTTATCTTGTATGAGGCCTTGCAAATTATATAGCTATTCCTCTCTGAGAACTTTTATTGTAATAAGTGAAGGCAGTTTCATAGAACTAAATAATTTTGGATTCAAAGATTCATCAGAGATCAATCACTCAAAATACTCATTTGACAAACAAGAAAACTGAGCTCAAAGAAAGGCTGATTGCTTAATCAAGATCCCACAGTGAGCACTGGCAGTGTCAGACTAGAAACAGATTCTTATCGCAAAGTCCAATCTTCTCGTTACTCCATGTGGCAGGCTTCCTAGCAGAGAGGACTGCTTGACAGTCAGTCTATTTTGCCAAAATATTTGGTAAACTATTTAGAAATCTCATTTTATGAGGCTGATATAAAAACACAAATATCCATCTTTCCTTGTTCAATCTTGCATCCTATTTCCTCACCTATGACCTCCAATGGAACAGATTCCATTGACAATCTCCAGAATCTAAAATGAGAGCTGGATAGAGAAATATAAATTAATAGAAACTCCTGGAGAATTATCTGATAACAGATATAAAAATTACAGTGTCCATACCCCTCACTCCACAATTCCATTTCTACATAGTGTCTCACATACACACGAATATTATTGCACACCAGAGACTATTCATTGTGGTGTTGCTTATAATAGCAAAAGATTAACAATCTAAATATCTGTCAATAGGAAACTGGTTTAAATTTATATATATATGCATATAATATGTATATAAGTACATGCACACATACAGATATATATATGATACCATGTTCATGCACCAAAATATTACATAGCTCTTAGGAAAAAGAGGTTAATTTATATGTACTAACATGGAACAATATCTAACATACTGCTTCACAAAAAAGCAAGGTATAAAACAGTGTACAGCATGCTTCTCTTTGTGGGGGGAAAGGATACAGGAGTCCCCCCAACCACCACCCCCAGCCACTATCTGTAAGAGAGAAGTTCCAAGTGGATGTCTAAAACCACAGATAATACCAGACCCTTTATATACTATGTTTTTCCTATACATTCACGCCATACATACTATGGGTAGGAATGTATAAGAACTATGATAAAGTTTAATTTATAAATTAGGCACAGTAAGAGATTAACAACAATAACTAATAGTAAATTGAATAATTATAACAACATATTGAAATAAGTTATGTGAATGTGGTCTGCCCTCTTTCTCTCTCTCTTCCTCTCTCAAAATATCTCATGGTACAAGTGTAATGCCTTAAAAGGAAGCGCTTTACAGCATACCCGAATTGCCAGCATCTCTGTCCTTGCACTCTGGGCCCATTATTAAGTAAAGTAACAGGAACAGTGCAATCCGGCAACAGTCATTTCGTATCAAGACGGCCACTAGAGAGGATGCGATGATTCACATCCCTCATGGAACAGAGGGGACAGTGCAAGATTTCATCACGCTACACAGAACAGTGTGCAATTTAAAACCTACGAATTGGGAGTTCCCTGGTGGTCCAGCAGTTAAGAATCCGGCTGCCAGTGCAGGGGACACAGGTTCAATCCTGTATCCCTGGTTTGGGAAGACCCCACACACGACAGAGCAACTAAGCACACGCACCCATGAGCCCTAGAGCCCACGGTCTGCAACAAGAGAAGCCCCCGCGATGAGAGCCCTTTGCACACGGCTAGAGAGTCGTCGCCTGGCTCTCCACAGCTAGAGAAAGCCTGCATGCAGCAGTGAAGGCCCGGGGCAGCCAAAAATAAGTGAATAAACACGTAAAACTTATGGATTGTCTATTTCTGGAACTTCCATTTATTATTTTTGAACCTCAGTTGACCACAGGGAACTGAAACCTCAGAAATCAAAACCATTGATAAGGGGGAAAACACCACTGTATTTAGTTATATTCCCCATAATTACACAAACATATGCTGGAGTATTTGTGCTTGCACATAATCTATCTAGAAGTACATCCAAAACAGAATGACTGCCTTCAAGGAGACTCAGGGATAGGAATGTGGGGAAAAATTTTATTCTATGCCCTTTTGTTCCCTTAAAATGTGTGCTATTGGCATATCTTTTTAAAAATTAAATAGTTATAAATTAGGAGGTTGGGATTAACCCATACACACTGTTGGATATAAAATAGATAGCCAATAAGGGCCTACTGTATATCACAGGGAACTGTAGTTAACATTTTCTAATAACCTATGAGGGAAAAGGACCTGAAAAAGAACATATATATGTATGTGTGTATATAACTGAGTCAGTGTGTTGCACATCTGAAACTAATATAACATTATAAATTAACTAAACTTCAATAAAATAAAATAATTAGTCCCTTGAATGAGTGTCTGAAAGAGGATCCTATGACACTGCCAGTATTGATTCATGTCTACAATAGTGGCTTTGCTCGTAGCTCAGTCAGGAAAGAATCTGCCTGCAGCGCAGGAGACCTGTGTTCGATTCCTCGGTTGGGAAGACCCCCTGCAGAAGGTGATGGAAACCCACTCCAGTATTCTTGCCTGGAGAATCCCAGGGACAGAGGAGCCTGGTGTGCTCTAGCCCATGGGGTCTCAAAGAGCTGGACACGACTGCGACCAAACCACCACAATAGTGAAAAGCACACTATTGCTATCTTGTTTACTAAGGCTTTTGCTAGGATCTTGTATTGAACTTACAGACAAAGGCAATTATAAGCAGTTACATCAAACTGGGGGAAAAAAACACACAATTCTCTCTTTTCCCCCTCCTCTGCTCTATATAAAAAGAAAAATCTGAAAAGTTTTCAAAACCTGCTTAATCCATTGCTTGTTTAGTCATTGGCACAGCTGTGTGACACAGTGGAGAAAACGAGAAATGTTCCAACTCTTTCTTTGGAAATTTGCCAATATCCTCTCCAAAGCGTCCTTCAGAATATCCACTTATGTTTTACCAATGCACCTACCAGTCGCGGTGCTGAGCACTTTCACAAGAGCTTTACTTTGAACCAAAAGCACAAAGGGGGACACAAATGTCAGTACTGCCCTCATTCAGCAGAAGTACATTTTCCTCAAGTGGCAACACAAATGGTGACTTTAGCTCTCCAAGTGAGCCCAATTCCCTTGGGAAAACCGATTCGTAGTTAACAAGCAGAGACAAGGGAGAGTCCCCCATCAGCCTCGGATGCTCTATTCTTCCACTTCACATGGTCTACATTTATGCAGCCCAGATGCAGTGGACCAAGAATAGCCACACATTATTGACACACCTCTCCTTGGGAGGTAGGATCTGTTTCCACTCTTCCAGATTCTGGGTTGCCCTGTGACTTCTTTGACCAATGGGATATAGCAGAATTGGTGCCATATCAAGTCTGAGTCCAGTTTTTAAGAGACTGACTGTTTCCTCCTCTTCCTTTCAGCATCCTAAGCAAGGCACTGTGTAAAAATTCAATTGCCTTCCTAAGGAGGGCAGGTGGAGATGCTAAAACATGGAGAGGGAAAAAGGGCCAAAGCCATTCCTGTCAAGACACCAAGCACATGGAGAAAATAATCTAAACCCTCAGCCCCTACCAGCCACCAACGGAAGAGCACCAAGTAACCTGCATCAATGTCGGGTGCAGCGGAAGAGCCACCCAGCCAAGCACTGCCCAGATTCCTGACCCAAAAAATTATGAGATGTAGTTAAATGCAGCAACACATAACCAGACTACCACCCTAGCAGCTATTAAACACTGACATCTTCAAATAGTTCATACTCAAAATTCAGTCTTTCCTAAATTACCTTAGAATAATAATAGAATTATCTCATGCCAGGCAGCCACCACTACTGGGAGAAGGAGCCAGGTTCAAGCTGAGAGAATAGAAGGGTCTCCTCCCCAGCATCTCTTCCTATAATTTCTAGAGATGAATCTACATGGCCAAGGTGAGGGACCATTATCTGTCACTGAGGACTCCAGAGATCACAGGTCACAGAGCCTGAAGTTTGCCAGCTCACACAGGATCCCCATCCCTGAGGGTATCCTTTGACCAACTCTATCCATGGCACTGCTCGACCAAACCCATGTCCACCATGTCATGGCGGTCACAGGTGGTTATTCTTGGAGGTGGGATAAGAACCAGTCCTCTCACTGCAGCCCTTGCCCTTCCAGGCTGAGCTGAGAGGAAAAGCCAAGTCTTGGAAGGAGAGATTCCTGGATTAACTTCCCCAAACCATCACTGGCAGCTGCCACCCACTCCAGCCCGTGTGCCTGTCCTCACCCACCCACAGGGTTGCCAAGGCCTGAAGGAGGTGGCTCTGTCAGAAACCATAATTAGGGATTTCATCATATGCTTTAGCTCCCTGAGAACAAATTCTTCCCTACAGCATGCAAATCTATTGTTCAAATTTCAAACACCCAAATGACCTTCAAACACATTGTTGGGAATGCATTAGGTGGAAAAGTAAAGACACCACCTCTTCTGAATTACAGACATGGTCTCGAAATGCAGAAAAGGGCATTTCTAAGGTTGAAGCAAGAATGAGCGACTTTAAAACAACATGATGAAGGAATACTGACAAAACAACATGATGAATGAGACTGACAAATATAACTTAGCAGGGTCCAGGTTATACAGAGGAGAGCATGCACAGAGATGCTATGAAAGAGGAGAAAGGGGAGGTGGAAAGAGGGTCTTCTCCCCTCCTGGTTCCTGGCTCCAAAGGAATGAAGTCTCATTCAGTATCACTGAACACCTTCCCCCACTGTCTGTAGAGACAAATATAAATGGTGAGCCGACCATCTGAATAATCTATTATTCAGAAAGTCTGGATATTACTAGGGAAGAAAGGTGTTGGTTTAGAGGAAAGCTTTTTTTCCTCCCAAGCCAAAGGAAGAAATTTAGGACTTTTGTAAATGATCTCAATAATTTTCTCAATTTTTTACTTCAGATAATGACTCTTCCCAGAACACTCTTGGGTCGGGTCTATAGAGGCAGAGGAGGGAAGAGAGAAGGGGAGAGCCACCCAGGTTACCTCTCTGGTTGCTTAGACTGGTCTAATTCCACTAAGTATCACACAAACCTCTTCATTGCTTCTGCTGTGTTCACCTGACCTTTTTCAATTTCTTTTTCCTCTCTCCATTACCCTAAGGGAGTTATCTAGCCACTCCGACTTTCTTTGCATGCAAAATGTAACAGTCCTTTGTTTCTTCTTTCAGATAAAGGCCGTCTTGGGGAGGGGAAAAGAAAAGAGCCTGGCTTCTTCAAATTAGCTCTGAAATAAAAGTCACTGCCAGATGTTATATAAAAGGTGACGTAATCCTAAAGTACTTCATTACATATGCAGCTCTGCTCTTCAGCCCAGGAGGAGTTTATTACATTTTGTCGATCCCATTTTCTAAACCCACATCATTTTTACATAATTTTTCCAGCCTGACAGACATCTTCACATTTTCACAGCAACCCATCAAGATAGCGTTGCAACAGCACAGGGAACTGGGTTGGCCGTTTACAAATAAGGGCGCTAATAAGCCAGATTTGTCCCTGAGATACAATTCAGAGGTAAATGGTCTATCCATGCATGTAAGAAGCACATCTATTTTAGAAAAATAGGGAAGAAAGCAGAGCATCATTCCAGCTGACACCGTGTTCTTTCAAAATAGGTACTGAATCTATTCTACAAGTAGGAAAATGGGGAAATGCCAATCTAAACTTATTCTTGCAATCCTCTTTGTTTCCCTAATAAATTCCTGAGTCCTAGTGGAATAAATAGCCATGGCAAATGCATTAAGATCAAACTTCCTGCCTTTTTGGATTGGCACAAAATTTAGATGAAAACACGCATTTGTACCAAGGCAATATCTAGCTACCGGGATGCTTTAAGTGCAAACACTGCGAGACATTTCCTCCCACTCCCCAGGTGCTAAGCATCTTTCCCCCTCCTTTCCTGGGCACTTGGGGCCCTACTGCCCTCTGATGGTGAAAAGCAGCAGTGCAGGCTGGACACTTCCCTCCCAGGAGGATTAAGGACTAGCTGGAGTCCAGAGCCGAGAGGACCACTGCCTTAAGATCACTATGAGAGGCCGAATACGCTCAGCTACTAGTCGGGAAAAAATCTGACTCAGAATTCCGGTGGGAGAGGAATATGCCTGTAACTCCCACTCCCAAGAAATGTATATACATATATGCCATTCATGTTGAGAATCTCCTTCAGTTTTAATGAAAGACCTCTGTTAAAATGAACTTTATCGCTCCAGACTGTAATTACAAACTCGGGGTAACAGATTTTCTCGTTTAAGCGCAGAATTTGAATATAGGACAAAGGGAGCTGTGAAGGCTTTGTAAAAGAACTCGGACGTTCCCCTGTGCCCTCCTCCCCCATTGCTGAGGAAAGAGATGTACAGCGATGGGTCACTAGGCCGCAAAATACACGCATTATTTTCTACTTTTGCCCAAGGTCATCACATTCCTTAGTTCTAAAGTATTTTGCTTCATGGATTCAAATTTTCCTTTCCTTTTAAAGCAGTTTCTCTTCATACGAAAGTTATTCGTGCACATGGCCTAAAGAGTCAAATAGTTCCGCAAGACTCATTCCAAAAAACAGCAGTCCCCACAGCATCTACCTCTTGTTTCCTGCTCCTAAGAAGCAACTACTTTCAACTCTTTCAACTGAATCCTTTACTCTCTGCCTCCATGTTTCTGAATGATGTGTGTATGTTGCTACCCCTTGGTGTTCGGCTTAGGCATTTTATGCTGACTGTGCACTGTGGAAGACGATTTCATGCACATATACACACAGACCCCATCACACAAAATATCCTTTCCAGTAGAATTTTGGTAAGATTAAAACTCAATATGTATAGTACTATGACTATTAAATTCTTAACAGCCAAGTCATGTAGGCTTCGGGAGCTCTGGCATGCTGAAGTCCATGGGGTCGCAAAGAGTCGGACATGACTGAGGGACTGAACTGAAATAATGTGGTATGCCATATTAAGTTTTTATTTTCCTGGAGCTTCAAAGAAAAAAAGTTTTTTTTTTTTTTTTCCACATGCTCATTTTTCTATTGTATTCATTCCCTGGAAGAGGTCATGGCAACCTACTCCATTTTCCTTGCCTGGAGAATCCCATGGACAGATGGAGGCTTGCAGGCTGCAGTCTATGGGGTCGCAAAAAGTCAGACATGACTGAAGCAACGTAGCATGCATGCACCCAAGGTATTAATTTCATAGGGCTGCCATAACAAGATACCACAGTCTTGGTGGCTTTAAGCAAGAGAAACTGGGAATTCCCTGGAAGTTCATGGGTTAGGACTCTTGTGCTTTCACTGCAATAAATAAATTAATAAGTCCACTGCTGAGACCTACAGCTCAAGGGGGTGAGGATTCTTTTAAAAAATAATAAGAGAAATTTATTATCTCACTGTTCTGGAAATTTACTATCTACAGTCTGAAATCGAGGTGTCGGCAAGACCATGTTCCCTTTGAAGCCTCTAAGGAGGAGGCTTCTTTGCTCCTTCCTACCTTCCAGTGTTTGCCAACAACCCTGGCATTCCTTGGCTTACAGAAACATCTACACCTTGATGGTCACATGGCCTTTTTTCCTGTGTATGCCTGTATCATTAAATGGCACACTCCTCTTCATATGGCATGGTCTCTCTATATTGCTTCTCCTCCTGCTATCAAGACATCAGTCATCTAAGACTAAGGGCCTACCCTGTTCCTGTCTGACCTCACCTGAATTTACATCCTCATTGCATCTGCAAAGACATTATTTCTGAATAAGTTCACATTCTCAGGTATCAAGTGTTGGAACCTCAACTTATGTTTCAGTTCAGTTCAGTTCAGTCGCTCAGTCGTGTTAGGGGTCACTATTCTACCCACATCTACATCAGTTTATTCCCAAATTCCCTCCAATTGTCTAAATCTCCTCTGAGTATATGCAAATATTTTCTGTTTCCTATCAGGTTCCATCTTCTGTGTTGGTTCCCACTCAGGCTTTCCCTTTATGACTAATTATAGTTACAGTCCATAACCTTTCAAGTTCAAATGCAAGAACAGTGCATGTTCCTATCTCAATGGTGTCCTTGGCTAAACAAGGCCACGTGCCAATCTCAAACCAATAGTTACATGCAGGAGAATGCTATGTGCACAGTGGCTTAAGCCTGGGTCTTATGGTCTATCCCTGGAGCTGAGAGTAAGACCAGTTTTATTTAACTGCATGATCTGAGCATGAGAAAGAGGCGATTCCTGTATAAGAGCAGGATTTGAATATGAGACAAAGTGACATAGGAATATGGAACAAAGGATGAATAGATGTCAAGCACCAAAAAACACTAATGTCCACCATATCCTATCAATAAGACCCTTAAGAGGTTTCACTTTCCCTAAACCAGAACACCAACTTTGGCTCTCTAGAGAATTTTATGATAATCTACTCACTCCAGGAAAGTTAAAAAAACAGAAAAGAAATTGAACAAAAATACATTCACATCTACATTTTATCCTTTTTTTTTTTGCTTTTATAGGAATTGGTCTGGTAAGATCTAAAGGAAAAACACACATCACTTTAACACATTTTGACATCCTAAAATGTTTGGGGAGAAGGTATTATCCCACAAACAAGATGTCCTACAAATGCAAAGAAATACCCTCTGGTCAAATCCTCATGATTTCAAACAGAAGGATGCAGAAAACAAAAATTGCAACCAAGCAGGCAATAACCATCCCACTGATATTAAAAATGTTCTCCTGCCGAGATGCCACAAGAAGTTTTCTTCCAGTGAGTTTTCACACTTCACCTTAGTTGTCCAAAATCATCTGTTCCCATCTATGAAGAGTTTTGAGAACACCAGACTCACTCCCCCTCTATCGTACAACATCGAAGGAGTTCAGAAATGTTTAGCTTTGGGTTTCCTTTCTATTGACTTCTCTACTAATCTTTGACCTAATTCTTTGTACTTTGGAACAACAGATCCCAAAATTTAACAGTCATTTTATTCACTGAAACAGTTAGTGTTTGAGTCTAAGAGTTAATGATCTTTCCCAGCCTGAAGGCCTCTGTCAGGGCAAAACATAGGCTTAGAGACGTAAGACCCAAGACAATAAAATCACAAAGAAAACTGGAGGAAATAGGAGAAGATGGTGTCATGGTTAATTTTACGTATTAGTTTGACTGGGCCCCAGGATGCCCAGATGTCTGGTTAGGCGTTATTACCTGGGTGTGTCTGTGAGGGTGTTTCAGGAAGAGAGAGATAGGCGTTTGAATTAGTGGACTTGTACCATCCAATCCATTGAGGACACAGATAGTACAAAAAGGCAGAGCAAGGTTTCATTCTCTCTCTGCCTGAATACTTGAAGTGAGATGTATATTTATATTTTATGATCACAATGAACATTTCCATTTACTTTGCATTATATGTCATTGGTCATGTATGGATGTAAGAGTTGGACTGTGAAGAAAGCTGAGCGCTGAAGAACTGATGCTTTTGAACTGTGGTGTTGGAGAAGACTCTTGAGAGTCCCTTGGACTGCAAGGAGATCCAACCAGTCCATTCTGAAGGAGATCAGCCCTGGGATTTCTTTGGAAGGAATGATGCTAAAGCTGAAACTCCAGTACTTTGGCCACCTCATGCGAAGAGTTGACTCATTGGAAAAGACTCTGATGCTGGGAGGGATTGGGGGAAGAAGGAGAAGGGGACGACAGAGGATGAAATGGCTGGATGGCATCACTGACTCGATGGACGTGAGTCTGAGTGAACTCCGGGTGTTGGTGATGGACAGGGAGGCCTGGTGTGCTTCGATTCATGGGGTCGCAAAGAGTCGGACACGACTGAGCAACTGAACGGAACTGAACTGATATGTCATTATAAATGTTAACAAAACTTAAAAAGGATACCTTTGGGTCTGTCAGAGGAAAGTACCAAAGTCTCATGTTGGGGCTGCAGTTTAAGGATGCTGTCTTCAGCCATCACATGGTGGCAAAACAGTGGTGAGCAGTACTCAAATCCATATCAAAGACACTGTGCATTTCCCTATATATCTTATTGAATCTGTTTCTCTGGAGAACCCTGAATGATACAGATGGAATAGAGAGAAAAAGAAAAAGTAATCAAATAAAAAGCTAGGGAAAGAGAAGGCAACAGAAAGAAAAGAAAACAGAATAAAGAACATGGAGAGAAGAATATAAGATGATAAGATGGGAAAAGTCCTAACTGGGTATGAGAAACTGCTCTTTATAACTCACTGCCTAGCCCTGTGCGTCTGTCTGGGGTTACCCCTCTGGGCCCCAGTCTCCCCACTAAGAGCAGCAACCTGAAAACATCTCTTGAATTCCTCTGGTCCAACCACTCTCTGGAAAAGGCAATGGCACCCCACTCCAGTGTTCTTGCCTGGAGAATCCCAAGGACGGGGGAGCCTGGTGAGCTGCCGTCTATGGGGTTGGACAGAGTCGGACACGACTGAAGCGACTTAGCAGCAGCAGCAACCACGCTCTAATTGTGATTCCTCCAGTCCACCCCCTCCTAACACTCATGCAATAGGTGCCTACCTGCCAGGGTCCTCACCTGGGTGGAGATGACAAGCAGCTCACTGCAGGACTGGTTTTAAGTGCTGCCTTGGTCAATAAAACCCTTTTCGGCATTCTGAGCTCAGAGAGAGGATCCCGGTGGGATGGGCAGCTAAGTGCTGGATGTAAAGCTGCCAAACCATCAGGCCCAGGGGAGGCGCTCTGCGAAGAGCATTTCCTAAAAACTCAGCATGTGGAATGACATCTCGACATCCCATTCCCAGAACCTATCACTTCACTTCCTATGGGGTTTTAACGGTTGAAAAAACAATAAGCTCTCTATTCCAGGTGATGTTAGCAAAAGACCTATTTCTCGGATCAATGCCCTCAACCAAATACCAGAGCAAATACACAGGCTCTTTTAGGTCTTACCCACCCTTCTATTTGCTGCTGCCCCTCCATGGAAGCAGGTGAGATTTTATGGCATGGTTAGTACTGAGAGTTCTGGGCGAGCAGTGATCTTCAACCAGAGGACATTCAAATGCCCTAGAGAGGTTATTTTTTAAAATGGCTGTTTGGGCCCCTTTCCTGAAATTTTCATTTAATTGGTCTAATAGAGGAATGCAGGCATCAGTCTTTTCTCTTTAAACACTCCCCAGGTGATTCTAATGTGAGGCCAGGATGAGAACTACTAGGCTGAGGGCTACAGTGTTTCCACCAGGTTTGGAGCAGCAGGGAGCCCCTCAGACACACCTGCTTTACCAAGAATCCTTAACAGAAAGGAAGTTTCCCCCACAATAGCTGTAGATGCTGTGTTTTGGTCTAGCTTTTCTCTTTCCCCTACAGAGCTACAGACATACTCCAAGCAAGCAAGGGTCCTACCAAGGGTAAGAAAACCATCAAATTTTTGCCAAACTAGCGCCCTTCTAAATTTGGGGCTGACATCACTGCTTTAGAACTTAC
The DNA here is from genome assembly GCF_001704415.2 of Capra hircus. Lineage (NCBI taxonomy): Eukaryota > Metazoa > Chordata > Mammalia > Artiodactyla > Bovidae > Capra > Capra hircus. The sequence continues at coordinate 10,616,025 of NC_030827.1, read as the reverse complement.
AAGAACCATTGATCTACCTCCATCTAAGGAAATGAGTTCCAATGCCAAGCAGTTCTGGTTCGATAATATGTTCAATCATCAAAGCCATTTCTTAGGTACTGGAGGAAGTAGAGACACTGGCCCTGTGTTCCTAAATCTTAAACTTTGTCCTGTATTCTGAAAAGTCTGTCCCTCCACAGAGTTTAAAACAGCTATATCCATAGTTTGAGCAGTATCTCAGTTTGTCATGGATCTTCAGAGTAAATTATCTGGCTTCTGTGGCCATCAATTCTTACTTTTGGAAATTTGTCAATAATATTCCCCCTACAATGTCCCATTGGTCAGTTTTCATTCCAATCCCAAAGAAGGGCAATATCAAAGAATGTTCAAACTGCCGCCTAGTTGCACTCATTTCATATGCTAACAAAGTAATGCTCAAAATTCTCCAAGCTAGGCTACAACAGTACATGAACCGAGAACTTCCAGATGTTCAAGCTAGATTTAGAAAAGGCAGAGGAACCAGAGATCAAATTGCCAACATCTGTTGGATCATAGAAAAAGCAAGAGAATTCCAGAAAAAACATCTATTTTTGCTTCATTGACTACGCTAAAGCCTTTGACTGTGTGGATCACAACAAACTGTGGAAAATTCTGAAAGAGATGGGAATACCAGACCACCTGACCTGCCTCCTGAGAAATCTGTATGCAGATCAAGAAGCAGCAGTTAGAACCAGACATGGAACAGCAGACTGGTTCCAAATTGGGAAAAGAGTATGTCAAGGCTGTATACTGTCACCCTGCTTATTTAACTTACATGCAGAGTACATCATGTGAAATGCCAGGCTGGAAGAGGCACAAGCTGTAATCAAGATTTCCAGGAGAAATATCAATAACCTCAGATATGCAGAAGACACCACCCTTATGGCAGAAAGTGAAGAGGAACTAAAAAGCCTCTTGATGAAGGTGAAAGAGGAGAGTGAAAAAGCTGGCTTAAAACTCAACATTCAAAAAATTAAGATCATGGCATCCGGTCCCATCACTTCATGGCAAATAGATGGGGAAACAATGAAAACAGTGACAGACTTTATTTTCTTGGGCTCCAAAATCACTGCAGAAAAGACGCTTGCTCCTTGGAAGAAAAGCTGTGACAAACCTAGACAGCATATTAAAAAGCAGAGACATTACTTTGCCAACAAAGGTCCATATAGTCAAAGTTAACGTTTTTTCAGTAATCATGTATGGATGTGCAAGTTGGACCTTCTGAGATTCTGAGATTACAATCTCAGAAAGCTGAGTGACAAAGAATTGATGGTTTTGAACTGTGGTGTTGGAGAAGACTCTTGAGAGTCCCTTGGACTACAAGGCGATCAAACTAGTCAGTCCTAAAGGAAATCAATCCTGAATATTCATTGGAGGGACTGAAGCTGAAGCTCCAATACTTTGGCCACCTGATGGGAACAGCCAGCTCATTAGAAAAGACCCTGATGCTGGGAAAGATTGAAGGCAGAAGGAGAAGGGGACAGCAGAGGATGAGATGGTTGCATGGCATCACCGAATCAATGGACATGAGTCTGAGTAAGCTCTGGGAGATGGTGAAGGACGGGGAAGCCTGGCATTCTGTAGTCCATGGAATCACAGAGAGTCGGATATGACTTAGCAACTGAACAAAAATAACATGATGTTCCATATATTTAGCCCTTACAGTATATCAGGCACCATAATAGACACAAAATATATCTAATTCACAGGACAACCCTGAAAAACAAGCACTATTTTTCTAAGTTTACAGATGAGAGATCCCTTGGCTGGTAACTGTTAGACCTGAGATTCAAATTCAAGTCTATCTGGCTCTAAAAATAAGCATCTTCTCACAGTGCTCTACTTCCCACAGAAAATCTGTTGGAAGGTCAGTAGCTGCAACAAAACAATAAAAGTAGATATTTGTATAGTAATGAGCTGAGATACCCACAATGTTCTCTCCTTACTCCCTGAACTCTAAAAGGATCCTTAGCCCCAGATTTCCCATCCTCAACTATATTCAAGTCTTTAGAGCCTCCAAGTCCTCTGAGAATGCCTGTACTTCCTGATTAATTTGTGAGATGCATTACACGCTTCTAAACTCTATGTAATCAAATCCTATAGATGTTAAATCAGTGTGCCTGGTAGAGTGGGAACTGGAAGCTCCAAAGGACAGACGGACATCTGTTTGAGTCGACTAGGAAAAAGACTTTCTAACAGGGATGCAAGTTCTTACACAGATCAGGCTCCTTGAGAGAGAAAGGGAACTTGGGGCAGACACCAGGACCACAGTCAACCACATTCAAAGACGAGGAACTTAGGATGCGTGCCAGCCTTTTGAGAACAAAAGAAGGCCCCAGTCCCCAACCTCTGGTGCTCTACAAACCAAGCGAATTGACTGCAATCTTAAAATGTTTATCCAGCTACATTCCCCAAGGGTTGTCTTAAAGAAGATAGAAAGAGCCAGACCACAACAGAAAAGCCCCTCTCTCACTTGGTAGGTCATGCTGAAGTTGGAAGAATGTGATTGCTTGACTATTTAGATCCCATCCGAGTTGGCCCTTCTCACTGAGACAGTCTAGCCTTAAAGAAGGGCTGTCCCTTCCTCTCTCCTATTAGTAGGCAGCAGCCGCCTCGTCATCCCCTCCAGAGTCAGGAAAGCTATTATCTATCTCCTGGATTTAGTGAAGCAAATAGAAGTTTGATTTCTTTTCAGATAAAAGAGATGATGCAAATGAGAATTTTATCTTGCATGGAGGAGTGACAAAGTAGGAGAATGAATCCTTCTTGATTACAATCTTCCATCATTCTGATTTTATAATTACTGAATGGAATCAATCAGCTTTCAATTGTTACCTTGGTGAAAGATTAAAACATCATTACTTGTCCTACATATTTCACACTTTAGCAAATTTTAATAAACTGAATGCATGAGAAATGGTTATATTATTTCTCATGATATTGGGATGCTAATGACATTTGTATTGATTTTAATACACATTGGTTGGTCAAAAAGAGTCAGATTCCAACGAGGCATAGCATCCTATAATCAACACTAACAAATGAAGACTGCTGAACACAGAAATGGCCCAGATGAAGTCATTAATCAGAAATATCATAAAATAATTGCCAAAAAAACTAGGGCGGTCTTATCTTCCTAATGAACATCTTTTATGGAATATTGATTAATTTATAACTATTACACATTGTTGATTTCTCTATTAAAATATTTTAAGTAAGTATATGAAAAGCACTTTAAAAAGCAACATCAGGAGAGAACTAACTTCTCAATAGAGAGGTTCATAAGTACCTTCCCAAAAGGTGAGAAAGAGTCCTAAAGATCACAGCATATATACAACTCTTCCTTAAAGCAACTGAAGTCTGAAAATTTCTTAGCCTAGGAGTGGGAAAGAACTTACAGAGTTATGAATAACATAAAACAGAATAAGAAAGGTGATGTTTCCATAGTTAAGACACCACAGCTTCACGTAACTTTGGCTGCTTGACTTGTACTTCAGTTCCCTCATCTGTAAAATGGGACAAAATAATAGCACTCACTTCACAGGGCTGGTGTCATGATAAAATGCAAAAGTAATATACATACAGCCTATATTAGCATCCTCCAGTCAAACTGCATTTCCCCAGTTAAAAGTGTGTTGTTGCTGTTCAGATGCTAAGCTGTGTCTGACTCTTTGTGATCCCATGAACTGCAGCACGCCAGGCTTCCCTGTCCTTCACTATCTCGGAATTTGCACAAACTCATGTCCATTGAGTCAGTGATATCATCCAACCATCTCATCCTCTGAATCCCACTTCTCCTCTTGCCCTCAGTCTTTACCAGCATCAAGATCTTTTCCAATGAGTTGACTCTTTGCATCAGGTGACCAAAGTATCAGAGCTTCAGCATCAGTGCTTCCAGTGAATATTCAAGGTTGGTTTCCTTTAGGATTGACTGGTTTGACTTCCTTGCTGCCCAAGGGACTCTCAAGAGTCTTCTTAAGTTTCATATATACGAAGATCTTATTTTGTTTCTCCCAAATTCTCTCTGTTTGATTTTTTTATGATTACTTACTCTAGCTTGTACATTGATCCATGCCTCCTAGGAGGCTAATCAAGTCTGAGAGGATCTGGAAACTAGAGTCTAGCCTTGCAGGTAATAAATAGTGAGGGGTGATGAGGAAGCCAGAGAATGAGGTCTTAAATGTTTCACAGTGTGAAACTTTACCAGCGCCAGCCTTTAACAGACCTATAAGAGTTGTGATAAACGTCTTCTGTGGGATTCCATTTCTTTTAAATGCTGGAAAAAGCAATGTTTTTCTCCAAGAGAATATAGAAGATAAAATATAGATGGCCCTGGAAAGACATGTGAGTGGAAACGAGAGAGCCAGGCTTATAAGAAGCAGGACATGTGAGGAGTCACGGGAAGGGGGCTGGTGTGTCTGAGCCAAGTTCACCTGAATCTTCCAGAAATGAGTTAGAGGACTGGAAATGGGGGTCCTAGGTGACACCACTGGGTATTTCAAAATAAAATCAACTCTTCCAAAGCCCATTTTCTCAATTTTAAGATTCACTGGCCTTCCTTTCCATTTTGGTTTTTCAAAACTTCATTGACACCAATTCAACATACTATTCTTCAAATCCAGTTAAATTCATTCTACCAACCTCTTTTATCAGCTTTTTATTATCCCACATCTTCCTTTAATGTTATTTGAAATTTTAAAACAATACAATAATGAGCGTTTTTTAATCAAAGCAAGATACCTGTTATGTCTGCTGTGGAAAAAAAAAAGCTTATATAGGCCACTTATACCTTGACTACGATGATGACAGCAGTTGTCTGTGGAGTGCTCACCATGAAGCAGGCATCATACTAATTGTTTTACTTACATTAATGTGTTTAACTCTTACAACATCCCAGCAAAAGCAGACTGTTATTACAGATGAGGAAACTTAAGGTCATAAAGTTGGTGGTAAAACAAGGATTGCTTCATTCTTAAGTAACTATTCACTAGGGGTAAAATACAACAAATAAACTACATTTTTAAATGTAGATTAAAGAAGAGAGAGGTGTAGTTATATTCTTAAGTACATTTATTCACAAAGGGTATAAAAAGCAACCTGAGAGCAATTACAGATAAATAGTGCTTTACTTTAAGGCCCTTGAAAAAAGTTTTGGTTTTCAAAACTAGTCATAACAGTAAGTCCCATGCTACATACCTTTAGTGTGATTTTTAACTCTCCTTACTTTGTGACACAGGGGGGTCTGGGTTCCTTCGTTTGAATCTGGGAGGGCTTATGACTAACAGTGGGGGTGACACTATGTACCCCAAGTTTAGTTCATAAATGCCTGCTTCTGATTGGATACTTGCTTTTGGAACCCAGCTACCATAGACTTTCATCTTAAAGGCCCAAGAGAAATACCAATTCCTTCTAGAGAATTAGAAGCTCTAGAGAGCTTAACCAATTACAGGAGGCTCACTCAGATACCGTAGCAAAGTCCTTAGGGGCCATTGTTCTTCGGATCTCTTGGCAGCCCCCATTCAGCAAGGACAACCACCACAGGACCCCACAAACCAGTGGAGAGCCAACAGAAGGTTTTCCCCACAACTTTCGGGATCACCTCCACAACTCTCAAGCCCCGCATGTCAGTGGATGGCCACCCTGGTATTACACCCACAATTTTCGGGCCCCCAGGCTGGTGGTCAGCTCCCACCACTTTCCATTCCCTGTCCTGTATCTCCCAACATCTCAGCGTTCAGGGCGGTTTCCTCCATCTCCAGGCTGTCCTGCCGATTGCTGGGCTGCGTCCCTGCAAGGCCTGTGCTTGCCCAGCTCCAAGATGAAGGAAAGAACCCAAAGTCAGTAACAGAAGTTTAATGGATGGGGGGATCTTACATGTCTGAAGCAAGGTCTTGGAGCGACATCCACCATGTGCCACTGAGGGCAAGCAGGACATGGCAGCTGTCTTTGCTGGGAGGCAGAGGGGATTACCAGTTACAGAGGAATTGGCCTCAGGTGGTGCTAAAGCTGAAACTCCAGTACTTTGGCCACCTCATGTGAAGACTTGACTCATTGGAAAAGACTCTGATGCTGGGAGGGATTGGGGGCAGGAGGAGAAGGGGACGACAGAGGATGAGATGGCTGGATGGCATCACCAACTCGACGGACGTGAGTCTGAGTGAACTCCGGGAGTTGGTGATGGACAGGGAGGCCTGGCGTGCTGCAGTTCATGGGGTCGCAAAGAGTCGGACACGACTGAGCGACTGAACTGACTGACTGACTGACTAGGCTCATTAGTTACCAGGGAATCCCACAAGGGGGGCTTGCTCCTCATTGCCCCTTTGATGAGAATAATCACCAGCTGGGGCCTGAGGCAAGTATGTAGAAAGGTCAGTCTGGTGGATAAGATACAGGTGAAGCAGGCACTGTCAGTCAGGGGGAGCTGGGCAGAGGGCAAGAGAGCAGCCATCTTGAGTGCCCTGGCCATACGGAGACCAAAGGAGCCAGCAGGGTTGGTTCCTTCTGCCAGCTATGAGGAAGAGTCTGTCCCAGTCCTCTACCCTGGCTTCTGGTAGTTTGCAGACAATCTTTGGTGTTCCTTATCTTGTAGATGTATCACCCCAACCTCTGCCTTGATGGTCACATGATATTCTCCTTGTGTGCATATCTCTGTGTCCAAATTCCCCCTTTTTATAAGGAAATGGGTCATATTGAATTAGGAAAGTGAAGAGGAACTAAAAAGAATCTTGATGAGGGTGAAAAGAGAGAGTGAAAAAGCTGGCTTAAAATTCAACATACAAAAAATGAAGATCATGACATCCAGTCCCATCACTTCATGGCAAATAGAAGGGGAGAAAGTGGAAGCAGTGACAGATTTTGTTTTCTTAGTTTCCAAAATCAGTGTAGACAGCGATTGCAGCCACGAAATTAAAATACACTTGCTCCTGGGAGGAAAGCGATGACAAACCTAGACAGTGTATTAAGAAGCAGAGACAAAAATAAATAAAAGCAGAGACTTGACTTTGCTGACAAAGTAGTCATGGTTAAATGTTAGGACTTAACTGTCCAATTTAGCCAAGTCAAAGCTATGGTTTTTCCAGTAGTCATGTACAGATGTGAGAGTTGAACCATAAAGAAGGCTGAATGCCAAAGAATTGATGCTTTTGAACTGTGTGGTGCTGGAGAAGACTCTTGAGAGTCTGTTGGACTGCAAGGAGATCAAACCAATCAAACAAGCCTGAATATTCATTGGAAGGACTGATGCTGCAAAGCTCCAATACTTTGGCTACTTGATACAAAGAGCTGACATTGAAAAAGACTCTGATGCTAGGAAAGATTGAAGGCAAAAGGAGAAGGGGCAGCAGAAGATGAGATGATTAGGTGGCATCACCAACTCAATGGACATGAATTTTAGCAAACTCTGGGAGATGGTGAAGGACAGGGTAGCCTGGCATGCTGCAGTCCATAGGGTTGCAAAGTCAGACATAACTGAGTGACTCAACAACAACAACAACAAACAACTAATGACCTCATTTTAATTAGGCTTTGATTATCTCTGTAAACCCTATCTCCAGTCTCACTTTCTGAGGTTCTGGGGGTCAGAACTTCAACATATACCTTGTGAGTAAGGGGAGAGACACACAATGCAACCCATAACATCAGTGAAGAAATATGACCTAAAATGGGTAGTTTCATCATTTTGAAAAAAGCAAAACATAAATTCAGCAGACACTGGCAGTTTGCTTGATGTGTATATAAAGAAATGTGCAAAACACTTCTTTAGAAATTCCAGACAAAAGCAACTCTGGCTGGCTCTTTTTATGAACCTCAAATTCGGCCCAGATTCATAAATCCTTGTAGAAAACCCAGGCCAATTTTGAAGTTTCCAACAAATTCCAGAGGCTGAATGGATCAGACAGAATTTCACTTGGTATTTAGGATTATTGCAACTAACCTGAAACTTAAGGCACATTCACGGAACACAAACCCCTTACAAATTGAATAGCAGCAGATACTAAGGGCTCGTGAGCCATCTGGAATGTACATGCTGAATGCTGAGGTTTTCCCATGTCAATAACATGTGATGAGGGTGGCAGGCAGGCTGGCAAGTTCTCACTGTTATCAACTCTATAATGGTGTATTTGCATCTCATGTGCATTTGAATTATTTCAAGTAGTGCAGATACACAAACAATAATAAAGAACCTCTTTGTGAGTAAAATTTTAAAACAATGTGTATCTCATCAAATGTTAAATTTGTCAAAACTCACAAAATTTCAAGATGGGCAGGCTGATGGACTTGCAAACTGTGGTTTTACTAATGCCATAGGAAGATGTTACTTTAACTGGTTATTGGAAACAACTGCCATCTTTGACCAGCAGGCATTAGTATCCATGTACATCTAAACGTCCACCAGTGGTTTCAGTAGCCATTGTGCTCTCATTTCAAATTTGACTGTGTTGACAAAGGATTAATAGACAACCAGCTCATGCAACTCAATACTAGAAAAACAAACAACCCAATCAAAAAGTGGGTAAAAGACTTAAACAGACATTTCTCTAAAGAAAACATACAGATGGCTAGTAAACACATGAAAAGGTGTTGAACATTGATCGTTTTTCGAGAAATGCAAGTCAAAACTACAATGAGGTATCATTTCACACTGGTTGGCCATCATCAAAAAATCTACAAACAATAAATGCTGGAGAGAGCGTAGAGAAAAAGGACTGTTGCACTGTTGGTGAGAATGCAAATTGATACTATAGAGAACAGTATGCTGCTGCTGCTGCTAAGTCACTTCAGTCGTGTCCGACTCTGTGTGAACCCATAGACGGCAGCCCACCAGGCTCCCTCGTCCCTGGGATTCTCCAGGCAAGAACACTGGAGTGGGTTGCCATTTCCTTCTCCAGTGCATGAAAGTGAAAAGTGAAAGTGAAGTCACTCAGTCGTGTCCGACTCTTCGCAACCCCATGGACTGCAGCCTACCAGGCTCCTCCGTCCACGGGATTTTCCAGGCAAGAGTACTGGAGTGGGGTGCCATTGCCTTCTCCAGGAGAACAGTATAAAGATTCCTTAAAAAACTAGGAATGAAACTACCATGAGTGCATGCTAAGTCGCTTCAGTCATATCCAACTCCTTGTGACCGTATAGATTGTAGCCCACCAGGCTCCTCTGTCCATGAGATTCTCCAGGCAAGAATACTGGAGTGAGTTGCCATGACCTCCTCCAGGGGATCTTCGCAACCCATGGATCAAACCCAGGTCTCCTGTAGCTCCTGCATCGCAGCCAGATTCTTTACCACAGAGCCACTGCTGAAGCCCCCAAATTACCATGTGACCCAACCATCCCACTACTGGGCATGTATCCTGATAACCATAATTGAAAAAGACACATGTACCCCAGTGTTCTTTGCAGCACTATTTACAATAGCTATGACATGGAAGCAACCTCAATGTCCATCAACAGATGAATGGATAAAGAAGCTGTGGTACTTATACACAATGGAATATTACTCAGCCATAAAAAGGAGTACACCTGAGTCAGTTCTAATGACTGAACCTAAAGCCCATTATACAGAGTGAAGTAGATCAGAAAGAAAAACACAAATATTGTGTATTAACACAAATATATGGAACCTAGAAAAATGGTGCTGATGAACCCATATGTAAGGCAGCAATGGAGACGCAGACAGAAAATAGGCTTATGGACACAGCAGGGGAGGGAGAGGAAAAAGTGGGGTGAATGGAGAGAGTAGCATGGAAACAAACATTATCATATGCAAAATAGATAGCCAGTGGGAATCTGTTGTATGATGCAGGGAGCTCAAACCAGTGCTCCGTGACACCTAGAGGGGTGGGATGGGATGGGAGGTGGGAGAAAGGTTCCAAGAGGAAGGGAGCATATGTATACCTATGACTGATTCATGTTGAGGTACGGCAGAAACCAACACAATATTGTAAAGCAATCATTCTCCAATTAAAAATAATTTTTTTTTAAAATTTGACGGTTGTTAAGATGAAGATCTTTGGAAAAACAGTGTCACCTAGGGGTTCATTTAAGTGATGGATGTACTACTGAAAAACACACTGGAAAGATCAGTAGCTTGGGACTAGGAATTAGGTGTGATAAAAAGCTATGGAGGCAATCAAGATACCAACCTTGATATGCCCTACTGTGAAATTAGAAGAGAGAACTGTGTAAAAGACTAAAGACCAAGAAGCAAAAAGCAGTTCAAGCAAAAATAGGCCTCCATAGGTGTGCGGGGCTTACACTTTGCAAGTACATCCCCTCCATTTTATACTTATTCCCATGGGAAAATTAGTCTTAAATTGTGAAGATTTTAATTGTTCAAGGCCTTCAGGAATATTTCTCTTGAATTAAAAACCACCATCCTGTATTTTCTTAATAGTTTTACTGAAATATAATTTATATATCCTCCTATTGTACCATTCAATGATTTTTAATAAATTTACTGAATTGTGCAACCCTCACCATAATCTAGGCTTCCCAGGTGGCACCAGTGGTAAAGAATCCACCTGCCAATGCAGAAGGCACAAGAGACGCTAGTACAATCCATGGGTTGGAAGATCCCTTGGAGAAGGAAATGGCAACCCACTCCTATACTCTTGTCTGGAAAAGCTCATGGACAGAGGAGCCTGGTGGGTTATAATCCATGGGGTTGCAAAGAGTCAAAGACTCCTGAGCACGGGCACATATGAGCGCAAACACGCGCGCGCACACACACACATACACACACACATCATACTCTAGTTTTAAAGCATTTTTATCAGCCCAGTAAGATTTCTCATGACCATTGATGATTTTTGTAATATTTATTTATTCATTCAGTCATTCATTTATCTGGCTGCACTGGGTCTTGGTTGCAGCATTCAGGACCTTTGATCTTCATTGCCGCACATGTGATCTTCCAGTTGTGGCGTGCAGGATTTTTACTTTTGGCATCCTAAAAGTAAATTATTTGGCATATTAAAAGCAAACTATTAGTAGCAGCATGTGGGATCTAGTTCCCTGTCCAGGGATCAAACCCAGGTCCCCTGCATTGGGAGCACAGAGTCTCAGCCACTGGACCACGAGGAAAGTCCCCCCACTGAGAGTTAATCCCTATTCTTACCTCCATCCCCAGGCAACCACTGACTACTTTTTGTCTCCTTGGAGTTGCCTTTTCTGGACATTTTGTACAAATGGAATCAGATATAATCATACAATATGTGGGTTTTGTGTCTGGCTTCTTTCATTCAGCATGATGTTTTTGAGGTTTATCCATACTGTGGCATGTATCAGTATTCCATTCCTTTTATTGCTGAATATTCCATCATATGGATCCTGTAGTCATTTTTGGCCTTTTTGGTTTGTTTTGTTTGGGTCTTTTCTTGGTGGCACTATACAGCCAAAAAACTAAGCTTGCAGGATCTTTAGTTTCCCAATCAGGGAACCAAACCTGGGATCCCAGCAGTGACAGCACCAACCACTGGAACACCAGGGACTTCTGTAGTTGTTTTTAGACTTAAGTTTAGATGTCCCAAAGGTACAGCTACTTCTTACTGTGTATGCCAGATGTGACTTTGAGTATGTGTAGTACATAGTACCCCTCCCTGCACACACAGCTTACACTGAGGGGTGGAGTCAATTTCCTCTCCTCCTCTCCCTAGCTTGCCCTGTCACTTGACTTGTTCAATAGACATAGAAGTATCATCCTGGGACATCTAAGCCCCATTAAGAAAACTGGCATCTTCTGTATCCTTCTCTGAGAAGCCAGGCATCATGCTATAAAGAAGTTAGGGCTAGACTACTGGATGAAGAGAAAGCACAAGGAGCTAGGCTCGCAACCACAAGAGACATCTCAGATGTCCCAGCTCCAGCCAAACCTCCAGGTGAATGCAGCTGCATGAATGACTGCTATCACATCATGCAGATCTGAGAGAACACTCGGCTTAGCCCAGGCAATCCAAACAAGAACAGATAATAAGTGGCTGTCATTTTAAATCACTCAGTTTTGGAGTCATTCGTTATGCAGGAATTTTTGGTTACCTAACCAAAACATAATGATTAGCCACAGTCTTTCTCTTCCATTGTAATTCTTGTTGATTTTGCTTTCTTAGTTTCTATAGTTGTATTATATTCTGTATTATAGTATTGTATAGTCCATACATCATACAGTATATTCTACAGAGATTTCTAATGGGCCTTGACTTTAACATTGCTTCCTTGGCTTTTTTGGGGGCGGGGGTGGGTACATTGAAGAATTTTAGGTCAACCAACCTGCTTTCTGATATTCACATGCTGAAATACTGAGACAAAAATTTTTAAATGCTCTGAAGAGAACCACCTGGAGAGCTTTATAAAAATGAATTCTACAGCCCCATCTCCAGGCTCTCACTGTGATGGATAAGGAATCAGTATCCAGCTGTTCCCATAACAGTATACAAGTTAATTTAATAATCACACCAGGAAAGCTATTTTAATAACTCAATTAAGTATTTCCTGAAATTTGATTAAAGGAAAATCAGCACGTTAAACACTGTGTATAAGGACACAAAAAAGCATCAAAATATAACCCTTACCTTCAAAAAGTCTAGACATTGGCTGCCAAAAAAAAAAATCAACTTAGTATCAAATTAACTCTCAATCAGCGTGCTCTCCAAGTTTCACAACGCTATGGGGCAACATTCACAGAGAAAATAATGTGAATGGTATCTCTTTGAAGCTATTTCACAGACTGCACAAGACATAGAAAACTTGATAATTGTTACATATCAATTCTATCTCAATAAAATGAGAGAAGGAGAGCGAATGTCCCCCTTCACCTCTAGAGGACCATGCCTACCCACTTCCCATGTATTCAGTCCATGAGTTATTGTCTCCAGGCTGGCCAATCAGAGGACAACATCCTTCTTGCTGTTACCAAGTCCAACCTCATACTGCTCACTGCACAACAGGCCGATAAATCAAGAGACAAGTTGTTGGGGCAACAACAGAAAGCGAGCAGTCCAAGAAGACGGTGGACCTAGTGTCCCAAAGAACCATCATACCTGAGTTAGAATTCAGACTTCTCTTATACTAAAAGAGGAAAGGAGTGTGATTGGTTGTTGGAAACACCCATAGGAATTTTGCAGGAATACTTTATTCTTGCAACTGTCCACATAGTCATACTATTCCTATAAACCTTCAACAAGACAAATGTTATTTTCTGTTCTGCAACTTTTTATCTCTAAATTAATGGGAAAATATTATACCTTTAAAGGTCAGAGCCTTGAGAATGGGCTATTCTGTATATTTTAAGCTATAGGCAACATTTTTTTAAAAGACTGATTATTAATTTTTAAACTAGATCTTCAGTGATGCGTGCAGGCCCCCTCCAGCTGCGGTGAGTGGGGAACACTCTGATGCAATGCTTGGGTTTCTCACCACAGCAAACTCCTCCGTTGCAGAGCATGGGCTCCAGATGCGTAGGCTTCAATAGTTGCAGTGCCTGGGCTCAGTAGCAGAGGCTCTCAGGTTCTGAGGGTAGGGGTGAGGGGCTCAGTAGTTGCTCCGAGGCACATGAGATCATCCCGGACCAGGGATCAAGCCCATGTCCCCTGCACTGGCGGATGGACGCCTAAACACTAGACCACCAGCGAAGCCCTGTAGGTAACAATCTTAACTTGTAGCAGAAATAGTAGAATACAAAGGTTAAAGGAAAGGAAACAGAACCAGTGTGAGGTCAGATTTGTTCTTCCGTTACACAGCTCAGGGATGAACATGCGATGCAGTTAGAGACAATGAGACACAACGTCTAGACTTCTGCTGGGACTGTGAGGAGATACTCTCCTTTGTCTAACTGGATTTAAAGCTGAGAGTGAAACCTTAGAGCTATTAACAGCCATTTTGTCACCTAACCAGGAAACAACGTCTTAGAAGAGAACAATATATTAGAAAAAAAGAACTGGGAACTGTCAAGAGAAATGGGACCCTCATGGTATCACCTGAACATTTCTTTCAAAAAACACTGAAAGCCAGTTCCTGTTCTGGACTTTTCAATTCTGTGAGCCAAAACACAGACACAGAGAGAGAGAGAAAGACATCTATCTTTCATTGTTTAAGCCAGCTTGAGTTGGAGTTTCTGTCACTTTGTAACTGTTTTTGGTTTTGGTTTGGTTTTTTTTTTTTTAGGGGGCGGGGGCGGGGGTGGGTGTTGGCCATGCATGCATTTGTGGGATCTAGTTTCCCAACCAGAGATCAAACCCAGGCCCATAGCAATGAAAGTTTGGCATCCTAAGCACTGAACTGCCAGGGAATTCCCAATAACACATCTTTCTTAAAAGCATGTTTCTCACCAACAAAATGAAAATAGTACCTGCTACCAGGCTTTGGTGGAGTCTGAGTATTTTGGAAAGCATACAACCTATTCACCTATGATATATTATTCCTAATTCCTCTTTTTCCTCCTGCCTGAGTTCTTGCAGGAGAACATAATATATAATGCTATACCAAAAGAATATTTTCATTACCAAATATGCCCGTTCTGTGTTCAGGGACTTCTGATCCCCATCTGTTCCACAGGATTTTTCATATCATAGAATTCTTTGAAACCATATAAGCAAAGTTCTGTTTCAGTGAACTGTTTGTTCCCTAAGCCACAAAAAAAGCTTCTGCAAACAAGGTCCTATGTTAAAATGATATTTCTGAAAACATTTTACCTGTGATATATGCCAACACACTTTGGAAATGAAATTGCCTAGTAAATTTGTTCCTGATGCTTAGTAAATTTTCATTACTGCTAATTAAAGTTTAAGTTCCTTCTAGTTTCTAGATCTTGGGACATGCTGCTCAAAAAAGACAGCCATGTGAGAAACCAACAATAAAAACCGTTTGGTCTTTACTCAAACAACAGATTTTCCTTTCAATAATCAACTGCTCGTTTTAATTCTGTAATTCTCTTTTTCCTTCATTTCTGCTTCTCCTTTTTTTCCATGGCTCTTAATCCAACACTGAAATTTCATTTTTTTATTTGATCCGTCTCCAATATTTATTCCTCAAAGCCATCATCAATGCTTTTGTCGAAACTCATCTGATGCCCCTGAACATTCAGTTCAGTTCAGTTGCTCAGTCGTGCCCGACTCTTTGCGACCCCATGAATCGCAACGCCAGGCCTCCCTGTCCATCACCAACTCCCGGAGTTCACTCAGACTCACGTCCATCGAGTCTGTGATGCCATCCAGCCATCTCATTCTCCGTCGCCCCCTTCTCCTCCTGCCCCCAGAGGACAAAAAGACATTAGACGATAGGGAGACTTTAAAATTTCGGGAACAGAAACAATATTTTGGTATTTGAATTCTATCTCAATGGCACCCCACTCCAGTACTCTTGCCGGGAAAATTCCATGGACGGAGGAGCCTGGTGGGCTACAGTCCATGGGGTCGCTAAGAGTCGGACACGACTGAGCGATTTCACTTTCACTTTTCACTCTCATGCATTGGAGAAGGAAATGGCAACCCACTCCAGTGCTCTTGCCTTGAGAATCCCAGGGACGGGGGAGCCTAGTGGGCTGCCGTCTATGGGGTCACACAGAGTCGGACACGACTGAAGCGACTTAGCAGCAGCAGCAACGCTGTTACTTAAAAAGAAACAAAACAGCAATGAGTTAATCCTGACCCAGCCCCCGGCAAAGAACCCATACACCATCACATACTGACTGCTTCTCCCCAGAAACAAGCTGTGCCTAGGGTTCACCAGCAAGGATGGTGACGTTCTTCTCTCGGTGCTCAAATAAAACCCAGCAAACTCTCCTTCGAGTGTTATGGTGAGGCATGTGGACGCACAGTGAATGGACTGAACTGATTAAGGCATTTCATCAACCAGCACTTAACGTGCCCCTTCAAGACTGAAATCCATTTCAGTGTCCCTCTTTATACTCCGGTGCTACCTGTGTATACAGAGCAAACCAGCCATTAAGAAAGAAGCTTTCGGACTTCCCTGATGGCGCAGCGGATGGGAGTCTGCCTGCCAGTGGAGGGGACAGAATTCTATCCCAGATTGGCAAAGATTCCACATGTATGGGGGCGAGGGCGGGTGCAGCTCTGCCTCCGCGTCACAACTACTGAGTCCGCCCTCTAGAGCTTCTACTCCGCATCCGCAACGGAGGAGGCCGCCCCGCAAAGAGAGTCCCCAAGCACTGCAAGGAAGAGTGGCCCCAGCTCGCCGCAACTGGAGAAAGCCCTCACAACGCCACGAGGACCCAGCGCAGCCAAAAAGAAAAGCAGCAGCTTTGCATCTTTCTACATAATCCAAAATGAGGGCAAATTATAATGTGGTAACTAAATCAAAACCTCACACAAGAAAAAAATATCTCTGGACTGGTATATTCAAAGCTACCTTCTTTTTAATTTTATTTTCTATTTTTTATGTTTTATTCCTCCGCCTTGCTGGTGCACGCTCCTTGTAATTCATTCTCCAGCTAAGCTGAACTTACTGCTGCAGACAGGACAACAAAAAGATGATGTCACCCTTTAGCCAAATTGCACTGTTATTTCAGGATCGCTCTCACTCATTTATCTCTGCCGACAACGCTCCACGGGAAGGTTTTCCAGGGCAGATGCGAGCTCCCTCGGCAACAAAAGTGGTGGAGAGTGCACATTCATTTTCAAATCCTGAGAGGCAGAATTTAGTAAATCTTGAGATTTGAGAAATATATTGTGAAAAGGAGTCATCTAATGGCCTTCAGTCTCTTCTGATTATTTAAAAACCTCAACGAATCTTAAGTATGAAACAACCCCCGGGTTTTTTCTCATTACAGAAATATTTTCACCTAAAAGCATGCTTTTGACCCACGAAAATATCGTGCAGACTAGTCTCTTTTGTAAACATATGCATAGATGCTAAGACATGATTTTCCATTTTAGTTATCATTTCATTAAGAGTTGGGCAAAAATTAGTAAAAGAGAAATATGCAGGGTTCCATCAAGTCCACAGAAGCAGCTTCAAGATCAAACGCAGGTGTCAGAGATAAAGGAATGAGATGACTTTTTGAAGAGGAAATCTAGCAATCAGAGAGACCGTATAAAACCAAAAAAGCAACCCAGAAAATGAGAGTAAAAAGAGAACCTAGAATAAACTGGCTTCATTTGAGGGGTACTTTCTCCCATATCTGCTCTTTTTCTTTCTTCCCCGATTCTTTAGAGCAATAGGTAATTTTTTAAGCTACATTTTCTGTTTTGTCTTATTAAAATACAATCCACACACATCACAAAAATTCCAATAGTACATAAAGAGATACAAAGAATAGGAAATTTCTGTGGTGGGCCAGTGGTTGGGACTCCATGCTTCTGCTGCCAAGGGCTCAGGTTTGATCCCTGGTTGGGGAACTAAATTCCCACATGCCACACAGCATGGCCAATAATTTTTTTTAAAAAAGAAGAAGAAGAATAGGACATCTCTCTCCCACTCCTGATTCCAGCTCCCTAGTATCTGCCTCTCTTCCACCTCAAGAAGGCAAATATTGCCATAGACTCCTCAGCCATCTACTCAACACTGTGGATGACCATTTCAGAGTAATGTTTGAAAGTAAGTAAAATGAAGTGCAGACAGTTACAAAGGAAACCAGTCACACTGACATATGATTCTATCCAGGAAGCCTTGAGGCGTCTCTAGGCTCCAGGACAAGAGCCTCTGCTCTTATGGTTCCCAAGCATGTACAGTGGTGTGCATGTATGTATCTATGCTTTCCCTCAAATGCCAGCGGGCCTTCTGCAATGGGTGCTGCTGGAGCTCTGCCCAGATCCCCTGCACCGCCGGTGCGTCTGTTCCCCACCTGCTGTCAGTGACACAATCTCGCCCTTCTACAGGGAGTCTCCCCCCACACCCCCACCCCCACACTTTGGCATGCCCAGCCAACACAGGGGAACCAATGACTGGTTGACTCTGTGGTGCAATTCATGCTCCAGGGCCCCGCATGGGATCAGGCTAAAGCTGATATCCACTGAGACCACCCCCATTTTTTCCTGCCCTACCCCATCCCTCCTGCCCCTGGGAGCAATGCACCCTAAAAACCCAAAAATCCCTGTCTCAGTCTTGGCTTTCAAAAATCCAGACTCAAGGCACTCACTCACCATCCCTTACTTTGACTTTTCCATTTATCAATTTCTTGAAAGAGATTCCACACTGTACATATGAATCTGCTGCATTCTTTTAACAGCCACATGCTAATCCATTCAGTGGATTTACCATAATTAATATAGCACATTTCCAGCACAGTCATTTCCAGCAGTTCCTCTCTGAGAACTTAAAAATCTAATTTTTACATGTTTAAATGCAATTACCAACTTACCACATTTTAAGCACAAATGGTCCCTGACTTAAGATTTTTCAGCTTTACAATGGTGAGAAAGTGATACACCATTCAGTAGAAATCATGCTTGGAGTTTTTAATTTTAATCTTTTCTCAGGCTAGCTATATATGCCCCAATGCTCTCTCTGATGCTGGACAGTGGCCGCAAACTCAGCTTCCAGTCAGCCACCTGATCAGAATCAACACACTTACAATCATTCTGTACCCATAAAACCATTCCATTTCTCACTTTCAGTACACTATTTTATTCAATAAATTACATCAGATATTTGATACTTTATCATAAGAGAGGTTGGGCTTCCCAGATGGCACTAGTAGTGAAGAACCCACCTGCCATGCAGGAGATGTAAGAGACTCAGGTTCGATCCCCCGCTGGGGAAGATCACCTGGAGTGGGGCATGGTGACCCACTCCAGTATTCTTGCCTGGACAGTGTCCATGGACATAGGAGCCTGCAGGGCTATAGTCCATAGGCTCACAAAGAGTCAGACACAACTGAAGCGATGGAGCATGCATACACACATAAGAGACATTAGAGGATTTTGCCCAACTATAGGCTAATGGAAGTGTTCTAAACTCATTTAAGGTAGGCTAGAATAAGCTATACTGTTGAAAATGCATTGTCAGTAAATGACATTTTCAACTTACAGTGGGTTCACCGGAACATAACCCTGTTGGAAGTTGAGGACAATCCGTTTCTAATTAGTTGCTGAGGAGTCTTTCTTCAACTTCATTAGCTACAAAACTTTAGAACCTTGCTATCTTTGGAGAAGAAAGTTTTATTCTCAAAACAATTTATATTTCAATTTGACAAACTATAAAGACTCAGCTGGCTCCTAACCCATCCAGCCCTCAATCCCCACAGCACCAGCCTCTTTAATACCAGATCAAGAAAAAAATCTCCATTGTAAGCAGAAGAAAAACCAGGACCTACAAACACTTCACTTGAACCCTCGAATCTCTGGACTTCAAGACTTGCCTCCTCAACAATACGCATAGATGCTACTCAGGAATCTGGTAAGAAGCTGCTGGATCCCATGCTCTCACAGACCCATGCTTGTGCTTGGTCATGTCTGACTCTTTACAACTCCATGGACTGTAGCCAGCCAGGCTTCTCTGTCCATGGGATTTCCCAGGCAAGAGTACTGGAGTGGGTTGCCATTTTTTCCTCCAGATTTTCCCAACCTAGGGATCAAACCCACATCTCCTGCATTGCAGGTGAATTCTTTATCACTGTGCCACATGGAAGTAGCAATATTCACGCATTCCCAAGGACAGCACAGCCTAAACCACCAAGGAGAAGAGAAGCATTTCCTCTCTGCCCCTCCCGTTGATAGGGGCCCTGTCCCTGCCCCCAGGGTAGCACTTGTTGAGGGTGTTTATTTGCAGCTGACCAGCACCTTTCAAAGACCCCCACCTTACTGCAGGTAGGAATTTCCTACAGTGTAAATTCCACTATCCCAAGACAGAAACCAAAACTTGCTTTTCCCGCCTAGCACCTGCTCACAGTGTATGTGGTAATAAACCCAGAACAGAGCAATGCTAAGAAGCAGGTGCTGCTCAAAACGATTATTTCTGGTCAGAATGAAAGCGAGTATCTGAGAGGCGTGGAGACTCCCAGGAGGGTGGTGGCAGTAGGGTCTCTGCTGTATTCATTCAGTGGAGTAAGTTCTGTTGCTCACGTAAGAACTGAGGCTGATCATTTACTTCACATGGGTTTCTCTTTCCCTTATAAGCTCCTCCCTCCTCCAACCATAAAAAGATGCTTAATTTCACTCAAAATCAGAGAAGTGCAAAACAAATCAAAAGTAATAATGTTTTCTACCTACCATATTGGCAAAGATGAAAAAATTAAATGAACTACCACCTAGATAGCGTATTAAAAAGCAGAGACATTACTTTGCCAACAAAGGTCTGTCTAGTCAAGGCTATGGTTTTTCCACTGGTCATCTATGGATGTGAGAGTCGGACTGTGAAGAAAGCTGAGCACCGAAGAATTGATGTTTTTGAACTGTGGTGTTGGAGAAGACTCTTGAGAGTCCCTTGGACTGCAAGGAGATCCAACCGGTCCATTCTAAAGGAGATCAGTCCTGGGTGTTCTTTGGAAGGAATGATGCTAAAGCTGAAACTCCAGTACTTTGGCCACCTGATGTGAAGAGTTGACTCATTGGAAAAGACTCTGATGCTGGGAGGGATTGGGGGCAGGAGGAGAAGGGGACAACAGAGGATGAGATGGCTGGATGGCATCACTGACTCGATGGGCATGAGTTTGAGTGAACTCTTGGAGTTGGTGATGGACAGGGAGGCCTGGCATGCTGCGATTCATGGGATTGCAAAGAGTCAGACACGACTGAGTGACTGAACTGGACTGAACCTTGGTGTGAACATGGGAAAGAATGCTGATGGTGGAGAGTAAACCAGAACAACCTTTACAAAGAAACATGGATTATGAACTATCAAGTGTGAATGCAAAACCCTCGATCCAGCAATTTCACCAATGGGAATTTATCTTACAGATCAGAGGTGAAAAGACTTTGTCTTTCAAGGACCAGGTAGGAAGTGGTTTAGGCCTCTGGGCCAGGTATCACTGCTGCTATCACTCAGCTCCTGTAGCATGAAAGCAGCCACAGACCTTTTGAAAACAAAAGGGCATGGCTGTGTTCCAATAAAACTTTATTTACAAAAACAAACGGCACTTTGAATTTGGCTCACAGGCTGCGGCTTGCCAACCTCTGCTAGGTACTCTTGCACAAAAAAACAAAAACATATGTACTATATTCTTCATAGCAATACACCTAAGAATAGTAACCACCTTGATATCGGTCAAGAAAGGACTGATAAGTAAATCATAGTACATCCATTCAATAGAATACTTGCAGCCATTGAAGAGAAGGTGGCAGCTCTATGTGCCCTGATAAGGGTTAATATCCAAAATGTATCAGAAAAATTCTATTAATTTATTTACTTATTTCGGCTGCACTGGGTCTTCGTTGCTGCAGGGGATTTTCTCTAGTTGCAGCAAGCAAGGGGCTCCTCTTCATTGCTGTGCACAGCTTTCTCGTTGCTGTGGCTTCTCTTGTTGGGACTCGGAGGCTCTGGAGCTCGGGCTCAGTAGTTGTGAACACGGTCTCAGTTGCCCTAAGGAATGCAGGATCCTCCCAGCCCAGGAATCGAACTGGTGTACCCTACATTGACAGGCAGATTCCTATCCACTAGACCACCAGGGAAGTCCTCACAATTTTTAATATATTAAAACAATTTTTTTTATATTTCACTACATTGAGTTTATTGGATGATACCACACTGAATATCTTTAATCCCAGAATCTGCTTGTTATTGTTGTACAATTGAAGTATAGTTGCTGTACAATGTTATGAGTTACAGGTGTATAACATAGTGACTCACAATTTTTAAAGGTTATACTATAAGTTATTATAAAGTATTGACTATATTCCCCATGTTGTACGATACATCCTTGCTAATTACTTTATACCTAATGGTTCATACCTCTTACTCCTCGACCCCCATATTGCCCCTCCCCTTCAACTTTTTAAAAAAATTTGTAAGTGGGGAGCAGGGTAGAATACACTTCCAATTTTTATAAAAATTATATACATATACATATATATATATATGCTTATCCAGGAATAGCACATACGTGATGAACACGAAAGAGAATGAGGAGGGAAACTAGATGGCTGGGGAACAGGAGCGTGAGAGAAACCTTTTTTCACCATATGCCCTTTTGTGCTCTTTGAATTTCATACCATGTGCTTTACCGGTGAAGGACTGAATACTGCCCTTCACTGAATGAATACCAACAACACTGGAGTGGGCAGCCCCTCCCTTCTCCAGCAGATCTTCCCAACCCAGGAATCAATCTGGGGTCTCCTGCACTGCAGGCAAATTCTTTACCAACTGAGCTACCAGGGAAGCCCCACTAATGAAGGACAGATAAATACAATCAATGTTTTTAATGCAAGTGCTTTTTCAGTAGTATTTTGAATCATCAAGTACGGACAGAAAAGTAAATCAGGGCTCCAGATAGCGACCTAGCTATTTCCAAAGTCCCCTCCAGTACCCAGAGGCTGCATGAAAAGAAGGTGAAAGTGTAAGTCACTCAGTCATGTCCAACTCTTTGCAGTCCATGGAATTCTCCAAGCCAGAATACTGGAGTGGGTAGCCGTTCCCTTCTCCAGGGGATCTTCCCAACCCAGGGATTGAACCCAGGTCTCCCACATTGCAGGTGGATTCTTTACCAGCTGAGACACCAGGGAAGCCCAAGTCTGCGTGGTGTCCCTCAAAGAGCATCCCAGTGGGTATCAGACTTGGGCTTCAAGTCCACCCTCTGTGACCAACTCCCTGTGCTGCCCTGGACAAGTCACCCCAACTCTCTGATCATCTCTTTCCTCATTGGTAAAACGGACACAATAGTACTTGCGAGCTACATAATACAAAATAGTGTTATTCTTATTGGAGAAATGTCTTAATGTCTCTGGGCCTCTTTCCTAATCTGCAAAATCGGAAAGTTGGACAAAATGAGCCTCTAACATTATTATTCTGTTATTAAACAAAGTTGTCATTTACAAGAATTCAGGCAGAATCATGGACTTGGCAAGCAAGTGAGGATCTCATTTTACTT
The DNA here is from genome assembly GCF_001704415.2 of Capra hircus. NCBI lineage: Eukaryota > Metazoa > Chordata > Mammalia > Artiodactyla > Bovidae > Capra > Capra hircus. The sequence continues at coordinate 10,593,041 of NC_030827.1, read as the reverse complement.
ATCTCAAGAGAGTGACCTCCAAGTCCAAAAAAGAAAATAAGATACATGTTTAGACTTAGAGATCTCAGAGGTGGGAAAGGGCTCCTTTTACCAAGGACACCACTTCTTCTTTCCTTGATCCAGCCAACCATGCAGGTGTTAAGTCAGGCAACTTTTTTTTCTACCTGCCACTGAGTACAGAAGAAGCCCTATTGGGAAAAAAAAGGTTAGAAAATGTCACTCGTAAAGGGGGGTGGACACATTAATAATGTCAAATGATAGACTCCTGAGGGCTGACGAAGAAATGGAGGGGCCGTGCAGGGAGGCCCATCCTAACTTCCGTCTTCCACTAAGAGTTATCATTTGTGTTGTTTCAGGAGCTCCAAGGAGATGACAGGGTGGCAACAAAGAAGAGCACCATTGCACTATCCTATTTCTGAGAATTTCTGGTTATTGTTAAACAAGAGTTTGCAGAAGTTAAACTGACAGGAAATAACACACGTGTTGAGTTATAAGGTGGAAAATGTTGTGAAATTCGTTTTCAGAAAAGTTCAACTGGACGAGCTTGTGCTGATATGATAAGGAGCAGAGCGCTCAACACCATCTCAGTGGGTGGAAGACTCTTTTCCTGCCCCTCCTCATTTCCATGGGCTTGGGATAACTACCTAGCCACTTTGAAAAGGCTCTTCATGTCTTTGGCTCCAAAGAATGTTTTACTCTTGAATAAACCATGTTTGTCCTCTCAATCTTAGAACCAAGGCAGCCAACCTAATTTAAGGCATTTCCACAAATCACAGACTCTACCTGGACATGCACAGAACCTGGTAGGGATACATCCCCCAAAATGATGGTCTGAGACAAGAGAGAAGGAATATGGGCCTTAAGGTATCAGAGGAAAAAGAGAGTGGGATTTCAAATTCGAGTTGAAGGATTGCACTTTCTCTCTCTCCCTGGGCACGTGGCATCTGGACCAGGGATCAAACCAGAAGCCCCAGGAGTGGAAGCCTGGCGCACTAACCCCTGAACCACCAGGGCAGTCCCAGGATTGCACTATCTGTATGAGAGGTGGGAGGAAATGTTGTTACCTAAAAGATGCAGGACATAAGGGTTTGCTAAAAATTTCAGTGGGCTATGGAGCAACTAGAAATAGGATGGAACAAATGAACGTATTTATGAAACAGAAAGAAACGGACAGACTCACAGACATGGAGAACAGACTTCTAGTTGCCATGGGGGAGAACGGGTAGGGGAGGGATGGATTGGGAGTTTAGGATTAGTGGATGCAAGTATTATATATAGAATGGGTAAATAACAAGGTCCTCCTATGTACAAAGGGAACTCTATTCAATATCCTGGGATAAACCGTGATGGAAAAGAATATAAAAAAGAATGCATATATTGATCACCTTGCTGTACAGTGATATAAATACAACATTGTAAATCAATTATATGTCAATAATAAACAAACAAATGAATAAATTATTTTAATAACTTTTCAAAAGAGAGGAGAAGGGGGGCACTTTCCAGGTGTCTCAGTGGTAAAGAATTCACCTGCCAATACAGGAGACATGCATTCAATCCCTGGGTCAGAAAGATCCCCTGGAGGAGGGAATGGCAACCCACTCCAGTATTTTTGCCTGGAGAATCCCATGGACAGAGGAGCCTGGTGGGCTACAATCCATAAGGTCACAAAGAATCGAACATGACTGAGCAAATGAAACACACACATGCAGGAAGGGTGGGAAGGAAGGACAGAAGCAAAGAATAAGACAGATACATGCCTATGCTCAGAAAATGTGCTAAATAGAAGTGTATCAACGTATTAATAAGAAGTGAAACTATGGGAGATTTTTTTCTTCTTATGGATTATCTGTGTTTTTTACAATGACCATATTTTATTTTCTGTTCAGTTATCAGAAATGTCATCGTGCAAATGAGAATTATGTCTGGTGACCCTATACTTTAAATAATTTTCCTGGAGCTCAAAATAAAATAGAAGAGAGAAAAGAAATCTGTTTGGAGTAGAGAAAGGTTTATCACAAAGGCCAAGCCAAGAAGAACAGGCGATTCATGCTGTAAAGACCCAAACTGGGCTTTCAGACAAGGGTTTTTAAAGACAACATTAGGGGAGAGGGTCCTAGGATGCATGCTCAGCTCGTGGAACTTCTTCTGATTGGTTGGTGATGACCTAACAGGGTGATATTTTCAGAATCTCAACCTTCTGCTTCCAGCTGCCGTCCGTGTGCTTGTGGTCAGCATGTAGTCACCACCTACCACCTGGGTGAAGATCTTAGTTCCTACAAAACAGCTCAAAGAAATGCATCAGATTGTTATCAATACCCTTTCAGGAGGAAATAGGGGTCCTGTCACTATCGTCCTAATCATTAACTGTTTGAGCCTGCCCTTTAAAACTGGAGGAGACTTTTTTCCCCTATAAATAAGAAATGCAGGGCGAGGCACACAGAGGTGCTTTGTACCTGGGAGGACCACTCAGGGTCCTGTGGGTTTCCACTAAAACTTCTATCTCACTTGGCTATAAGTTGGAGCTTTCCGTGACCTCTTCCCTGGTGGCTCAGACTGTAAAGAATCTGCCTGCAATGCAGGAGACTTGGTTTTGATCCCTGGATGGGGAAGATGCCCTGGAGAAAGGAAATGGCTACCCAATCCAGTATTCTTGCCTGGAGAATTCCATGGACAGAGGAGTCTGGTGAGCTACAGTCCATGGGGTTGCGAAGAGTAGGACATGAATGAGCGACTAATACTACCATGACCTCTTATCCTTTAGATTCAGTTATTTCCTAGAACAGCTCACAGAACTCAGGAACACTTGCTTATGTTTACCAGTGTATTAAAGGACATGATAAAAGATACAGGTGAACAACCAGATGAAGAGGTTCATCGTCAAGGCAAGGTCAGGAAGGGTTCTGAGCACAGGAACTTCTGTCCCTGTGGAGCTGGCAGGCCTCACTCTCCCAGTAAGTGGATGTGTTCAGCCCACCTGGAAGCCCACCCTGGAAACCCCACACTATGGGGATTTCGTGGATGTTTCATCCATTATGTGTGTGCGTGTGCGTGCACTCAGTCATGTCCAACTCTTTGCAACCCCCTGGACTATAGCCCTTCAGGCTCCTCTGTCAATGCAATTCTCCAGGCAAGAATACTGAAGCAAGTTGCCATTTCCTTCTCCAGGGGATCTTCCCGACCCAGGGATCAAACCTGCGTCACTTGTGTCTCCTGCATTGGCAGGTGGATTGATAGGCATGAACAATTACTAACTTCATTTCTAGCCCCTCTCTCTTGTCTAGAGAATGGGAGTAGGGCTGAAAATTCCAAGATTTAATCGCGGCTTGGCCTCTCTGGCGACCAGCCCCCATCCAGAAGTCTATTAGAACAACAGATGCTCCAGGACTGCAACCCGCCAGGCTGCTCTGTCCTCCACTATCTCCCGGAGTTTGCTCAAACTCATGTCCATTGAGTCAATGATGCCATCCAACCATCTCATCTTCTGTTGCCCCCTTCTCCTTATGCCTTCAATCCTTCCCAGCATCAGGGTCTTTTCCAATGAGTCAGTTCTTTGCATCAGGTAGCCAAGTATTGGGGCTTTAGCTTCAGCATCAGTTCTTCCAATGAATATTCAGGATTGATTTCCTTGAGGAGTGACTGGCTTGATCTCCTTGCTGTCCAAGGAACTCTCAAGAGTCTTCTCCAGCACCACAATTCAAAAGCATCAATTCTTCAATATTCTACCTTCTTTATGGTCCAACTGTCACATCCATACATAACCAGTGGAAAGACCACAGCTTTGACCATATGGACCTTTTTCAACAAAGTGATGTCCTATGTTTTAATACACTGTCCAGCTTTCCTTCCAAAGGGCAAGCATGTTTTAAGTTTATGGCCGCAGTCACTGTCTGCGGTGATTCTGGAGCCCAAGAAAACAAAATCTGTCACTTGCTTTCTCATAGGGGAGCCGTAAGAGATAGTAACAGTGGAGCAGTCACCAACCTCAAAGGAATAAGGGGAAGGAAAGCTTGCCTGAAGCTAGAGATGTTGCTAAACTCAGGCTCAGCTGCTCACCGCTTGATGGAGCAAACTCCGGGCGATAGTGGAGGACAGAGGAGCCTGGCAGGCCACAATCCATAGGGTTCCAAAGAGCTGGACACAACTTAGCAACTGAACAACAGCAACTGTTTATGTCTCTTCCTTGAGGAAGAACCAGAACCCTGCTCCGAGGGTACACTTGTTTCTTGACTGCTTTTCCTCTGTTTCTTCATTCCCTCCTTCCCACGATAAGCACCTGTTTGAATCTGCCCTTTGGAACTCAGGGAAGGTCAAGGAGAGTAAATAAAGCCTTTTTCCTACAAACAGGAAACAGGGGACATGGACAGGATCTGTACTCAGGAGGGCCCCACGGGGTCCTGATCCGTTTCAGAAAGAGAGTAGTTCAGAGTGAGCCACCTAGACAGGAGTGGTGATCATCTGCTGAGGAGAGCAGCAGCCTGGCAACCTCCCAGGCAAGATCCAGAGAAAGGAACCAGCTCTCCTTCCCACCTCCTGCAGAAAGCCAAAGACCATACGTGCCTTTGATGTAATCCATGCACGACAGCCTCACAGGAGAGAGAAGAGTATGGAGAAAGGGGGAGAATGGACCTAGAAGGGCACAGTGAAGAAATTCAAGCCCTTTGCCCAGCTAAACAAGCTCAGGTTCTATCCCATGTGTAGGAAAGGCAAAATGCTGTAAGGAATTGTGAAACATTTTTTTTTCTTCCTGAATATGAGTTTAAATCATGAGTTGCTAAGCCAAAACCTCTATTCTAAACCCTACAGAGCACAGACTATAATAATGCCAACCCAATAAAAAAGACATTTAATAAAGATCAGAAATGTTGAATAACTCACAGTTCTTAGTAAACCCAAGTGCCCTCTTATAAACTTTCAAATGTTACGGATGACTTTTTAGAGATTACATAGGAGTTATAAGGACAAGGAAAGCAAAAGAATGGTAATAGGGCCATACATAGTTCATGGAACATTTCTTCTATTTTCCATCTTTCATCTCTGCCAAGGAGAAAGTTTATTGGACAGAAAATAGAAGAACAAGCATTCAAATGAGAGACCCAAAAGTCCAAACTGGTTTAGAGATTCTAAGAGAGCACCTGGATTCACTACATTGGTGCAAACTTTCTGGTTCTGACAAACTACATCCCAGCCTAATACTGGAAGAGCTTGGCAATAAAACGAGCTACTGTTTGTTATCTCAAAAGAATCTTAGAAACTGAGGCAGGGATAGATGATAAAATTCTCAAACAAGTTATCAAACACAATCCTGAACACACAGAGAGAAACGGGGGGCATTCAAACATGCCTAGGTGTCAAGAAAGGCCAAGTCATGATTTAATGAATTCACAGCACTTCCCTCCTTCTCCAGATAGTGCCAGATTAGTAAATCAGAGAAATCTGTCGACACTCCACTTCAGCATTTGAGATCAGAATTTGATAAAGACCCTCACCTTGTGAACAAGATGGGTGAATGTGGCTCAGATGATCACAAAGATAAATAATAATTATGAATCAATGTCAGCGCAGAGTCTTTGGTGCCACAGAATTCTGTCTTTAGCCTTGACCTGTGCCTTGAGCAAATAGCTGAGTGTATAGCCAACTTGCTTTTCTTCTTCTTCAATGGCTGGAAAGAGAGCCAAATACATTGAATGACAGTGTGGATCCAAAGGCCATAAAAAACAAAATTCAACAATAAAACTCTTAATTGGGATAAATGCAAAAGCCTACACTTACACTGTTTGATGCATAAGAACAGAATCAGAAAAGCATGACTAGGCTTCCATATAAAAACAGTCATGTTTTACATCTTACTTTTCTCTTCCAAAGCAGACCAAAATGACAGTGGGTAATTTTTTTAATAAAATTATAAATCATAAGAACAAAAAGAATGAGAGGGGATAAATAGAGGACATGAGATGTGGGACTTCCCTGATGGTCCAGTGATTTACAATCCTGTACTTCCAATGGAGGGGGCACAAGTTTGACCCCTGGTCAAGAAACTAAGATTCCCCCATGCCACAAAACCCTTAGAAAAAGCAAAACTCTTAGAAGGAAGGAGATGTGAGCAATAATTCAAAAGATGGAAAGCCTACAGTAACTGATTTGGCAGAACCCACCACCAGATAGCTCAGTTGGTAAAGAATCTGCCTACAATGCAGGAGACCTGGGTTTGATTCCTGGGTCGGGAAGATCCCCTGGAGAAGGAAATGACAACCCACTTCAGTATTCTTGCCTGGAGAATTCCATGGAATGAGGAGTTTGGTGGGCTACAGTCCATGGGGTCGCAAAGAGTTGGACACGACTGAGCGACTTCACTTTCTTTCACTTTCACCACCAAAGTACCTGCAAAGAGGGATGCCAGTGAGAAAGCAGCCAGTTCTACATGAAGAACCCTGGAAAGGCCTCGGACCAGGAGGCCCAATAGTGCAGAAGAGACTGGTGAAGCCCAGAGTGAGAAGTAAAAGTATTGAACATATGAAGAGAATGAGCTGCTGCATGAAAGTGTGTTTCCATTCACTGAGGAGGTTCAGGCAGAATTTAGACAGCCGCTCATCAAATACACTGTAAAAGTGATTCAAGATTTGGATAGAAACATGTCTCTGACAACCTTTAAATTCCCATGACCTCTGAAATCCTGTGATTCTAATCTTGTGAACTGTGATGTTGAAGAAGACTCTTTAAAGTCCCTTGGACTGCAAGATCAAAACAGTCAATCCTAAGGAAATCAGTCCTGAATATTCATCGGAAGGACTGATGCTGAAGCAATAGTTCTAGTGACTCATAAGCCTTTGAGTGTATTACTTTGGTCACCCTTCTCGGTTCAAGCCTTCTGCCTCATTCATATCGCAGTTGTGACACTTCACCATATTTGTCATTCAGGGACAACACAATAAGCCACACACCAAAGCAACTGTTCTTTCACATCTCAAATGTCCTGCTTCACTATCTGTCCTGCCCTTTTTCTCAGGGCTCCTAGGAGTATCAGACTCTACAAGCTTTATCCCCCTTGTTTTAAAAAACAAGAAGAACAAAACGCCGTATTTTTTCAAGTTTCAGTCTAGGCCAGTAACTCAAATACCATGTCTCTGCTCCTCTTCCCTTTTCCATAGCTAAAGACTTATGCTCTGCTTTCTAAAAGCTATTTACTTAATATCCAGCTCTTCCTGACAAATTTTGCCACTCATCAATACTGTAAAATTTGGTTTATTTCTCTTATCAGCTTCAGATTTACAAGGTCTTTGGGGAATTTCTGCTTCTTACCAAGGAACGTCTCCAACAACTCCATCAGTTCCATAGCTTCGAAAGGCTCCTCCACTCAGGTCTCAATTCCAGGAAAACTTCTTCCCATTTGGAATCTATAAAACTGTGAAACGCACTCACTTTTGGCGAAACTAGCCTCTTCCAACCCACTGATGGGGGTTATTGTTGTTGTTGTTCAGTCACTAAGTAGTGTAGGGGATGCCAAATGTCATCAGTCTAACCAAAAGCCCAGACTGCCTTCCTTTTTTATGTTGAATCTAGTCTAGTTGAGTGAGAAAAAAAAAATCTCATACTTCTTTTTTGTTATCTTCACTAGTTTGCTGTCTTTTTCAGATTCCAGGTATAAGCGATAGGGGTAAGGGGGTAAGCGGTACAAACTATTACATATGATATAAGCTATGAGAACATGTACAACACAGGGAATATAGCCAGTATTTTATAATAACTATTAACATAAATGGAGTATAACCTTTAAAAGTAATCACTATATTGGGGCTTCCCTGGTGGCTCAGTGGTAAAGAATCTGCCTATCAATACAGGAGACACAGGTTTGATCCCTGGTCCAGGAAGATCCTACATCCTAGCCTCGGAGCAACTAAGACCCCATGCCACAACTACTGAGCCCATACCCCTAGAGTGTGTGTTCCACAACAAGAGAAGCCACACAATGAGCAGCCCACACACCACAACTAGAGAGTAGCCCCCACTCACTGCAACTAGGGAAAAGTCCGCTCCCAGCAGCAAAGAACCAGCACAGCCAAAAATAAATAAGGAAAATAAATTTTACTACAATTACTATACTGTACACCTGTAAATTGTATAAAATTTTATCCAACTATATTTCAATTAACAAAAAAAGATATGTGATCACCAAATGCAAAAAAAAAAAAAAAAAAGAAACCTCATACTCATTCTTTTATGACTACATTTTCCGTTGTAATGGCATCCTTGTCACCTATTCCAAGTATTTATCCTAATTACCTTGGTCCTTTATAGGCCCAAGCCCTCAATATCTGATGGACCCAGGTTGTTCTGTTTGTTTTCTGGACTGTCCTTTCTACTAATTTGATCTAAACCTAAGACTATGACGTAGTAGCTCACAACATTCTCCATCTGTCCTAATTCTTACACCAGCTTTCTAGATTTAATCCTTCTTTCTCTGGAGAGAACAGAAATAATTTATGTCCTATTTGGGGCAATTAATAAGGACTTACAGAAACATCTGTGAATTGTTTGTCTCACAGAAGGAAGGGTAGCACCTGGTTAGTTAGTCCTCCAACTAAATCATTTCTATTGTTTCAAAAATATTCTTAGCATTGCCAGCATCATTTGTGCAAGTGAGTACCCCTCCACCTCTATATCACAAAAGGAAAAACTTTCAAAGGAGTGCTGTGCATTGGGGCATACTTTTAAAAATTATTTATTGTATTTTGGTGCTGTGCATGTGCTTTCTCTGGTTGCAGAGAGCGGGGGCTACTCTCTAGCTATGGTGAGTGGGCTTCTCATTGCAGTGACTTCTTGTGGAGCATGGGCTATAGGCATGCAGGCTCAGCAGTTGTGGCGCACAGGGCTTAATTGCATGTGGGATCTTCCCAGACCAGGGATCGAAACTGTGTCACCTTCACTGATAGGCAGATTCTTAACCACTAGACCACCAGGGACATCCAAGGCATACAAATTTGTTTTAGATTTCTTATGATCTTGTCATGTTCATAGCTCATACTTAAGCCCTTAAATGGCTTGTGAAATGGGGGGTAGTGCTCTAGTGATCCTTGTAATCTACTGCACCTTGTAATCTACTGCTATAAGGCAAATTACAGTGTATTGAAAAGAGAAGAATTTAAACTTTGTGGATTCAAATTAAGCATACAAGTCCCCATTTGAGACAAATTCATTAATGCTGTGTTAAAACTGTGTGCTGGGAGACCCTAAGGATGAAACAAACCAGCATCTCTGGGTGTAATTCATGCATTTTAAATATAGCTGTGGCTTGCATCAAACCAGGATGTGGGAGAAGCTTCTAAAGCTGATGAAAGAGCTGCTCAAGAAAACATAAAAGGTCTTAGTTTAAAAAAAAAAATCAACAACTTGAGCCTATACTTGCTTCAGGAAAGTCTGCAGTGAAAATTAAAACAAACAAATAACAAATAAAAACATCTTAATAAATGCTCCAGAATTAGTTTCTCATTAGGGCACGTGGAGGGGTAATAGGTCTCTAAAAGTCTACTCAAAAAGCCAACAAAGATTCTCCACTCTGTGGCTGTTCTGGTGTTTGTCTCCTGATGTTTATAGCAAAAATAAGGCTAGAAATATGAAGATAAGAGCTTTTGACTAGGGTTTTATGAGATTATCTCATGTAAAGTGTAATGTTATATACACTTGGCCTGCTTGATCAATTAAGAAATAATTTGGAAAGCATCTTTTAATATTTATTTGTTTGATTGCACTAGTCTTAGTTGTGACATGCAGAATTTTCAGTTGCGGCATGTGAGATCTAGTCCCCCCCACCCCCACCAGGGGTAGAACCTGTGACCCCAGCACTGGGAGTGCGGAGTCTTAGCCACTGGACCGCCAGGGCCATCCCTGGAAAGCTTAATACTGTGCAAAATCAGTTCCTCGAGTCACCTCTCTAAAAAGAAATCAAGCTGCAAAGCAAGAATATCACCTCCCCATTTCACTCTTGTTTCTATGAGAAGCCAAAATTCAGCTTGCTTTACTTCAATTTATAGAACCTTTTCCATGTTCATACGCATCATGAGAAGGAACTGACTTATGAATGGTACATAAAGTTCGAACATGCAAAGCGTACGAGAATGTCTGTATGTTTGTGTGTGTTAGGGTTTTTGATGTCAAGGCAACTTCAGTTTGAGTACTAGGGGATTTACTGTGTGTTGCACACAGGATTAATAAAATAGGAATCTGGGCTACATGGCCAGGCATCGTGGGGCTCAGTGGGGCAGGACAGTAGCTGCTACAGGGCCTGAAGGGCAGTTCCCAGATCTAAAAGGCACTGGTGTAGCAGCAGTGACAAGGGACCCAGGCTGCCAGCCTCGGCAGCTGGGCTCTCTGCCTCTCCATCCTCACGGTGACTCAGCAGCTCCCTTTCTTCAGTTTGTCAGGCTGAGACAACCTCCTCACTGCTAGAACCAACCACCCTACTGCAAACATCTTTTCTCTCCCTCAGGGCTTACGTCACTCGTGGCTTCTGCTAGTTCATGGTCTATGTCCTCTTGGCATCGATGCACTGCCTTCCGTGGGGGGAATCCACCCCGCTTCCATTATCACCTGGTTGTCTCTTTCCCTTTATTGCCAGCACAAATTCTTGAAAGAGAAAACTGCTTGACTTCGTAACTATAGGCTACCTCAGGGCTTCCCTGGTGGCTCAGTAGTTCAAAAAAATAAAATCTGCCTGCCAATACGGGAGACGCAGTTTAAATCCCTGGGTCGGGAAGATCCCCTTCAGAAGGAAATGGCAACCCACTCCAGTGTTCTTGCCTGGAGAATCCCATGGACAGAGGAGCCTGGCGGGCTACAACCCATGGGGTCACAAAAGAGCTGGACACGACAAAGCAACTAAACAACATCAAGCAACAGCATAGGCCACCTCATAGGCCTCCTGCCCAGGGGTTCTCAAATTAGGGCATAAAATCTCCAGGAAGATTTATTAAACACAGATGGCCCGCCCCCAGAGTTTCTGATTCAGTAGATCTCTAGTGGGATCCAATAATTTATGTTTCTAACAGAGCCCCCAAGTGACTCTGATGCTTCTGATCTAGAGATTACATTTTAATTAAAAGTCTCTGCTGTAGCTACAGGTTGATGGTCCTTCATGTGTCAGCAGGGGATAAGTGGTGTGGTTTAGAATATATGGCCACCTATAAATAAGGACCTTATCAGTGCCAGTTTCCTCAGCAGGAGACTCTGAACAGAAAAGCTTGAATATGGTCTATGGATAGGCAAGCTCTGACATGCTCCCTGTCTACACTTCTTCTGAGTGAGGTTTTGCAGCGTTCAATGAGTGTCTTTTATGCGCCACACCTTTAACGTACTAAGCAGTGGAAATACCAAACTAGATGATATTAAATTATCACCAGGGACTCAGCTAAAGCATTTTAACAACATAAAAATCAAGATAAATGTTTGCATTCCCTTTTGGATATAAAGACACATCAAAAGAAAACTACAGAAATCCTCGTTTCCTTTCCAATCATATTGTGACAGAAACAGAAAAAGTGCATAAGCAAGAAAAGCACATTCGAAAACGTTAATTAAGAGAGGGGGCTTCCTGGGCCTTCCCTGGTAGCTCAGTGGTAAAGAATCTGCCCACAGTGCAGGAGACTGGAGTTCGATCCCTGATCCAGGAAGATCCCACATGCTGTGGAGCAACTCAGCCCGCTGGCTACAACTATCGAGCCTGTGCTCTAGGGCTCAGGAACCGCAACTATAGAGCCCACGTGCCGCAACTACTGAAGCTCGGCACCCTGGAGCTGGTGCTCGGCAACAGATGAAGCCACTGCAGTAAGCAGCCTGTGCAACGCAATGAAGACTAGCCCCCACTCGCTGTGACTACAGAGCAGCCAGCGCAGCAACAAAGATGCGGCACAACCAAAAATAAATAAATAAACAAGACTTTTTTAAAAAAAAAGATAGGGGGCTCCCCTGTTAGTACAGGAGTTGAGAACCCGCCTGCCAATGCAGGGGACACGGGTTCAGTCCCTGCTTCGGGAAGATCCCCATGCCCTGGAGTGACTAAACCCATGAGCCACAACTAGAACTATAGAGCTGCAACTACTGAGCCCACATGCTGCAAATACCGAAGCCCCCTCGCCTAGAGCCTGTTCTGCAGTAGAAGCAGCCACTGCAGTGAGAAGCCCACACACCACAAAGCCCCTGATCACCACAACTGGAAAAGCCAGCACAGCCAAAAATAAATATATCTTTTTTAAAAAGAAAGAAAGAGTAAGTTACAAGTGACTCAATTTCTAACTCTGAGTAAAACCAAAGTATATTTTGATGGGGACTTGCATGGTCCAATGACTAAGACTCTGAGCTCCCAACACAGGGGGCCCAGAGTTCAATCCCTAGTCAGGGAACTAGATCCCTCGTGTCACAACTAAGACCTAGAACAGCATCCAAATAGATAAATTGTAAATAATTTTTGAAGTATATTATAATGGAAACAAATTAGGCTCTTTGCTTTCAAATCCGAGTTGCATGCAAAAGAGTCAAGTAAGCAGATAGTGATTGCAGCCATGAAATTAAAAGACGCTTACTCCTTGGAAGGAAAGTTATGACCAACCTAGATAGCATATTCAAAAGCAGAGACATTACTTTGCCAACAAAGGTCTGTCTAGTCAAGGCTATGGTTTTTCCACTGGTCATCTATGGATGTGAGAGTTGGACTGTGAAGAAAGCTGAGCGCCGAAGAATCGATGCTTTTGAACTGTGGTGTTGGAGAAGACTCTTGAGAGTTCCTTGAACTGCAAGGAGATCCAACCAGTCCATTCTAAAGGAGATCAGTTCTGGGTGTTCTTTGGAAGGACTGATGCTGAAGCTGAAACTCCAATACTTGGGCCACCTCATTCGAAGAGTTGACTCACTGGAAAAGACTCTGATGCTGGGAGGGATTGGGGGCAGGAGGAAAAGGGGACAACAGAGGATGAGATGGCTGGATGGCATCACTGACTCAATGGACATGAGTTTGGGTAAACTCTGGGAGTTGGTGATAGACAGGGAGGCCTGGCGTGCTGCAATTCATGGGGTCGCAAAGAGTCAGACACGACTGAGCAACTGAACTGAACTGAACTGAAGCACATCTTAAAAGGAGGAGATGTCCAGCATATCTGCTTGGGGCAGGAAAAAGCCACATATATACAGGTTTTAGAAAAGGTCACATTTAACCAGCCAGAAAAGTGGGTGCTGTAAAGAATAGTTTATACTATTTTTCCCTGACAGGAGAACCCCAGATCAGGCAACAAACTTGTCTCCTTCTCTAGGCCAGGCTGCAGTGCTGTCTCCGCCCTTCTCTAACTTTCCTCAAGCATTCACTGCCTAAATTCACCATGGATTGTGTTGTGTTATATCGTCCTCTAGTGGTTTCAAAAATTTCTTATCTCCCATTTTTAAGGACAGTATTTATCACAGAGCCATACACATACATGATGCTTAACATATGTCTGTTAAATGGATGAAAATGACTAACAGAGATCCTACAGATGACTGCAAACAAATAAGACAACCTACCTCAGCATCCCTGGGAGAACGAGTATTCTCCCAAGCAGGAGTATTTCAGGCTCAGGTCAGTTATGCCATCCCAGGCTTTCCTTTAAAGTACATAATGCTTGCATAGTTTCAAGAAATTCCCACGTAACTTTGGGGAGTACGACACCCTGAGAGTACAAAAATTCCCAAAAGGATAACTACAAGCGAAGTGTTTGAAGTTGGTCTCTGTTCCAGAATATTGTGACCAAAAGGCACTTTGTAATGAGGCTTCACTTCTCAGTCATATCTAAATAACACCTCACTGAATAAGGAAACCATATAACTTTATGGCTTATTAAGTTTTCTAACCCAGCAAAATGAATTTGTTTGGAAATAGCAGAGAAATTGCAGTTTGCAACATGCAAACCATAGGCTAGTCCCTCCTTAGTCTTTCTTTTGTGTCAGCTTGCTATATTGTGTGTTTGGGTTTATTTTGTTTTGTTTGTACTTTATGTATCCATTCAGTAGGTGTTTGCTGTTCTGCTATGTGCAAGGCATCCTGATGTCAGTTCCGGTAGGAGCTAGAGATACAAATGAGATTCACCCTTGCTTTCAAACTGCTTACCCTGTAGAGAGGAAGCAGCGTACACACAGAGAGAGATAGAAAAGGAGTTTCAGGAGTTCAAAGAAGGACGAGGTTCCCTCTGAAATAATTCTTTCTGAATCTCTGGCACATATCTTTCAATCCTGATTGAAGACCACTCAACAGCAAACAAACCACAGCAAATCAATAATGACCAAGAGCTGATATGATCATCTATATTGAAACTGTGACTAAGGACAAAAAAATCCCACTCCTGTTCTTCAGATAACAAAAATACCACTGGATTTCAACCCAGGAGAAAATATTCACTCAGAAATTTCCAGCTTCAAAATACCTTACCAGGCACCAAAATGAAAATTAAAAATAGCGAAGATATTGACTCTGCCCTGAGAGAATTCATCACATCGTGGGAAACCTGCTCAGGATTAACAGTTACACAGTGTGTCAGAGCAGAGGTCCTCTGAATGACTCTCAAGTTAAAGCTCAGCTCTTTTTTCCTTTGTTCTGTCAAAATATTTTGTATATTAAAAAAATCAAATAAATAAAATATAAAAACATTTTATAACTCTCCAGGGGTTAGTACTGAGATTGGTTTTTTTGGGGGGGCTTATCTTTTTTGCTGGAAGAAAATACTGCAAAACATTTATTGACAAAGGACTGGCATAATCAGAATACAAAAAAAAATTCCTACAACTCAGTTTAAAAATACAAATCACCCAATGAAAAATTGGGTGAAATACTCAAATAGATACTTCTCAACAGAAAAATGGCCAACAAACAAATGAAAAAGCACTCAACTTATTAGTCTTTGGGGAAATGTAAATTAAATGAGATATCACTATATACCTATCAGAATTGTAAACAGTTGCAATTGAATGATTGATACCACCAACCACAGTGAGGATGTGTAGCAACCAGAACTCATATGTTGCAGTAAGCCTGTAAAACAAAACAGCTACTTTGGAACAAAGGCTGGCATGTTCTTAATAAACTAGAACATACCCCTACTCTGTGACTTGGCAATTCTACTCCCAAGAAAAAAAACACCTTTCTACACAAAGACCTGTACAAGTATGTTTAAAGCAGTTTTATTCACAATACCCCCAAACTGGAGCAACCCAGGTATCCATCAGTAAGAGAATGAATAAACTGTTAATTCATACACTGAACCAAAAGTACCAAAACACACAGCAAGAAAAAATAATAAACTACCAATCTATGAAGCAACTATAAAGACTCTTAAAAACATGCTGAGTGAAGAAGCCTTTCTCAAAAGAGAACTGTGGCAGGATTCCACTTATGTATAGTTCTAGAATAGGCTAATCTACTGCACGGTGGGGGAAAAAATGAAAGTAGCTGTTTCCTCTGTTGGAAGTCAGATTGATTGAGAAGGGACATGAAAGAACTTTGAGGGGTGATGGGAACAGCCCATAACTCCATAGAGGTGTAGGTTACAAATATTTGTCAAAACTCAGCAAATGTACAGTTAATATGTGTACATTTCATTGTACATAAATTTTACATCAAAAGAAAAAAGTGGTAAGCAAATATTGAGCTTCCCTGGTGATCCAGTGGTTAAGAATCCACCTTGCAACGGGGAGGACACAGGTTCAGCCTCCAGCCTGGGAAGATCGTTCATGCCACGAGGCAGCTAAGCCCATTAGCCAAAACTACTGAGCCCATGCACCCCAGAGCCTGTGCTCCACAACTACAGAAGCCACGGCAAACGAGAAGCCCCCACCTGCCGCAACTAGAGAAAGTCCGCTGCTAAGTCGCTTCAGTTGTGTCCGACTCAGTGCGACCCCATAGACAGCAGCCCACCAGGCTCTGCCGTCCCTGGGATTCTCCAGGCAAGAACACTGGAGTGGGTTGCCATTTCCTTCTCCAATGCATGAAAGTGAAAAGTGAAAGTGAACTCACTCAGTCGTGTCTGACTCCTAGCGACCCCACCAAGGTCCTCTGTCCATGGGATTTTTCAGGCAAGAGAAAGTCCACACACAATAGCAAAGACTCAACACAGCCATAAATAAACAGAAAAATTTAAAATAATAATAAACATGCTGAAGAATTTAGGAAAGGCCTAGATTTGCCGATTTTAATTGCTGATGTGAATGTTTTAAAAGGGTCTGACGCAGGTTGGGTTCTCCAGGTGCAGACACTGGTTTGGAATTTGCACACAAAGTATTTACGAAGCATTGACACCTATGGAAAAGAGTGGGAGGGAAGCAGGACTGGGCAGAGAGAAAAGTGGAACTTCAATCCAACCTGCTCGGAACCTCAACCCCAGGATGTGCTCTGGGGTGCATATGATCAATCAGAGTTGAAGAGCATTGAGACACAATGGCAAAGCCCAGGAACCCGGCCTCAGTCAGCATGATTGCAGACCACCCATGGAGTGAGGGCACCCAAAAGGAGTCACAACTGAGGACCGCAAGCTGCCAGCTGGACAACAAGTCCCGCCTTGAAGTGGGATCTGGGACACACATGTCTATGCCTGCCACAGCATATTTCCTGTTTTAATTTGCACTTCTTTCATGATTAATGACACTTTTTAAAGTGGATTAAAGTGCAAATCTAACCATGCTCTAAGACATTTCCAATCTAATGTGCAATCAAGTCTCCAAATAAGGAGCCACTTAAAGGCTTTGGCGTCTTGAAGCAACTTTGAGCCCGGATGCAGTGGAATGGAAAAGATAGGGATGAAGTTGGATGGGAAAAGAAGGACAGAACCAAATTAAGGAGAGAGAAGGGAGGTTGAAACTTTACATAGTCTGGGAACACAGGAGTCAGTCGCTGACTGTTCCAGAATAGGGGAATGGTGTGATGACATGGTCATCTAGCACAGGGATTCTACCAGAATATGTCAGCACAGCTGACAACAGATGAGCTTTCTCCAGCCATCTTTCGAGTTTGACCTTTCTGACTTCTTCCTCATCTAGTTTTCACTGGCCAACCACCCAGCCATGATGAATAAGGTAAGATCAAAGACTAATGTGGCACCAACAAGCGGTGGTTCAGAAAATACAGAAGACAGTGTAGAAATTACACCTCAACATGGCCCAGGCAAAGAATCCAAACTGGAATTAGAGTCAAAGGAATTTCCTTAGTGTATAACTTTATTTTTTTATACGAACAGAAGATAAGTCCCTTAAGAGAAAAATGAGAAAGATCGGAAAACAATTTCCATACACTTGAAAATGAAGCAGAAGAGTCAAGAAATATGTCAACAGATGTTCAAACTCAATGGTGAAAAAAAGTTTTGCTTTAATTAAAATACCAGTGATATACAATATTTTAACTCATAAAATTGTCCAAAATCTTTGTCCTTTTATTTTTCTTTGGGGGTACCCAAAAATGCAGGGAGCATGGACCTCAGGTTTGCATCACATTGTCTTGCCTCCTCCCAAATCCCATGGAGATGATGCATGTTAGCCTAGATGGATGCTCAAATGCAAGTGAGGGTTTGAGAAACCCCTGTCTTTTAATAGAGCTGTTAGCCCAACCTTGTCCTAGAGGGAAGCGGTATCTTTGTTATGTGTTAGTCATTCAGCCATGTCCAACTCTATGCGACCCCATGGACTGTAGCCCGCCAGGCTCCTCTATCCATGGAATTCTCCAGGCAAGAATACTGGAGTGAGTTGCTATTCCATTCTCCAGGGATCTTCCCGACCCAGGGATCAAACCCAGGTCTCCCTCATTGCAAGCAGATTCTTTACTATCTGAGCCACCAGGCAGCAAACAAATCTTCCTTCTGTTTCAGAGGGAGATATTATCTCTATCTTCCAAGGTTGTTTGCTATACAAACATCCTTGAAAACAGTCTGGGGCAACAGCTATCCGTGCTCCTGCTCAGAAGGCATGCAAACCACAACAGACCCCTAAAGAATTGCCTTCCAACAAATTTCTTTTTTTAAGTTTTTTTTCCACAGTGTGTTTCTCCCAGTTAAATTTCCAATCAGTCTGAGAAGGGTAACACCGTATTTTTCTCCATTCTGGGATACAATTGGTACTGGCACATAGGAGGCCTTGAGTGAATATTTCCTTTATGATTACTGGGTATATGTGTGGATGAATGGCAGGATAAATTCTTGAAAAACTTGGGACATAATTATGACGAAACTTCTAGATCCACTGTTCTGCTAGTTGAAAATGTCAAAATAGCAATTATTTCCCTCCGTCTCCTCATTTGCATCCTCCTAATCATTCCTATCGTGTTCTTCATTTTTAGCTGCCCATTTTTAATGTCTGCTAAAGAGATTACACACTAATGTGCCTAACTGATAGAACCTCAGACCCTTAAAAATATCCAGTGCTTCCTTTCATAGCTTAGCATTTGTATTGCAAACTCAGTATCTCCCTTACAATTCCAGGGCACACACACACTTTCCTTCTTCTTCCTACCTGGTCAGGAAGGATAAGGAATTACTGAGCGTTGTCTCGTTTCCTTTTTCCGCTTTCAAACAGACAACAAGAATATGTTTGACATCAAATGAAGTCATCTGATGAGTTTGGGGCAGCTTTCTCGACTATGGTGCAACATTTTAGGAGTTCATTTTTATAAGCATCATAGTGTTCCCCACTCACACTGTGAGTGAAATAAAATGCACTCACAAAATCTCTGAGCTGATTACTGTTCTTAAAGGGTTGCTGCCATATCACCTGTACCATTCAGTGATTTAATTACCAACAGCAACCTCCATTCTGACTAGTTTAGGCAGGAATTTATTGAGGGGTATTGGGTAAATCACAGAACTTCTCGGAGGACCAGAGACCCACGCTCTGAAGCTAGGCAGCCAAAAACAAGGTCCAACCATATCATGAAGGCCATTCTGCCCAAAACACCAATGCCATGGCCACCTGGCACCAAGGACACTCAGAAATGGACACACACCAGACACACACCAGACGCTCAGCTGCCACTCTTCCAAAGTACTGGGTCCTTTTTCCCAAGTAGAACATCAACTCTCGATTTCCTGCCTCCTCAGCTGAGGTCAAGTTATGCCTGGATAGTCTGAGTGGTGAAAAACCCAGGTCACATTCCCAAACGCCAGGTGGAAGGAAGTCTGGGAATGTGAGGTTTCTGATTTCAACCTTGAAAAGGTAGACCATATAATGTGGGAAATGATCAAAATATTTGTAGTCTTGCAGTGGACATTATCATCAATAAGTCCCTTGCCCATGCCCCCTTGATCCCTTTCCTGTCCTTACACATGCCAGGAGCACTCCTAACAGACAGCCAGCACCTTCCTCTCTTTGTCAGTGAACTACTCCTGAAATATCCTCATTCCTATATACTATGGTCTCAATGTTGTGTCTCCCTCAGAATGCACACACTGAAATCCTAAACCCCAAGGTGATGGAACTGAGAGGTGGGCTTTAGGGAAGTTATTAGGTCATGATTTGGATTAATATCCTTGTAAAAAGGACCCTAGAGAGTTACTCCCTCCTTCCACCACTTGAGGGCACAGTGAAAACGCACTGCCTGTAAACTGGGAGTATGGCTTTCACCAGATACCAAATCTGCCAGCACCTTGATCGTGAAAATCCCAGCTTCCAGAACTGTGAGAAGTAAATTCCATTGTTTATTTATAAAACCACTGTTTACAGTGTTTTGTTACTGCGGTGCAGGTGGACTAAGACACCCTACCCCAACCAGGACTCTCTGAAGTGGGGCCTTCACAATATCCAAGCTCCCCAGGGGAAGTGAACCTGCTCTCACTTTCTGCTCATCTTTCTTTCCTGTCCCACCATCCCACACTGCTACCAGTTTTTCCTGGGAACACTTCCACAAATCCTCATTTCAGAGTTTGCTTCAGGGAAACCAACAAGTACCTAGAATTGGACCTACACAAAGTAAGCACTCAACAAGTACCATTAGAAGGAAGGAAGCAGCCACTAATTTGCTCCGCAGGACGATGGCCGCCGTATTCTTTGATCCAGATTCCTAGAGGTGGCTTACAAAAGAGGCCCTCCCGGCATCGGGCTCGCTTACATCACTGGAACAGTCGTCACTCGTGCAAGCAGAAGAGAGGAGCCAAACAGCTGACCCTAGGGTGCACTTTGCCCAGTTAGCGGGGAGTCTTGCCTTACCCGTTATATAATTTTGGACAGTTTACATAATCTTTTTTGGGAGCCAGGTTTTTGTACCCTCAGGGAAGAGAGATACAGACATAGAAAGGGGAAAGTCTAGGATAAAAACATCTAAAATTAGCTTGCACTTGGAAGTATCGGTATGAACTTTTGGTTTCTGGTGTATGATAAATAGAAAAATATGCTTAGGTACAAAAACACACACCTAGTTGTGTACATATGTACATACATAATTCTTAACTCTGTCCACTGAGAATTCAAACCAGCAATGAGTGCACCAGCAGCAACGCAATACCCAACACCCAGACCTCGGTCTTTATTTTATTGAAGTATAGTGGATTTGTAATACTGTGTTAATTACTATTGTAAAATGACTCAGATATATGTGTATATACACACATATATTCTATTTTTGCATGCACACTCAGTCATGTCTGACTCTTTCCAACCCCATGGACTGTAGCCCACTAAGTTTCTCTGTCCATGAGATTTCCCAGGCAGGAATACTGGAGTGGGTTGCCATTTCCTCTTCCAGGGTATCTTTACAACCTAGGGATCAAACCTGGGTTTCTTGCATTGTAGGCGGATTCTTTACCTCCGCACCCCTTGGGAAGCCCATATATTCTATATAGAGAGAATATATAAAATATATATTCTTTTTTATATTCTTTTTCATTACAGTTTATTGCAGGATTTAGAATACCGTTCTATGTGCTGTACAGTAGGACCTTACGTTTATCCATTCTATACATACTACTTTGCATCTGCTAATCCCAAACTCCGGATCCCTCCCTCTCCCTCCCTCATCCGACTATGGACTTACTCACCATGTGACTCTGTTTCTGTTTCACGGATAGGTTCGTTTGTGTTGTACTTTAGATTCAACATGTAAGTGATATCATATGGCATTTACCTCTCTCTTTGGAATCACGTCACACCTTGGTTTCTCTTTTCGGCCATGACATACTGAATCTTAGTTACCCAACCAGGGATGGGACCCATGCCCCCTGCAGCAGAAGCACTGAGTCTACAGGACTGCCAGGGAAGCCCCGTACAGACCTCAGTTTCTAAATACCACTCTCCTCAAAAGGAACCAGAGCTCCTTGGAGGAATGGCTAATTCCAGAGCTGAATTAGGGAAAGTATGTAATAAATTTGGAACCTCTTATACCAAAAAATACGGAAATTCTGAAAGATTGATCGGAATATTTCAGAACTGTACAAAAACCAGTGGCATAATTTGGGACAATTTAGCATCAAAAGAGTCACAGCAATGGATTATAATCCATTTAATACAACAGGAACCCATGAACTTAACAATACTAAGATAGATACATTGGGGGCGGTACAGGAAATTTTTACCTTACAGTAGAAGGTCAAATAATAAATGTAGACAAGATGATGGAACGGATGATTAGCATGGAGCAAACTTTATAGTAAAAACTGTTTTGATCGAGGAACAAAATGGATACTAATACAAATGACTGCAAGTGTGATCAGAAATAGAATTTTAACATGGTCTCAAGTATCTCCAGGCAAAACACTCATTCAATAACATTACACTGGAAAATCTAGCAGATGTCTTCTTATCAAATGATAAAAGTTAACTTTTTACCAGTTCATGAGACAAATCAGCATCATGTCCCTTCTGATGTAATGCAGCAAGAGGAATACAGAATCACTTCTGTGCTATTCCGGCCAAAAACGCATACCTAAAATCCAATCGTGAGGAAACATCAGGCAAACGCAAACTGACAGACATTCTGCAAAGTAACTGTCCCATTCACTTCAAAAATGTCAAGGTCACGAAAAAAAGGAGAGACCAGGCACTGTTCCAGATAAAATAAAACTAATGAGACATGACAATTAAATGCAATTCATGATCCTGGATGAATCTGGAACCTACAAAAGACTTTATTCGGGGGAAAAAAAAAAAAAACTGTAACATATTTCTCAAGAACCATTTTGGCTCCAGATGTGTCCGTGAGGTTTACTGTGGCTTTTGCTGGTGTGTACCACTTCTCAACTTCTCCTACCCAGCTGTTTCCTTTCCCTCTCCTTTACAGCTGTTGGTCCCAAAAGCACTCCTTAAAAAGTATCTTGCACACTAAACTCCATCTCTCAGAGTCTGTTTCCTAGAGAAACTCAACCTGAAGCAAAAGGAATGAGTAGGATCTTAGCAATCAAAGGTTGAGATGGGGTGCATTCTACACATGAAAATTGGTCTGAGAAAAGTCTTATATTAGAAAATAAACAGCACAATTGATGACTGCGATCCTGAGAGTAGAGGGCAGCTTAAAATGAGATAAAGCTGAAAAGATAGATTAGGGCTAGCCCATACAGGATGCTGCTGGCCACATTAATGGTTTGATTTTGTCTTAAACACTGTGTGCTCAGTTGTGTCCAATTCTTTGAGACCCCATGGACTGTAGCCTGCCAGGCTCCTCTGTCCTTGGAATTTTCCAGGCAAGAACACTGGAGTGGATTGCCATTTCCTCCCCCAGAGGATCTTCCCGACCCAGAGACTGAACCCGAACCTGGGTCTCCTGCATTGGCAGGCAGATAGATTCTTTACCACTGAACTTGTGTTAAGAGGGATAGAAAGTCACAATGGATAGGAATCCGTCTGCCAACGCAGAGGACATTAGTTCCACCCCCCGGTCCAGGAAGACCCCGCATACCTCGGGGCAACTAAGCCCATGTACCACAACTACTGAAGCTTAGGTGCCTGGAGCCTGTGCTCCGCAATGAGAGAAGCCACTGCAATGAGAAGCCTGTGTACTGCAACAGAGTGGCCCCCACTCACTGCAACCAGAGAAAGCCTGCACGATGCAACAAAGACACAGCACAGTCAAAATAAATAAATAAAATCTTTAAGAAAAGAGTAATGGGAAGCCCCTGGAAGGCTGGAGCGTAGAGTCGGGTGGGGCAGTGCATAATGAGATTTGCAACTGGAAAAGATTGTTATTACTGTGGCAGAACGTGGAAAACAAGACTGTAGAAAAGGAAGAGAACTTGGAAAGACTAGTAAGGGGGTTATTGTAGCCGTCTAAATAAAACACCACGGTCATTATAATGGCGATGAGGATGGAAAATTTTGGATTGATTCAAGAAATACTGAGAAGGTAAAAAATGACACGACTTCGATGTTGGATACAGACCGTAAGGAAGGGGAGGTGTTAAGGATGATACCTGAGTTTTTGGTTTACTATACTAAGTAAATGGTGCCATTCAATGAGGGGGAAACAACAGAGGATCAGGTTTAGTGGCGAGATCATGAGTTTGGGAGAACATGAACTTCCGTTGACAACCAAATGTGGGGCTCTGGAAACCAAGGAAAGAGAATATTTCCAGAAGAGGGAGAGATCAACTATGTTGAAAGTTATAGAGAGGTAAGGTAATATGTAGCTCAAAAATACCCATGAGAGCTGCTTCAAAGGAATGGTGAACGTAGAAGCCAGGTTGGACTGGGCTGAGAAGTGAGTAGGAGGAAAGAAAAGAGAGTTGCTTTTCCTTCCACTACAGGAAAAAAAAAAAAAAAAACAGGAAACATATCAGCCTAAAAGAAAAGTGTCCTAATTTAACCAAATCAAATATCAACTGAATTCAAGCTCCGCTTGGGATAAAAACTAATCTTAATGTATACATGTCGTTTTACCTAGTTCTCTGAACTCCAAAGGAATGGAATCAGCTCTAGAAAAACAAGATAGCTAGTTGTTACCACTGCCATCTGGATTAGAAAATAACAATTCTGCAAAGAAATTGCTACAAGAAAAAAAAAATGCTACAAAAAGTGTCACTTCAAGAAAGTGAAGCAAGAAAGTCATTCTCTGTTCAGCTTCACCTGATCTACTCCACTCTGAGTCAATGACTATCACCTAACTCAGGTAAAAGATATGGATGTTTTTGTACAAATTCAATAAACAAACATCCTGAATTTAAAACCCAATTCACTGATGGAGTATTGTATCTTTGCTCTCTTCTTTGCCTCAAACGGGAAAATATGCATCCTTAGCTTTTGAAGTTCGTGCCTTCCCCTCGCACCCTAGAGCCCATGCTACGCAATGAGAGGCCACTGCAATGAGAAGCCGGTTCACTGCAACCAGAGAACAGCCCCTGCTCTCCCCAACGAGAGAAAAGTCTGCGCAGCAGTGAAGACCCAGCACAGCCATAAATAAACAAACAAATAAATAAAAATTAAAAGGAAAGTTCATGCCTTCTTTGCTCTACACTTAGGACCTATCTTCCCACAATGTTTTTCTCACATATCCAAAACTCGGGTCCAGATCAGCTTCTATCCGTGAGTCCTCTCTGGTTACACCCCTATTACACCTTTTTTGGGAACCCTTAGCATTTGTGCGTTTAAGGTGTAATGTTGCCAACCAGGTCTTACTCTCAAATTGCTAAATATTTTCCACAATAGATTATGAAGTCCCAGAAGGCAGAGACTGTGACTCCTCATTCTCTAAAAGGTTTCTCAGACTCTATATCAATATATTTGAATTAAGTGGAACACTGTAAACTAATCATAATTTACACTGCTCAAAAACCCCATTTTTATCTCCATATCCCAGGCCTCAAATTTCCCTATAAATAATAGCTAACGTTTGATTACTATAGACCATTCGCTGTTACAGACACCACGTATTAACACTTACAATCCTCCCAACAACCCTATGACATAGATATTACTATTCTTGCTTTGCAGATAAGAAAACAGGTAAGGAGGCCAAGTGACACAGTAAGTGGCAGAGTTGACATTCAAAGACAGACGGGCACTGAAGCCCATTTTCTTAACTTTTTAGCAACAGAAAAATAACCCTAATAAAGCCTTGTCCTACATGCCCAGGTTTACTGATGTTCCAGGATTAAGTAACAAGTTTTAAAACCAGAATTTAAAAGAAATTCTAGTCTATCAATATTTCATCACAAGAGGGGCATTTTCTGTCTCCTCTCTCCGCAGCAGAACTCGTTGTAGTTCTTATGGCCCATAGGTGGCGCTGCAGGGACAGGCATGTGCTCAGGCTTCATCAACTGGAGGGGCAGATGCGGGGGGGCGAGAACGCCATTCAAAGCCCCGCGGTAGGAGGAGCCTTGGGGAGGGGCGGGGGAACGGGGAGTGTTGTGCAGTGCGCAGGCGCAGGACCGGGCCCTCCCGCTCCGAGCGTGAGGGCTGCTGGGCCTGATGACGTGGCCTGGTGCCGTCCGCTCCGGTGAGCCTCCGGGAAAGCCGGCGCCCCCGGAACTGTCCGTGGCCTAGTCCCCACGCACGCGTGCTTGTGAGCCGGGGATAGCGGCGGCGGCGGCCATCTGGCCTGCGGAGACCTGACGGGGCCGTTGCCATGGGGGAGTGACGCGCCCGCGCCCGCTGTTCCGCGGAGCGGAGAGACATGAGGAGACCCCGCCGCGGGGGTAGTGGCGGCGGCGGCGGCGGCGGCGGCGGCGGCTCCTGATCCCCGGAATGGAGGAGAAATACGGCGGGGACGTGCTAGCCGGCCACGGCGGCAGCGGCCTCGGGCCGGTGGATGTGCCCAGCGCTCGGTAAGGGACCGATCGGGCTCCCGCTTCCGGAGCCGCGCTCTCCCTGCGCCCGCCCGGCCGCTGCCCGGATCCTCCCCGGTGCACGCGGGGCCCGGCGCCCGAGAGCCCGGAACGCCCGCCTCGGTGCAGTCCGCGCTCCCACGGCAGCTCTCATTGGCTCCGCCGTTCCCCGCTGCGGGATAAATGCTCTAGGATCCGGGAAGGTTCCGCCTGAGTTTCTGGTGTTCAGAGCGGTCCGTTAACCTTAGAACTGCTGGCCAGTTCACGTGAGAGGTTTTTCTCACCTGTCAGAAGAATTTCTGTTGGCTGCTTCTCCCTCAAATAGTAGTTTGGTGATATTTAACCTTTCTGACCTTTTAAAGGAAGGGTCACCATCATCTCTTCAGGCGAGGAAATCAAAGTGCAAACAGATGAACTTTGAGGTTCAGGTTATAACCCCGCACATTAAGAATCCAGCCCGCCCTCTAGTTTTTCTTTTCCTTTCTTCGCCTATTTTGTTTTATCATTAAATAAGAAATGCGTGCGCACTGTCAAAAAGTTCAA
Source organism: Capra hircus (assembly GCF_001704415.2). Taxonomy (NCBI): domain Eukaryota; kingdom Metazoa; phylum Chordata; class Mammalia; order Artiodactyla; family Bovidae; genus Capra; species Capra hircus. The sequence continues at coordinate 10,566,765 of NC_030827.1, read as the reverse complement.
ACAGTACAGAAATTCATAGAGTGAAAAGGAAAAATTTCCCTTTCCCTCCCTCCCTGTAATGTTCCCACGAACGCCAGAAAGGTAAGTCAGTACAGTGACCACTTTCCAGCTTGTCTTTATGGACCTGTGCTAATATCTGAGGTGTCGCAGGATGCACGAAATACGGCTCGTTTGATTGAACCTGATTTTCATCCCCTTTGTATTTAATAAGGTTAATGAAGTTAGGTGTTTCTTGTTCTTGGATATCTCCTTTGAGACTGGAAGATTGTTTTGCTGAATTCTTTGGAACTGTATAAATAAATAGCATTACTAAAATAACTTCTGTGAAACGCTGAGCAACTTAAATCAGCTGCATTTTTTGTAGTACAAGTTTAATTTTCTGATCTATTTTGAACAGCTCGTTTTTGTAAAATAAAAACATGGTTGTGGTGGTTTAGTTGCTAAGTCGTGTCCCAACTCTTTTGCAACCCCATGGACTGTAACCAGCTCCAGGCTCCTCTGTCCATGGGATTTCCCAGGCAAGAATACTGTAGTGGGTTGCCAGTTCCTTTTCCAAAAGGTCTTCCTGATCCAGGGGTCAAACCTGGGTCTCCAGCATTGCAGGTGGTTTCTTTACTGACTGAGCCACCAGGAAAGCTCAAAAAAACCACATCATATCAAGTATTATCTACTGGGATGTGACAGCTAAATGCAATAGGCAATTCTGGTGTAGATTTAATACTGGAGAAAATGTAGTAAAGGATAGTACTGGGTCAGTTGATAAAAGTGGACTGTAGATGATAGACTAAAGTACATTCATGTTAAATTTCCTATAGTTTATAACTCTGATTTCAGAAGAGAATGTTCATGGGTTTAGGAATACAAGTAATTACGGGTAGAGGAGCATAATACATGTAACTTACTCTTAAGTAGTTCAGAAAAAAAAGTTTGCACCTGCCATTGCAGGAAATGTGGGTTCAGTCCCCAGGTGGGGAAGATCCTCTGGAGAAGGAAATGGCAAGCCACTCCAGTATTCTTGCTCCCAAGGGCAGGAGGCCCAGGTCTGATCCCTAATCAGGGAACTAGATGCCCAGATACCACAACTAAAAGACCCCACATGCTGTCAGGAAGACTGGAGATCATGAGTGCCATAACGGAGACCTGGAGCAGCCAAATACATAAAAATAAATTTTTTTTTTTAAAAATAGTTCATTACAGAATCAAATTCAAATCAGGACTGGTTGAATTTTGAATAGATTCCAGGTTGAAAGAATTTTTCTTTATATAGACTGAAAATCAAATTCTGATTATAATCTGCAACAAAAGCGAATTGACAGATTCTTTGTGGATGTTTTTATGCCTGAATTCACAAATATGAATTGTTTTACATGTTTCTGTGTTGGCTTCAATAAATCCTCTTGGCAGGAAAGAGCAGAGGGTGACAGCCAACATTTGTTAAGCACTTCCTATGTTCCAGGGACTTTGCATGCAGCATTTCACTTAAGTCTTACAACAGCACTGCAGACTCATTAGTTATGTCCTTGTCTCACAGATCAGGAAACTGGGACATAGAAAAATAATTTTTCTAAGGCCACACACCTAGTAACTGAACTGGGAGTCAGTTCCCTCAGACTTCTTTTTTTTTTTTTTTTTTTTAAGCTAGAAGCTTCCTTTTTATTTATTTATTTTTGGCTGTGCTGGGTCCTCTTTGCTGTGCAGACTTTTCTCTAGTTGCAGAGAGCAGGGACTACTCACTGGTTTCAGTGTGAAGGCTTTTTGTAGTGGCTTCTCTTGTGGAGCTCAGGCTGCAGGGGGTGTGTGGGCTTCAGTAGTGGTGACTCCCTGGCTCTAGAGCACAGACTCAGTACTGTTGTGGCACAGCCACTGAGCGAGTTGCTTAGTTAGTTGGTCCCAGCATATGGGATCTTCCCAGACCAGGGTTCAAACCCATGTCTCCTGCATTAATTGATAATTATTGGATTGATTGATAATTATTGGATTCAATAATGGTTCAAACCCATGTCTCCTGCACAGACTGATAATTATTGAATCGATTTATAATTACTGCATTGATTGATAATTATTGAATGTCTCCTGCATTGCAGGCAAATTCTTTACCACTGAGCCACTAGTGAAGCCCCCAAACTTCATTTATACTGCCCTCTACATAGTAGACACTTAAATATTTATTGAATGAATCAAAATAGAATTACATACACTGATTCTGTCATTTTAACTGCGAGCTGCTACAGTGGGCAAAGCCCAAAAGGCACGTTTGAATCCAAACTCGGATTTCAGTAATTTGAGATTTGAAGAATGAGTTTTTTTCTAAGCCTTCACAGGAAATACCAGTAATACCTTAGATGAGGCTAGTTAATGGCAGATAATGGTTTACAAGTCAGGAACCTGACCTGCCTCTTGAGAAACCTATATGCAGATCAGGAAGCAACAATTAGAACTGGACATGGAACAACAGACTGGTTCCAAATAGGAAAAGGAGTACGTCAAGGCTGTATAGTGTCACCCTGCTTATTTAACTTATATGCAGAGAACATCATGAGAAACGCTGGGCTGGAAGAAGCACAAGCTGGAATCAAGATTGCCAAGAGAAATATCAATAACCTCAGATATACAGATGACACCACCCTTATGGCAGAAAGTGAAGAGGAACTAAAAAGCCTCCTGATGAAAGTGAAAGAGGAGAGTGAAAAAGTTGGCTTAAAACTCAACATTCAGAAAACGAAGATCATGGCATCTGGTCCCATCACTTCATGGGAAATAGATGGGGAAACAGTGGAAACAGTGTCAGACTTTATTTTTGGGGGCTCTAAAATCACTGCAGATGGTGACTGCAGCCACGAAATTAAAAGACGCTTACTCCTTGGAAGAAAAGCTATGACCAACCTAGATAGCATATTGAAAAGCAGAGACATTACTTTGCCAACAAAGGTCCGTCTAGTCAAGGCTATGGTTTTTCCAGTGGTCATGTATGGATGTGAGAGTTGGACTGTGAAGAAGGCTGAGCGCCGAAGAATTGATGCTTTTGAACTGTGGTGTTGGAGAAGACTCTTGAGAGTTCCCTGGACTGCCAGCAGATCCAACCAGTCCATTCTGAAGGAGATCAGCCCTGGGATTTCTTTGGAAGGAATGATGCTAAAGCTGAAACTCCAGTACTTTGGGTACCTCATGCGAAGAGTTGACTCATTGGAAAAGACTCTGATGCTGGGAGGGATTGGGGGCAGGAGGAGAAGGGGACGACAGAGGATGAGATGGTTGGATGGCATCACTGACTCGATGGACGTGAGTTTGAGTGAACTCCAGGAATTGGTGATGGACAGGGAGGCCTGGCGTGCTGCGATTCATGGAGTCGCAGAGTCGGACACAACTAAGCGACTAAACTAAACTGAAGGTGGATTGGATCCCGATAAGTTGCCTGAAGGATCAGTGAGTGGCTCAGGAGCCACTGCCCTCATTTAAAAGCCTCCCTTCCTCACCCCTGAAAATTTTCCCTCTTGGTACGTTTCCCTTTGCAATGTGAACTAGGGATTATGTGCTTGTTATTAATAGTATATGGTTACCTGGCCTTAGCTAGTGTTTTGTTGTTAGCCCCACAGGAAGTCATTAGTTGACACTTTAAAAATCAAAGTATCTACCTTTCAGCTAAATATTAAAATAGTTTTCCTAATTAATAATGACAACAAGTCTTCAATATATATTACATGAAAAATCATAAAAATATCAAAATATGTGTATAGTGGTAAATACATGAATGTATCTAAAATACATGCTTGTCCATACATGGAGATGCAAAGGAAAAGGTTTGGAAGGATGTACCCAGTTGGGCACCTGTGAGCAGAAAATTAGGAATGGTTTTATTTAAAATGTTGATAACAAGCAACTACTCAGGAATTCCTTTCACAATCTGTTTTTTTGTTTTTGTTTTTGTTTTTTAATTAAAAAGGAAAAGCATCCTTGTTGGCTCAGTGATAAAAACTTGCCTGCCAGTGCAGGGGACACAGGTTCAATCCCTGATCCAGAAAGATTTCACATGCTCCAGAGCAACTAAGTCCTTGAGCCACAACTGTTGAGCCTGTGCTCCAGAGCTGGGGAACCGCAAGTACTGAAGCCCACTCACCCTAGAGCCCAAGCTCCACAACAAGAGAAACCACCGCAATTAGAAGCCCAAGCACCACAACTAGAGAGTAGCAAGTATTATAGGGACTTCCCTGGTGGTCCAGTGGGTAAGAATCCACCTTGCAGTGCAGGGATGTGGGTTCAGTCCCTGGTCGGGGAACTAAGATCCCACATGCCTGGGAGCAACTAAGACTGTGTGGCACAACTAAAGAGTCCATGCGCTGCAACGAAAGATCCCTCATGCTGAAACTCAGATGCACGCAGCCAAATATTTTCCCAAAGAAATACCATGTTCAATGTTCCATATGGCTGAATCCTGCTGCTAAAGTGCCACATTTTTAAGTTTTAGCAATTTAAAGAAAAATTATTCAGAAATAATTTTACATATTCCCTCATCTTAAAACAAGTCTAGTAGTTTACCTTTTTCTTGATGACAAGACTTGATTGTATCTGACTGTGACTGCATGGACTATAGCCCATCAGGCTCCTCTGTCCGTGGAATTTTCCAGGCAAGAACATTGGAGTGGGTTACCATTTCCTGCTCCAGGGGATCTTCCCAACCCAGGGATGGAGCTCAGGTCTCCTGTGTCTCCTGCATTCTTCGCCACCGTGCCACCTGGGAAGCCCCGTTGCAGCACACAGACTCTCTAGTTGTGGCTCTTGGGCTTAGTTGTTCCACGGGATGTGGGATCTTAGTTCCCCCACCAGGGATCAAACCCACATTTTTTGATTGGGTTGTTTATTTTTTCTACTTAGTCTTTAATACACACACACACCTGAGACTCTGAAGACTACTTTTGTTTCCCATGTTGCAATTAGTTGCTTCCACATCTATTCCTTTAGATCTCTGCTAATTAACCTGGGTCACATAAACACTTGTTTCTTGCCTGTCTTCGTTAGACCTCAAACTCCTTGAAGGGAGGGCCTCTATTACAAGTTTCTTGGATAGCACCTAGAAATGCATTTAGTTGTAAGTAACCAAACTAAGAGAGCTTTAAACAAATACGGATATATTCTTCTCACATAAAAGACGCCAGAGGCTGCCATTGTTGGTTCAGCCCCTCAGCAGTACCATCTAGGAGCAGATTCTTGGCCTTTGCTCTCTGCCATTCCATGGATGTCATTTTTTAAAGAACGTTAAGACTTTGATAACATTTTAAGATAAATTTTAGATAAAAGTCCTCCTTTGAAGTCAGAAAGAATGCAGAACTAGTTCCAGGTGCATCAGGCCCTTTTATCAGGAGGAGGGAAGGCTGTCGTACCTGAAACCAACCTGTCAAACTGGTCTCATTGGACTCCAGTGACACCTGGCACATAGTAAGTGAGCAGGGAATATTTGAAACATGGCTTCACAGCTCCCTGAGGGCTGTACAAGGCTCTTTGCTGGCATCAGGAATCCCCAGATGGCCGGGTTTTTAATGTATGTCCGTCGGTTTTTCTGGTCTCTTGTTTATCCTCCCTGTCTTGTTGACAGTGTCGTTCTTTGTGCCCTTGCTTCTACCCTGCTGCCTTATCTTTACATATCGTTAAGAGCTGAAGGAGTGAAGTGCTTGAGGCTTGAGCTTCCCTCTCTCTTCCGTCATTCTGAATTCATGCCTGAGTGGATGACAGTTTAAACTGCCAGAAGCTTGACAGCCAGTTATGTACTGTATTACTGTGCTATCTGTATTGCTGTGCTAGACATCACTGCATCACACAAATGTTAACAGTAGAGTTAGCATTCTTTCATTTAGGAAGCATTTGCTAAGCACATATTATGTAAGTCCCCTTGTTAGGAACTGAATGAACAGAAGAATAAACAGAACTGAATAAACAAACGTAGTATTTTTATTGACTAATTACAGATTGCTGCCATGATCATTAGCATTAATACAGTTAATCTACTTCAGTCTATGTGACTTTTTTCTTTTTTTTTAATCTGACTTTTTTCTCTAGCTTAAGTGAAGTTGCTCAGTCGCATCCGACTCTGCGACCAGGTAGACTGTAGCCCGCTGGGCTCCTCTGTCCATGGGATTCTCTAGGCAAGAATACTGGAGTGGGTTACCATTTCCTTCTCCAGGGGTTCTTCCCAACCCAGGGATCAAACCTGTGTGTGTCCCACATTGCAGGCAGACTCTTTACCCTCTGAGCCACCAGGGAAGCCGTAGCTTAAATAGAGAAAATCTGCATTAATCTTGGGTTTTAATATGCATTTTGTTTGTAATATTTAATGATTTTACCCTTTGCGAGGGCCACTGAATATATAATTGGAAACAGTTTAGAAGATGGGAATCCCCAAAGCCTTCTGGATGAACTTGGGTTTTCTGTGTGACCTAGGAAAAGAGCATACTTAAGAGACCAGGGCTGGGCCCTCGCTAACTCTGTGGCCTTCAACTTCCCAATCTGTGACAGGGAGGAATTGGACTAGAGAATCTCCAAGGTGTTTTTCAGCTCTTAAATGTTAGTGGTTTTTTTTTCTAGCGCATATACATTTACTTTCATACCTACATAATTGCTAGAAATGTGACGGATTTTTCATGTCGCACTGTATTTTCAATCAGTCTGCAAACAATCCGAAAACAAAATACACTCAGTTTTTTGTAGTTGTTATAGCCACTAGTTTTATCATTTTCTCCAATACTCCTTTTCTCGTTGAGATATAAATTACTGTAAAATGCGTAGATTTTAAAGGTACCAGTTTGCATTTTTTGCAAATGCCTATTCATCTTTTGAGCACAATCAGGCTGTAGGCCGTTTTTATCACCCCAGAAAATCTGCTTGATCTTTTAAACAGAAATTTCAATATTTATACTATTCTATAGGTAGATTGGGCTTCCCTGGTGGTGCAGAGGTTAAAGTGTCTGCCTGCAACATGGGAGACCTGGGTTCAATCCCTGGGTTGGGAAGATCCCCTGGAGAAGGAAATGGCAACCCACTCCAGTATTCTTGCCTTGGTGAGCTACAGTCCATGGGTCGCAGAGTCGGACATGACTGAGCGACTTCACTTTCATAGGTAGATTAAGTAGGAACCTCTGTGCTTTAAGATTTGAGTTACATCATTCTGCATAATGTTTTTATTAGCTTATTGGTGATAATTATCACATAATTAAAATTCCCAAATGACACCAATAAAAGGTCCCGCAGATTATGTTCATGAAAAGAAAAACCATTTTGTTCTAAATCTGATATTCTTTAATGTTATTTGGTCTAAAACAGAAAATGAGCTGTCAGTGAAGATGGTAGAATTGTTGAGATTCATTCTTTCAAGGACTGAAATATATTTTCACAGTTGCATTAAAATTTCCAAAAGTATATATTTTGATGTCTTCTTAAGCAGATTACTGTTTGTTGATTTAGTACCATGAGACTTAATGATTCACACTCAATGATTTTTTAGACCATCCTGTGTACATTGGTATCATTGCAAATCAAACTATTTTAGCTCTAGTATTTGAATGACTAAGGTTCCCTTTAAATTTCTGTGTCTGCTTTTTTGTATTTTTCTCCCATGGGTAGAGACTTCTTCCTCTGCTGTGCTGCTTTGCACATCCCCTGTACCTCCTTTTTAATGTATTAACTCCTGTTAGACGTAAACTTGGCAGATAGTCTCCTGGGTGACTTGTGAAGACGATCTGTTAGAATTTCTCAAATTTTTATCTCATTCCTTTTCATTTCTAATTTGTGTGTTTTATAACATATAATAATATCAATGTAGTAGTACATGTTTGTAATATCTAGATAAATAATGGGTTTCAGGTACTTTTTTTTTTTTAAATACTAGGTATATGATCAAAAGACTCAGTTCAGTTCAGTTTAGCCGCTAAGTTGTGTCCGACTCTGCAACCCCATGGACTGGCCTCCCTGTCCATCACCAACTCCCGGAGTTTACTCACACTCATGTCCATTGAGTCAGTGATGCCATCCAACCATCTCATCCTCTGTCGTCCTCTTCTCCCACCTTCAATCTTTCCCAGCATCAGGGTCTTTTCACATGAGTCAGTTCTTCTACTAAGCTGGAAAACAGATAATTTCTTCACTGTTTTCTGATTGCTCTTTCAGGAGTTCCTTTTCCCTTTCTTTTTATGGCAGCACCAGGTTTTCATTGGATGCACTGTTCTTTCTTGTCCGAGAATATATAGTTCTTTGATGTTCTCTACTATTCTCTATGCTCTCTGTATCTTTTAAATTTCTTTTTTGTTTTAGTTTGGTCTGTCGTTATAGACTTAAATGATCAATTATCCAGATTTGGCTTTTCATATTTGAGTGAGGCCTAAAAATCTAGTTAGAAGACTTGTGTAGGGCTTGTCCCCTGATGGGCTTCCCAGAAAAGGGTTCTCCTGCTGGGAGATTGAAGTCTGACAGTTAGGATGTTAGAGCTAACTGAGGGAAGACAGGTGTGTTGGGGTAAAGACGGGAAACTTCCTTTTAATCTCTGTGATTTTAGTCCAACACCTCATCCTTTTTTTTCCATTTGCCTTTTATCTAGACCTCTCCAGAGGCTGAACTTCACTTGTTCTGTCCTCATTGAGGGAAAATGGTTGCCTAGCTGTGCTGGGTGGGATTCAGGAGACCAAACTACTTGGCACATTTCTAGTGTGTGTGTGTGTTAGTCACTCAGTTGTGTCCAACTCTTTGCAACCCCATGGACTATAAACCCCCAGTCCATGGGGTTCTCCAAGCAAGAATACTGGAGTGGGTTTCCATTCCCTTCTCCACACCCTTTCTGAGGTGCTTCACATTCCTAAACCTTTTCAAGACTGTAGGTCAGGTCACTTGACTTCAACTATGACTGCTGCAGCCACTTAACGAAGCAGAGGAGAGGAAAACTTCAGGCGTTTGTCATCCTCTCCCTTCCTGTATTATGGTCTCATTTCATGACAGTTTGGTTTCTGTTTTTATTCTCTTTGTTTGGAGTAATTCTTTAAAAAGTGCATTATAAAGTAGTCAAGGCGACTCAGGAAATCAAAAATGTTTACTTTTAGTTTGCCTTTTTTTTTAAATAGACTGTACCTATACATAATACATTCATGTACATGAAAAGAATCTGAAAGTATATATACCAGTGTTAGTAGTAGTTATCACAGGGGGGTGAGTTGAGTTTTTGTTTGTTTCATCTTTTGTTTATATTTATGGTTTTCATAATGACCTCTATTGTATAACAAGAAAAAGATTTCAGAGTTCCTTGTGATTTCATTGATAACTGAAACTTGTTTCTGTTTTTATTTTTCAGATTAACAAAATATATTGTGTTATTGTGTTTCACTAAATTTCTGAAGGCTGTTGGACTTTTTGAATCATATGATCTCCTAAAAGTAGTTCACATTGTTCAGTTCATTTTTATATTAAAACTTGGGTGAGTGTGTACAGTTCTTTTTTTCTTAATGTTTTTTAATGTCTTTGAAAATTCTGTGTTAACTGAGTATCTTTAGGAAGTTTTACATAAAATATTTTGTGCATTTTATTCCTCCTGAAAAGTGTTTGAGATATATATAAACGTATATATATATGTATTTTAAAGATAGACTACCTAAGGTTAGAGATAACAGGCTGGATTTAAAAAAAGAATTGTCACACTCTATTAGCTTGCCAAAACATCAGCTTTTACTTTAGTTTGTGTTAATGTGTGAAGAGATACCACACAACCAAGGTAAGAGAAACCCCAGTAAGACAGTAGGCGCTGAGAGAGGGCATCAGAGGGCAGACAGACTGAAACCACAATCACAGACAACTAGCCAATCTGATCACATGGACCACAGCCTTGTCTAACACAATGAAACTAAGCCATACCATATAGGGCCACCTAAGACAGGCGGGTCATGGTGGAGAGCTCTGACAAAATGCTGTCCACTGGATAAGCCACTTCAGTATTCTTGTCTTGAGAACCCCATGAACAGTATGAAAAGACAGAAAGATAGGACACTGAAAGATGAACTCTCCAAGTTGGTAAGTGCCCAATATGCTACTGAAGATCAGTGGAGAAATAACTCCAGAAAGAATGAAGGGACGGAGCCAAAGAAAAAACACCCAGCTGTGGATGTGACTGGTGATAGAAGCAAGGTCCGATGCTGTAAAGAACAATATTGCATAGGAACCTGGAATGTTAGTTCCATGAACCAAGGCAAATTGGAAGTGGTCAAACAGGAGATGGCAAGAGTGAATGTCGACATTCTAGGAATCAGCGAACTAAAATGGACTGGAATGGGTGAATTTAACTCAGATGACCATTATACCTACTACTGTGGGCAGGAATCCCTTAGAAGAAATGGAGTAGCCATCATTGTCAACAAAAGAGTCCAAAATGCAATACGTGGATGCAGTCTCAAAAATGACAGAATGATCTCTTTGTTTCCAAGGCAAACCATTCAATATCACGATAATCCAAGCCTATGCCCCAACCAGTAACGCTGAAGAAGCTGAAGTTGAACAGTTCTATGAAGACCTACAAGACCTTCTACAACTAACACCCCAAAAAAGATGTCCTTTTCATTATAGGGGCCTGGAATGCAAAAGTAGGAAGTCAAGAAACACTGGAAGTAACAGGCAAATTTGGCCTTGGAATGCGGAATGAAGCAGGGCAAAGGCTAATAGAGTTTTGCCAAGAAAATGCACTGGTCATACAAAGCACCCTCTTCCAACAACACAAGAGAAGACTCTACACATGGAAATCACCAGATGGCCAACACGGAAATCAGACTGATTATATTCTTTGCAGCCAAAGATGGAGAAGCTCTATACAGTCAGCAAAAACAAGACCGGGAGCTGACTGTGAGTCAGATCATGAACTCCTTATTGCCAAATTCAGACTTAAATTGAAGAATGTAGGAAAAACCACTAGATCATTCAGGTATGACCTAATTCAAATCCTTTATGCAGAGTGGAAGTGACAGATAGATTCAAGGGACTAGACCTGATAGAGTGCCTGAAGAGCTATGGACCGAGATTCATGACATTGTACAGGAGACAGGGAACAAGACCATCCCCATGAAAAAGAAATGGAAAAAAGCAAAATGGCTGGCTGAGGAGGCCTTACAAATAGCTGTGAAAAGAAGAGAAGCAAAAGGCAAAGGAGAAAAGGAAAGATATATCCATTTGGACGCAGAGTTCCAAAGAATAGCAAGGAGAGATAAGAAAGCCTTCCTCAGTGATCAGTGCAAAGAAATAGAGGAAAATAATAGAATGGGAAAGACTAGAGATCTCTTCAAGAAAATTAGAGATACCAAGGGAACATTTCATGCAGAGATGGGCTCAATAAAGGACAGAAATGGTATGGACCTAACAGAAACAGAAGATATTAAGAGGTGGCAAGAATACACAGAAGAACTGTACAAAAAAGGTCTTCACAACCCAGATAATCATGATGGTGTGATCACTCACCTAGAGCCAGACATCCTGGAATGTGAAGTCAAGTGGGCCTTAGGAAGCAACAATACAAACAAAGCTAGTGGAAGTGATGGAATTACAGTTGAGCTATTTCAAATCCTAGAAGATGATGCTGTGAAAATTCTGCACTCAATATGCCAGCAAATTTGGAGAACTTAGCAGTGGCCACAGGACTGAAAAAGGTCAGTTTTCATTCCAATCCCAAAGAAAGGCAATGCCAAAGAATGCTCAAACTACTGCACAATTGCACTCATCTCACACGCTAGTAAAGTAATGCTCAAAATTCGCCAAGCCAGGCTTCAGCAATATGTGAACCATGAACTTCCAGATGTTCAAGCTGGATTTAGAAAATGCTGAGGAACCAGAGATCAAATTGCCAACATCCGCTGGATCATCGAAAAAGCAAGAGAGTTCCAGAGAAACATCTCTTTCTGCTCTATTGACTGTGCCAAAGCCTTTGACTGTGTGAATGACAATAAACTGTGGAAAATTCTGAAAGAGATGGGAATACCAGACCACCTGACCTGCCTCTTGAGAAATCTGTACGCAGGTCAGGAAGCAACTGTCCAGTTAGAACTGGACATGGAACAACAGACTGGTTCCAAATAGGAAAAGGAGTACAACAAGGCTGTATATTGTCACACTTCGTATTTAACTTCTATGCAGAGTACATCCTGAGAAACGCTGGACTGGAAGAAGCACAAGCTGGAATCAAGATTGCCGGGAGAAATATCAATAACCTCAGATATGCAGATGACACCACCCATATGGCAGAAAGTGAAGAAGAACTAAAGAGCCTCTTGATGAAAGTGAAACGGGAGAGTAAAAAAGTTGGCTTAAAGCTCAACATTCAGAAAACGAAGATCATGGCATCTGGTCCCATCACTTCATGGGAAATAGATGGGAAAACAGTGGAAATAGTGTCAGACTTAATTTTATTGGGCTCCAAAATCACTGCAGATGGTGACTCCAGCCATGAAATTAAAAGACACTCCTTGGAAGAAAAGTTATGACCAACCTAGATAGCATATTGAAAAGACATTTCTTTCTTTGAAGAGACATTACTTTCCCAACAAAGGTCCATCTAGTCAAATCTATGGTTTTTCCAGTAGTCATGTATGGACATGAGAGTTGGACTGTAAAGAAAGCTGACAGCCAAAGAATTGATGGTTTTGAACTGTGGTGTTGGAGAAGACTCTTGAGAGTCCCTTGGACTGCAAGGAGATCCAACTAGTCCATCCTAAAGGAGATCAGTCCTGGGTGTTCACTGGAAGGACTGATGTTGAAGCTGAAACTCCAATACTTTGGCCACCTGATGCGAAGAGCTGACTCATTTGAAAAAACCTTGATGCTGGGAAAGATTGAGGGCAGGAGGAGAAGTGGATGACAGAAAATGAGATTGTTGGGTGGCATCACCAACTCAATGGACATGAGTTTGGGTAAACTCCGGGAGTTGGTGATGGACAGGGAGGCCTGGCGTGGTGCATTCCATGGGGTCACAAAGAGTCGGACACGACTGAGCAACTGAACTGAACTGAATGCAGTTTTTGCAAATTTAATGTCTGCCTTAATAGAACACAGCTGGATTCCCACATCTGAGTCAGCATTCAGTCGGTTACGGTCAGCATTCAGCTGCTTACAGTTGCAGTAACCCACATGAACTAGCTTCTGGAAAGCTCTCCTGTACAGCCCTGAGAGAATAAGAGTGAAAAGAGTAAATAATATCTAAATACTTATTTAAAAATAGTGTGATCTCACAGCTCCCTAAAGGGGCCTCAGGGGCCCTAGGGATTCCCAGACCATCCTACTGGGGTAGTGTAACCTTCCAGCTGGCATGGAATGTCACCTGAGCCTTGTCTGGGCACAGATGTTCCTCATTTTCCAAGTTGCACCACACTGGTCTGTGTTCACTATATGTCCCTTCGTAATATAGGGTAGGCTTGAAAAGAAAGTAAAAGTGTTCGTCACTCAGTCGTGTCTGACTCTGCAACCTCGTGGACTGTAGCCCGCCAGGCTCCTCCGTCTGTGGGATTTTCCAGGCAAGAATACTGCAGTGGGTTGCCATTTCCTTCTCCAGAGCATCTTCCTGACCCAGCAGTCTAACCTGGGTCTCCTGCATTGCAGGCAGACTCCTTACTATCTGAGCCACCAGGGAAGGGCCCGCTTACAGTATACCTTTTACATTATTCTGCATGTAGTAAGAAATTTTCTGTAAAAGTTCTCAGGACCTTGGGACTGATGGTGACCAACCTCTGTATTAATAAGAGTTTGTTACACTCCTGGCAGTATAATTTTAGTAATAATGAAAAGTGATTCTTGACTAGGAAAGTTTAAGCACCAGTTATATGTATTTTTAATAACTATTTTGGGTATGTGAAAGGTAGGGTATATAATTAGTACTTTTTCAGTTCTATTTCAAGACTTGTTATTACTAAATTTTTGAGAAGGTAGGAATTATTTTCTTTGGCATTTCAGAGTATAAAAAAATATCAAGAGTTCTTTTGTGGCTTGTAAACTGGGTTTTGAAGGCCATTACAAAAGAAAGAAGAGTTCCCAAGACATCGTGGCAGAAGCCTTATTAAAATAAGTGGTGTTCTCTAGTATAATTTCTTTAGAGGCTAACATACCCTTTAAGTTCTCGTATATTAAAGTGTCTTTACTTTAAACCATACCTTGTATATAAGATTAATTAATATTAATTTGTTAATATTTCAATATTCACAGGACTGCATTTTTTATGGTTTTGTTTCAAAAGCCTTTTTCTTCTGGGAAAAGTATTACCAAACGCCAGGTAAGTCTTTTGCAGAATCCTTTTGTCCTAGCAGTAGACCAGGAGGCACTGTTCTTTCCTTGATTAGGGTTACTTATTGAATGATTTTAAGTGCACAACAGAACATTTCTAGAGTTAACTTGCTCTTGACTTAGCTTTTCAGAACTGAGGCTTTAAGAGTAAACTATAAAGTGCTAAGATAATGAAGTATTTAAAAATGTAGTATAGGGTAGAAAATGTCTCAAGCATGCATATAATTATTTCCTTTAATACACGATCCATATTTTGAAAAGATTTACAAATCAGGCATATTAACATGCCCACAAAACTAGGATAGACATCACTGGGGAGCAGGTGAAGCATAAGGGTAAGAACAAGGCACCTGCAGTCAGACAGACTCATGGCTGTTCTAGTTGCTAACTCTTACTTAGCAAGTTACTTAATTTCTTTACCTTCAGTTTCTCACCTGAAAATGCAGATGATAATGCTTTCCTAATGAAGCTATGAGGAATAAATGGATTAATACATGTGAAGTTCTTTAAACAGTGCTGGACATGTTGTGAGTGTTAAGTCGCTTCAGACTCTGCAACGAGTGGACTGTAGCCAGCCAGGCTCCTCTGTCCATGGGGATTCTCCAGGGAAGAACACTGGAGTGGGTTGCCACGCCCTCCTCCAGGGGATCTTCCCAACCCAGGGAGCAAGCCTGCATTTCTTATGTCTCCTGCATTGGCAGGTGGATTCTTTACTAGTGCCACCTGGGAAAACCCACGTAGTGAGTATGCAGTGCATATTGGCTGTCTCCCTTGTCATCATTATTATTTTCTTTAGGCATCTGAGGTTCAGGATGCATACCCAGAAGTGTCCTACTTCTGCGTAATCATCTCACATTACCACCTCTTTGGACAGCACTTATATCCTACTACATGTTTGCTTTATGCCACAACTTAGAAACCTGGGCTGTGATTTTTTTATTAGAAAGAAATTAAGTACCTCTGTTTTAGAGGACCAAGAACATTTTTTAAAATAGGATTAATTTTTAAACCCCATCTTAACTTCCCCATCCCCCTTTTCAAATAATTGGAGAATTGACTATTCCTGCTGGAGAAGACTTCAAAGACTAAAACATTTTATGTTCCTGGCAAACTGGTGAGAACTAATGTAAAAAATGGAGAAAATTGTACTCTATAGAAAAAGATTTCAGGATCTAGCACCAGAGAAGAATAGAGAAAATGCAAAACAGCGTAGTATCTTGCAAATCTAGATTTAGTCAAGACATCTTAATAATTTCTGCTTAATTTCAAAATATGCATTTGGCCTTTAAAATATTTGTGTTACCATTATCTTCCCCTGTGTGTTTTAAGATTTTGAGATATCTGGCTAACATAATTTTTTGTTTCCATTTTTAGTGGATCAAAATATTTAAACATGCAGTTGCTGGGTGTATCATTTCACTCTTGTGGTTTTTTGGCCTCACGCTTTGTGGACCACTAAGGTAAACAGAAATGCATGTTTTGAGTGTTCTTATTTCTTCATTTGGAATATTAGTTTTTTGCCATTATGTTTTAATGTCAAATATTTTTGTCAGTTTTATACAAATGCTTCTTTCACTTCAACAGCATTGGGTACAACTAAGTAAGTATACATATATATTGAGGACCTGTTTAGTCTGTGGACTAGTTCTTTGTTGAATAGCATTAATGTATTGTTCATAATATGTCATAGATATTTCACTGGAGTCCACCAGTTTCAGAAAAATTTTAGCATAAATGGCTTTTTTGTTATTCATTGATTATATCCCTTTTAGCAGCTGATTTTAGAAATGAAAAGTCTAAAATGGTAAATAAAATCAGCCAATAAGGAGAAGAGCAAAATCTTTTAAAAATGCTCCCTCCTCCAACTCTGAAAGTCCTGTAGTATCCACAGAAGATGTGTGAAAGGTATGGTTATAAAAAAATGTCTTGGAAATAGTGTGCCAGTCATGAGATTTAAGATGAGTTAACTCTGATTTCATATTCCCCTAAGTCTATATAGATTCTTTTATATAAATTGGTCAGTTCAAGGGGAAAAATGCTTTAGGGCCACTTAATTTAATAAGAATTATGACAGGTGCAACTGTGTATAAGTCTTAATGTTTCTCTCTTTCAAAATTATAAGAAAAAGTACCCTGCCATTGATGAGGGAAGAATATGGGGACAAGAAGCAAAGAGTAAGCTGAAGGGTATTCTAAACAGATTCACTCCGGGTGATGGAGTGGACAGAGTAGAAAGTGATTAATGGGACCTGCTTTGTGAAAAGGCTTTTCTTCTCTCCCAGCGAATAAACGAGCTCCGGGTGTGTCTCCGTTTAGCTTGTGTACCCTGTACTTCTTGAAAGAGGAATATATAGGACTCCAGTGTCACATCCCGGTCCGTGACAGCAGTAGGATCCCGGAGTGGTGGGAAAGCTGGCTGGAATTTTTCAGCTTGGGGAAAGCCTTTTCAGTTTATGCTTAAATATGACTGACTGATCGTTTCTTCCTCCTGAAGTGATCCTTTGGTCTGTTTGTTACTAAATCACCATCACTGAGTGTCAGGGAAGGAAGGGGGAACGTTGTTAATTCTTACTTGGCTCCTCATTTAGTCATCTGTTTCTTCCCTTGCAACCCTCAGTACCACCAGCTCCTCTGCCAACGCTGCCCCTCTCATTCTTTTACTAAAATCGTCATTCAGCTTCTTGATCATAGACTTCTTTGGTGTTTCACAGCCTGTCTTATTTCAAGTTACTGTCATTCTGCTGATATTTTTTTTATTGTAATTTCCCAAATGTTAACAGAACTAAAATAATCACTGCCATGTTTTCATTACAGATTTTGAGTAAAGAGGAAAAATGAAAATTTTCTTAATGAGAAGCTCAAGATCTGTAGATCCTATAAGCTCCCTTCAGCTGGCAATAATTTTTTAATATTTCATACATATAAAACCATAAATCTAAATAAATATGAACATTCATGTGTTACCCCAAATAAAACCTTACCAGTTCCTCTGGTGCCTTATGAATCCCCCTCCTGATTAAATCCCTGTCTCTGGCTACCATTGGATGTAACCAGTATTTTTTTTTGCAGATTTTTTACTTGATATGAATAGAATTACATTGCATGTACTTTTGTGCAGCATACTTTTTACATGTAGTGTTATGTTTGATATTTGCTCATTTTGATGCATGTAGTGTGTGTGTGTATATATATATGTATATATAGTTCTTTCAGTTTTATGTTGTTTTTTGAAATATAATTCATATACTATAAAATTTGCTCTTTTTGTCTCAGTCCATTTGGGCTGCTATAACAGAAATACCATGGGCTGGGTGACTTTAAAAAAAATGCACATTTGTTTCTTATGATTCTGGAGGCCAGGAAGGCCAGGATCAAGGTACAGGTGATTCGATGTGTGAAGAGAGACCTCTTCCTGGTTCATAGAAAGCCGTCTTGTTTCTTTACTGTAACCTGACATAGCAGAAGGGGCAAGGCTGCTCCCTTTGGTCTCTTTCATAAAGCTTTAATCTCATTTATGAGGGTTTCACCCTCATAACCTTAAGTACCTCTCAAAGGTGTTCCTTACCTCCTAATACTGTCATGTTGGGGATTGAGTTTAACCTTGGGGCAGGGAAGTGAAGTGAAGTCGCTCAGTCATGTCTGACTCTTTGCAACCCCATAGACTGTAGCCTACCAGGCAGGGAGGGACAAACATTCAGTCTGCAGCACTTGTAAAGTATACAATTCTGTATTTCTTAGAATTTGTGTATATTTGTAGAATTGCCTCCATTTTTTCCACTGTATAATAGTCCTTTGAATGGATACACTCTTATATTATATTACCCATTCTATCTTCAGTGAGTAGTTAGGTTGTTTCCAGCTTAGGGATATTGCAAACAGTGCTGGTATCTTACAAGTGTTTCCTGGTACATGTACATAAGAAATATGTATGATATAATCCTACAAGTAGCATTATTAGATATTTGTAGTTACAGCCTTCTAAGATACATAATGCCAGAATGTTTTCCAAGGCAGCTGTGCATGTTTATTTTTTCCATAATGGTTTATGAAATCAAGGGGGAAGATGTATTTTCTTCTCCCTTAATCCGGTTGAATTCCTCCTTCCCGATAAAGATCAGACATACTTCATGAACTACGGTGTTTTATTTTTGTAGGACCTTGCTGCTATTCGAGCACAGTGATATTGTTGTCATCTCACTGCTCAGTGTTTTGTTCACTAGTTCTGGAGGAGGACCAGCAAAGGTAGAATTTTCCATTATTTGAAAATTGAAAGTATACAAGTGAAATATTGGAAGGCAATAAAATAGTATATCCTTTCCCATTTAAAAGAATGCAGAGACTTTTTGCTAATTATAAATTGTTCTCATAAGTGTTCTATTTTTTACTCTTTATTTTTAAATCATTATAAATTCCTGCATGTGTGTGTGTGTACTCAGTCGTGTCTGACTCTTCAAGACCCCATGGGCTGCAGCCTGCCAGGCTGCTGTGTCCATGGAATTTTCCAGGCGAGAATACTGGAGTGGGTTGCCACTTCCTCCTCCAAGGGATCTTCCTGACCCAGGGATTGAACCCACATCTCCTGTGTCTCCTGCACTGCAGGCAGATTCTTTACCACTGAGCCACCTGGGAAGCCCAGGAAGCTGCAAATACAGTACAGAGAGGTCCTTGTGGCTTCACTCAGTGTCAGCAGTAGCTTCTTACCAGCTCAAGTACACTGTCGAAACCAGGAAGCTGACATCGGTACAACCCATAGACAGTATTCAGATTTCACCAGTTTTACATACACTCATGTGTATATGTTTTTGTGTGTATATGTGTGTTTAGATTTGTTTAACCATTGCCATAGTCAAAGATACAGAACTGATCAATCACTGCAAACATCTCCTTCATGCTTTACCTGAGCCCTCCCCTGTTTCATTCTTAACTCCTGTACATCATTTTTGGAAAATATGTCCCTAAAAACTTGTTATATTTAAAGTTTGATGAACATTTGCCACGTAGGCAACCCTATTCATCTTATATAATTTAAGTATTAACCTATTTTTAGTAAATTTATCATCAATATGCAATTAAAAGTTCTTACAACTATAATACTTTTACTTACCAAATTAAATGCTTCCTGTGTTACAGAGGAAAGGAGAAATAAAGGCAAATAAAGTATAATAGTCTCTTTTCTGAAAGGGACTTTCAGGCTCGGTAGTGAATAAAGTGACCAAAGCAATATGCCACGTAGAGCAAAGTGAGTCTGCCCAACTTGTACATTTCAGATTGGAACTATGGGTATTAAAGTATATGCTACTATTTAATCTTTCTCCTTTAGTCACAGAGTATTCCAAAATAAACGTTAAGTGTACTCACAGCATACTCCAAAATCAATGTCAAAAAATTACAAAAGAGAAAACCAGTACATGTGACTTCATAATGATTACAAACGTCTACGTAACAGATACCATTGTGCAGGGACTTCCCTGGCAGTCTGGTGGTTAAACTCCGAGCTTCCACTGCAGGGGACGCTTCCCCGGGAGGGGAACTAGGATCCTACGTGGTACAGCCAAAAGAATAAATAAATAAAAATATTTGGAAAATAATTGTGCAAACTAACAATGGTAACAAATTGCCACAAAATTTTACATTAAAAATATATATATACTCAGATCACTCACATAGTTTTAAAAAATGCTGAAGATCTTCAACATAAACAAGCTAAGGACAAAGACAACTCATAAAATAAATACAAATTACTTTAAAACATTAAAAATTTTACTGTACTAAAATGAGAGTATAGATCTTACATATCCTCTCGTTAGTGTGGGTAATGAATCTGGGCATCTAACCAGAACTGTGGTTTATTTTTTAGTTCTGACTGTGAAGTTCTACAGAATCCTCAGTGCCCTCTTTGCAGCAAAAGTCTTAAGTTATAGTCTCCATGTTTGGGTATTGTTAATTTACCATGTCCTGATTCAATGAAAATTAGGAAATTTTAAATTATATGGCTTATGGATACTGACTTTGTCAAAATACCTACCACACTGATAGGAAATTTATCAAGTATAGTGGTTATCTTGTAATGAATAAAAATCCTCATTTTGCACTTAAAATTTTTATTTTCTGAAAGTATCTGTAAATTTGTAACTAGAGAATGTATAATAGTGCTATTTGATTGCTTCTGTATGAAAAATTCTGAAGTATTTGCATAAACCTGGATAGTCTGTCCTTCTTTTAATTTTCTTTTGTCAAAATCCTTTCCTGGAATGAGAACTTAAGAAGTGTGTCAGCTTTTAAGTGCATTATACCTTTACTAGATATTAGAGATGACTGCTGATTTTCTTAACATGCCCTCTTAGTTCTTTTTCCCTAGAAGAATGATAACTAGAGTACGGACATTATTGTAAAGCAACTGTCTTCACTATTACTTGCATGTTAGAGAATAAAATGTCACTACTAATTATTCCTTAGCTACTTGAGCTTTTCAAACAGAAGCAAAGTAACATTTAAGAAGATTGGTTCTTTGAACATTTAATAGTTTGTGCATGGTAATATCCCTATTCATAGTAGCAAAGACACAACTGAAGTTGTCATTATTAAGTGTCTTAAAGTGCCCTGAAAACATACTGCAGAATTTGTGGGAGCTCTTTACTTTTGCATCTTACTGTTAATACTATAAATTTACATGTATAGTATAAAGATTTTAATGTCAAATGTTATTTTATCTTTAAATAGGTATTTGAAAAAATTTTCTTTAGCATTTGTATAGTCATGGTCTTAAAAATCAACATTTGAAAAAGCCACTCTTGATATTATTCTCTTCATTTTCAGACAAGGGGGGCTGCTTTTTTCATTATTGCTGTGATTTGCCTGTTGCTTTTCGACAATGATGACCTCATGGCTAAAATGGCTGAGCACCGTATCCTTTTGCAGAAGATGGGAGTTTTTTAGTCTTACGGAAAAACAGAAGACTGGCAGAATGGGAAAGAAGGAGTAACTGAATTAAACTAATCAATCGTGAATGAAGCTTTCATAGATTAATGTAGGTATTCTAAATCACTATTCAAATAGTGAATAAATTCATTCTAAGTTAAACATCTTATAAAGCACCCTAAATTTTCAGCAATTTGGGGACAATGAAAGAATATTTTAGAATGTTGTGGCACTAATGTATGTATGTGTATACATATATATGTATGATTTACTCACTCAATAAAATCAATCTGTTTGCTCCGTTGTAATTTAACGATTTAAATAAATGCTCCCTTCAGAAGGCAGTGGCAGTTATTAAATATAAACTTTTTTGAAATTAAATGAAAAAACCTTTGGCATCTTCTTACCTGAAAGAAGTTTAAATTCCTTAATCTGGTATTCACTCCCTTGCTCTAAATTATTTCCAACTCAGCCCCCGACTCCTCTCTTATATTGACTAAACCCAACTTCCAATCAAATATATCTACTCATTTTCCTCTGCAGACATGGCTTGTTCTTTCCTACCCACATACCCTTGCTGCTGCTAAGTCGCTTCAGTTGTGTCTGACTGTGCAACCCCACAGACAGCAGCCCACCAGGCTCCCCCGTCCCTGGGATTCTCCAGGCAAGAACACTGGAGCGGGTTGCCATTTCCTTCTCCAGTGCATGAAAGTGAAACGTGAAAGTGAAGTCGTTCAGTCGTGTCCAACTCTTAGCGACCCCATGGACTGCAGCCCACCAGGCTCCTCCATCCATGGGATCTTCCAGGCAAGAGTACTGGAGTGGGGTGCCATTGCCTTCTCTACCACATACCCTTAGCCCTCTCCGTTTAGCAGGGCTCAGAACACCAGTTTTGAATCTTCTGGTGATTGTTACTGCCCTAAAACCTATTCATTAACTAAAACCAGTTTACTGTGTTACAGTGAAAGAGAATGGTATGACTTTTGCAAAACTTTAGGTTGACTGTTAAACAACTGTTGCCCACCCTCCCCTCTTTTGCTTGCTGCTTATTTTGCTGAGGTTTATGTTATCAATGACTAAGAAGCAGATTTAGGACTGAGTTTTACATGGCATTCCAAAAAAATCAACCTTAATTGAATGAGATAGGAGTGGTCCAAGGAGGTTCTAGTAGGTATGCATATGTCTTTTGGAGGTTATGTACTAAAATTTAACAACTATGCCTTAAGCACTATTATACTTGTCTTGGAGACAACAGAAGAAGTATATACAAGCCATTCTAATTTACAAATCATGTTCCCTAAATTAATTTTTTAATTATTTTCTTTTGTTTTTAAGGGAAACATAATTGAGGATAGTCAGGTTTGGGGCCCTCAGACTAATAAATAGTGAACCCAAAATAGTAGGTAAATTCCAGGAGGACTTCAGGATTCAAAGAGTTAAATTTTTTTTCCTTTACTCCGACTCACTTAGCTGAAGGACATCATGACAGTGCTCTAACCCACATGCTTTACACAGCCATTGCCTTCTTAGGTGTGGCAGATCACAAGGTATGTTTTCTTTTCTTTGTTAACATGAGAGATTCTGAAAAGTTAAAGCAACGATAACTTTAAAAGTGCATTTAAAATGTTTTACAATACTGCCAACCATTTAAGTAGTTCAGTAATTTGGGTTATGAAAAAAAAATGCTAGCTCCATTTCTTTAAATATTATATATTTAAGGCTTAAGTATTGAACTCTTGTGTTTCTAATAAGACTTATCTACTTTTACTCACAGGGTGGAGTATTGTTGCTAGTACTGGCTTTGTGTTGTAAAGTTGGTTTTCATACAGCTTCCAGAAAACTCTCTATAGATGTTGGTGGAGCCAAACGTCTTCAAGCTTTATCCCAAATTGTTTCTGTACTTCTCTTATGCCCATGGGTCATTGTTCTTTCTGTGACAACTGAGGTAAGAGCAGGAATTTATTGGTAATAAGTAAAATAAATTACTATTACTTACAGATTTTAGTTCAGTACATTATATTTTATTTCAGTTTGATGTTGCAAGTGGCTTAAATTTCTTTGCATTTTCGTTATAGGTTTTGAATTTTTTTTTAATATTTATTTTTATTTATTTATTTGGCTGCACAGGGTCTTTTGTGGCATGTGGGATCTAGTTCCCCCACCAGGGATCGAACCGAGGGCCTCAGCATTGAGAGCTCAGAGTCTTAGCCACTGGACCACCAGGGGAGTCCCTGAAAATTTTTTAGAGTTAACTTTATTGTTTATAGAAAATACAAATCAAGTACTATTACATTTATATACCCTTCCCGTCCCTGTGGTAGTATTTAACTGATCCCTTCAGCTAAATACTACCCAAAATAATTTAATACTTACCCAAAAACCGAAGGATTGCACATCACCAAGTATTTATAAAATTATTAAACCATAATGCTTCTTTTTTTAATACTTTGGGGAATACGAGGAAAATGTGACAATATCTTATAACTCATATTTTGGCATTTTACAAGTTGTATTGAATCATGGAAAATCTTGTTTACACATAAATGGATTAACTAAAATATAAGATGTGAACTTTATACCCATATGGTATTAACAATTTTTTTTTTTTAATTTCTAGAGTAAAGTCGATTCTTGGTTTTCTCTCATTATGCCTTTCTCAACGGTTATTTTTTTTGTCATGATCCTGGATTTCTATGTCGAGTCCATTTGTTCAGTCAAAATGGAAGTTTCCAAATGTGCCCGCTATGGATCCTTTCCCATTTTTATCAGCGCTCTACTGTTTGGAAAGTTTTGGACACATCCGATAGCAGGCCAGCTCCGGGCTGTGGACAGAGCAGCACGCCAGGAGGGCACGGAGCACGTGCTTTCTGGAGGAGTGGTGGTCAGCGCTGTGTTCTTCACCTTATGTGAGCATTTCCCCTAGCAAGTTCCTTCCTATGGATTCTGCGGCTCATTCACTCAACTGGGGAGTGTGTTCAGTGCTTACATAGTGCTGAGAGATACTGTTGGGTTCTGTAGGTTAAACTTTTAAAATTTTTGTAATATATGTATATATATATTTTTTTTTCTTTCCTTCTTTTAGCTGCCAACATCTTATCATCTCCTTCTAAGAGAGGACAGAAAGGTACCCTCATTGGATATTCTCCTGAAGGAACACCTCTCTATAACTTCATGGGTGACGCTTTTCAGCATAGTTCCCAGTCCATCCCTAGGTTTATTAAGGAATCACTAAAACAAATTCTTGAGGAAAATGACTCTAGGCAGATCTTTTACTTCTTGTGTTTGAATCTGGTAAGAGTTTTAAATATTAATGGCATATCTTGAAAGCTTAATCTTTTTTCTTTTCTGGTATAATTTTTGTTATTCCCAAATAATTTTAATAGTTAGAGGTGGGCTAAAATATTTTCTCTAGTAGAAAGATTACAGGATCTTATTCATACTGCTTGAACACTTTTGAGGTATTTTAGAGACATTGGTTTAGTGTGCCGTTCAAGAGTAGCTTATAAAGATTCTTATGTACACCTTATGGGATCTCACTCCCAACCAGATTGCTAACATTTTCTAATCTAGCTTATTGAGTTCTACAGACATGTAGATAAAGCTGTCTCCTTTTAAATAATTTATAAGATGGACATACCTGATTTAGCATGATTTCTTACCATTTATATGAAATGAGATTTCTTGTATGAGAATCAGTTAAGTAATGAAAGAGGCAGTATATATCTTCAAGTAAGCTTTGGGTAATTAAGCATTAAATTCCTTATGATCAAATTCTGATAAGTTTATCTTAAAACAGTATTTCCCAATTGTTTTTTTGAGAAATAAAAACTATTCCCCTGTTGTTGTTGTTGTTGTTTTTGGAACATGTTTTAGCTTTTTACCTTTGTGGAATTATTCTACGGCGTGTTGACCAATAGTCTGGGTCTGATCTCAGATGGATTTCACATGCTTTTTGACTGCTCTGCTTTGGTCATGGGACTTTTTGCAGCCCTGATGAGCAGATGGAAAGCAACTCGGATTTTCTCCTATGGGTAGGTACACTGACTTCAAGGCTTGTGTTAATAGCAAATTCCATCTCATGGGATAACATTTTACTACCTTTAATACAACTTTAATTTTTCAGAGCCTAATTCTTCTTTAAAGTGGATAAGAGGAAATAAACCAAGCATTTGATAAATACTGAATGGCAATAAGCTTAAGACCATATTCCCTGACAAATCCTTCTCATGGATAGATAGCAAAAGTCAGTTAAACAGTGAGCTGTTTGGCCAACAGTGTTTCTGTGAGGTCATGGAATGTGCATGCTCATTCACATCTTTGCTGTTAGAGAATTCAAACCTTGAAGTGACTATACGTGCAGTATCCTTTCACTAAGTGAATCATTCAGTGACTATTAGAATCCATGATTTGTGCAGAGTATTTTGATAAAGACCTACTATAAATAGGTTAATAAATTCAGCTTACAGCTGTTTATATTTTGAAAGATGGATGAGCCAAAGATACAAAAAATCTTGATACAAGCTGAATCTGTGTGTTGTGTCAGATACAGAGAACATCAAAGTCTTGAAAGAGAGAAAAGTAACTTCTTGCTAAGAAATTAGGACAGGCTTTGTATAAGAGGGGACACTGAAGAAGGACTCTGATAAACACATAAAATCTCAACAAACATATAAACCTTCCAGCAGTAGTATGATATTTAAAATGTTGGTAATTTTCAAGTCTTACTGTTTGTGTAGTTGAAAATCTGGACTCATTTCCTCATTTCTAACATAATAATGTTTATATTTTAAAAATACTTCATTTGTCAATTTCCTTTTCTAAAAATATATTCTCCATTTTTAGGTATGGCCGAATAGAAATTCTCTCTGGATTTATTAACGGGCTTTTTCTAGTGGTAATAGCTTTCTTTGTGTTTATGGAGTCGGTGGCTAGGTTAATTGATCCTCCGGAATTAGACACACACATGTTAACAGTAAGTCTTTTCATTTTACTATTTGAATTTCTACTCATACTCATACAGCTATTTCCCTACTAATGTTTAACTGCTTGTAATTATTGACCTACCAAGGTTTTTATTTTTATTTTTTTTTACTCAACTTCCTATCTTGCTATTTATATTTACACTGCTGACTCTTAGAAATTAATTAATACACCTTTCTCCAGTACATTGGTAGTCAGAATATTAGATGACATTCTAAAACACAGATTGTTTCTCTGCCTTATTAAATGTTCTTGTTTGAAGATGTGTTTTTAGGTACCTGAGGAAACTTGCAAAGACTTTACTACTCTAAGTTAGTGCTGTGGTGGCTCAGTGCTCTCCCTGCGCCCCTTAACCTCCGCATGTGCTTCTCCTTGTCGTTCTCACACCTTTCCCACATTCTGCCCGTTTAGCCTTCACTTCCAGCGTCACCTCTGGTGGGATACCTTCCCTTCATCCCTCTCTTCTCACCACAAAGTATGTTAGATTTCCCTTTCTGAATATTCCCATTATATCTGTGCAGTCTTCTTATAGCAACTCTGACTTAAAGCTGTTGTTAAATTTGTCATTCTTCCACAATTAAGATGTATTTTCAGGACCTGAATTGTGTATATTAACTCTTAAATTTTAGCACCTGGCTTATAATAGAAAGCCAACTATTAATTGGTAGGGATTTTTTTTTTGTAATATAGTAGAATTTTTATTATAATGTTATGTTAGTTTTCGATCTACCACAAAGTGATTCAGTTTTATATATATAAATACATATATATATTCTTTTTTTACAGTCCACTGTTAATCATTAAATGACTAAAAACAATTATGAATCTTATTGATGGAAGCATATATTAAATGTTTTTGAATTGTAGTTTGGATATATATTTTGGATTTTTAAATGCTTATATCTTTGACCTTTAATATTTGCTACAGAAATATTCACACAAGGGTATAGGGGTGCACCATTCATTGGACCATTGTTTATAGTGGTACAATGGCAGGGAAAAAAGAAAAACAGTGTTCACCAATGAAAGGACTAGTTAAATAAACAGCACTCATACAATAGAATACTACACACCTACTAAAAAGAAAGGTATATCAATATATGCTGGCATGAAAAATATTTACAGTATGTACTAAGTGAAAAAATATATAATATTGAATATGATCCTGTTACTGATTTTTAAAAGGTATATATGTATATTAGTATTGTGCATAGAATATACACCATCCTCTTAGGAGAGACTAACTCTTAGAGGGGTCTTTCACTTTGTTATTTATTTTCATTCTGATGAAATACAGAAACATGAAGTATTTCTCAACAGAGTAGAGTATTTATGATCTAATGAAGTCTCTGCAGTATTTTATTTCATTCAAAATTCATTAACACTCTTCAGGATCATAAAGCTGACTGAAGTTTTAAAATCTGACAGACAGATGGTCTGAGTCATGAGAAAAAGTAAATAAGTTCTACACATGTTTACTACAGACTACAAAGCTAGTCTCTTTCTAGCTTTGAAAATTAATTAAAATATTCTGTGCCCTTAATTTTATATGTTCTTTTTATAAAACAAATGGATTTCTCTAAAGGAGAAATTGTAGATATATGTAAGTTAAATAATGCCATGAGCTACTACTTCAGATCACCTTGTAAGAGGTGTTAATGAAGGTAAGTAACTTTGTTTAGCCTCTGAGGTGTTATTGGGGCACTATTAAGTCAAGATAATCCCGCTTACTTTTTGAAAAAATGCTTTTTCATTATACTTTTTTTTATTTTGGGAAATTTTACTATAGTTAAGACACAATAAGACTACGTTTATTTGGAGTCCACTCATTAGTAAATTACAGTCATTGTCTTTTAAAGTATTGACATTTACCTAGTAATATAAATGAGATTTCAGATACAGTGTATACATGCTCTAGTTAAGCAGTACTTTCAAACTCTTATTTAAATAAACAAGACAAAACTTGAGCATCATTTTCTTATTCATAAACCCTGAATCCGGAGAAGGCAATGGCACCCCACTCCAGTACTCTTGCCTGAAAAAGCCCATGGACAGAGGAGCCTGGTGGGCTGCAGTCCATGGGGTCGCTAAGAGTCGGACACAACTGAGCAAATTCACTTTCACTTTTCAATTTCATGCATTGGAGAAGGAAATGGCAACCTACTCCATGTTCTGGAGAATCTCCAGTGCCTGGAGAATCCCAGGGACAGCGGAGCCTGGTGGGCTGCCTGCCGTCTACGGGGTTCAGAGTCGGACACGACTGAAGCAACTTAGCAAACCCTGAATCAAGTACACTTTTATTCTTAATCATTTAATTAAAGCAAACCTAAATCCTTTTACTTGTCAGCACTTTGGTATTTGAAACTTAAGTGCTGCTTCTAAAATATTCTAAAATTCACACTTTAAAATTTTTTCTAATTAATGAGGTTTTACTATATTTTCAAAACTGTAAACCAAAAAAAAACGTATAGCTGTATAATAAGTTTTAGATAACAAATTTTTTTTTTAATTACAAATTTAAAGGTTTCTTTCCTCTTTTTTGCTAGCCAGTCTCAGTTGGAGGGCTGATAGTAAACCTTATTGGTATCTGTGCCTTTAGCCATGCCCATAACCATAGCCATGGAGCTTCTCAAGGAAGCTGTCACTCGTCTGATCACAGCCATTCACACCATGTGCACGGACACAGTGACCATGGGCACGGTCACGGCCACAGCCACGGATCTGCTGGCAGAGGCATGAACGCTAATATGAGGGGTGAGTCCTGGCCAAAAACTGTCCTACCTTTCAACTGTTCTGAGTTGATACTGTATTAAGAATTGGGCTTCTGGTACAATTTTATTTAAAAAAAAAAAAAAAACAGTCTGTAGCTAAGAGATCTAAAATCATCTGTTATAGAAAATGCCCACAAATGTTCATAAATGTCAATTTTTTTAATGAATTATTGTAATTATAGAGTCTCTTTCATTGTAACACTTGAATAAATATTAGTTGCAAGGGAAACTGTGTTATGCATTTTCATGTAAAAGAATTAGGAAATGTTTATTGTACTGTAAAAAAAAATACAGGGGAAGTATTTATCATTTATGTGATATTTAGTCTGATGTTTATTTGTTTGGATATGCTGTGCAGCTTATGGGATCTTAGTTCCCCAACAGGTGATTGAATCTGTGCCCTTGACAGTGAAAGTGCAGAGTCCTAACTTCTGGACTCGCAGAGAATTCCCCATTCTGGTAGTTTAAATAATTTGAGTATTGTCAAAAGTTGGCACATGTATGATTTCTAGGAGTCCCTCCCAGACAGACTACACCATCGTAAAACTCACCACATTGTGAATAGTTGCCCAAATCTTTATTTTCACCTCTATGCCATGAACTCCTTGATGAAGTGAGGAGGTTTAATCATTTGGAAGTACCAGCCCCTAGCAGAGTACCTGGTGGATAATAGATATCCTGTGATATTTGTATAATGAATAAAAATCTAAATTAGATGTGCTTTAATTTTTAATATTTTGTATGCCTTACTTGTAGGTGTATTTCTGCACGTTTTGGCAGACACGCTCGGCAGTATTGGTGTGATCGTATCCACCATTCTTATAGAGCAGTTTGGATGGTTCATTGCTGATCCCCTCTGTTCTCTTTTTATTGCTGTATTAATATTTCTCAGTGTTGTCCCACTGATTAAAGATGCCTGTCAGGTTCTACTTCTGAGGCTGCCACCAGAGTATGAAAAAGAGCTACATATTGCCTTAGAAAAGGTACTGTGTATAATTTCCTTACTATTCTTCTTCCTTTTATTTTATTTTATTTTTCTTCTTCCTTTTAAAATAGTATTTGAAATTAAGTTGGCCTAATGAGATGAAAATGAAAACGACAGTCTTGTAGAAAATGAACTGAAAATATGGACAGGCAATTCATAGAAAAACCAGACACAGAATATATTTCAACTTGTAGTGTGCCATTTAATATTATCTGCTGATGAACAGTTGGCATGTTGACTATATAAGGTACAACATTTTAACCACACTGGTTTCATAAATAAAATTAGTAAAGTTTTCTCACTTTCTCATAATTGGTATCTACTAAAAAAACGTTTTTACTGTGTCCTACTAAAAAAAGTATTTTACTTCAAAACTAATATACGTCCATTACAGAAAGTTTTAAAGTATAAAAAAGGAAAAATATATATAGTTAGTTTCACCACCTAGAGAGAAATACTTTTGAAAAGTTATTTTTCTATGTAAAAATACTTTAAAAATAAAAATGGCCAAAAAAATGTTTCGTACTGCTTTGTAAATTTTTTCCCATTGAATTTAACCAGCGTGTATTGTTGAACATGAAGGCTATCTTTTGAATGTGTTATCTCAAATATAAAATAAAACTTGAACGTTTGTATCAGTATAAAGGAAAACAGGTAGTTCACTAAACATATCCGATGTTTAAAACAGGTAAAGTGCGTGTTATATAGGTAAAAATAGGTGTGCACCCATTGTGTATAAAGGCGCCTGTGTAACCCTGTTCACTTCCTATTCCAGACTTCCTTCCCTGGCATCACTGCCAGGTCAGTATTGTAGACACCTTGACTT
This sequence comes from Capra hircus, assembly GCF_001704415.2. NCBI lineage: Eukaryota > Metazoa > Chordata > Mammalia > Artiodactyla > Bovidae > Capra > Capra hircus. Next base: position 10,536,012 of record NC_030827.1, on the reverse strand, counting down.
GTAGTTGTCCCTCCTGTTCCCTTCTAAATTCTAGGCTCTCCTTATTATTGTTATTATTATTTTTAATCAGCTTAATAATGGTTCCTGGACCAGAAAGACTGCTGTGTGTTCAGTAAATTAGCCTTTCAGGTCTATTTATATCCCCTCTCCTTTTATGTGACAGCTACAGAAAATTGAAGGATTGATATCATACCGAGACCCACATTTTTGGCGTCATTCTGCCAGTATTGTGGCAGGAACAATTCATATACAGGTGACATCTGATGTGCTGGAGCAAAGAATAGTACAGCAGGTAATCCTCATAAGTTTTTAAAATAATTTCAGTTGAGGTAATTCATAAGTAAAATTGTACACATTATAAGTTCTACAGCTCGATAGTCACTTAATTTTTTAAAAATATCAGCCTTACAGCTGTCCAGGGATAGCTTTCTTTTTTATATTTAGATTTGTTTTATATCCCAAAATAGTAAAAATAAAGTCAATCTTTATTATGTGGAGGACAAGCTTAAGTTAATGTAAAAAGAAGTTCATTTGTAATCCACCATGATTACCAACAGATGGTCAAGAAATAAGTTATTATAAATAGTCCTAAGTTAATAATAATAAAGTTGGCAGGGTGGCGATAAGAATGAAAACAGTTCTTGTATTCCTATTCTGGACCTACTGAATTGAAAACAATAGCTGTTTTCCTTTACACTTCTGAATGTCAATTCAGTGAGCTACTGGCCTCCTAACAGATCGTATGTAATATTTGACCAGCTAAATAATAAATGTTACTTTAAGGACTTATAACTGACTATCTGGCTGTTTTTTAAAATGTGATATTCATTATTTAATCCATGTGCACTAAATGCATTAATCTAAATGCTTTTCAATGTATGGATTTTTATAACAGGTTACAGGAATACTTAAAGATGCTGGAGTAAACAATTTAACGATTCAAGTAGAAAAAGAAGCATACTTCCAACATATGTCTGGCTTGAGTACTGGATTTCATGATGTTCTGACTATGACAAAACAAATGGAGTCCATGAAATACTATAAAGATGGTACTTACATCATGTGAGATGACTTGGGAATTACTGCTGGGGTTTGAACAATGAAGATTAAGAGGCCGGGTATTTATAATACCACCAGAAGGAAGAAAATTGCACATAATTGTACAGAAACATTTTGTTGCTTTTGAAAAAATTTTTAAAGCTCCCTAAAGTTGGATCAAGGAATCTTTCTTAAAGGAAATTTAAATACAGAATGAAGCATTAATTGTACAAGTGAAATAATTGTTGAAATTATGTGTAAAATAGCAAACTTGAAATTTGAGTGAATGTGATGTAATATCACATCATCGTCAAAAATGAGCATACAATGATGGATTCAAGTGAAGACCAAGATTACTTCTGTGTGTTTACTTTCCGCCAGAAAGCATCTCCACTGTAAATAATGTATGTAACATGTTTATTACGAAGACCCAAATGAAAAAAATTTAGTCACTTTTTTGCATAGCCCTAGGATAAAATAGGAATAAAAGATCTATATTTATGGACTTTCTGTATATAAAACTGGTTTCTAATTATAACTTAAATCCATTAAGTAAAACCTTTTTTGCCACTTTAAATGTAAACTGAATTACTTGGGAGAGGCCTCAGCCACTGACAGGAGGCAGCAGTGGGGGCGTGAAGGACAGCATGACAGATTCTGATGCATTACAGAAGCCAACCACTCTGTGAAATACATTTCTTTTTACTTTTGGTAATATTTGCAAATGAATAATTGCTTTATTGGGGTAAAGAACTTAGACTAAGTTGTGTCCATGTTATTCACTCACTTGTCTTCTTCTAAAGTAGAATATTCCACTTCCTGTTATGCATCTGGCATTCCAAGTTGCTTATTAAGCTGGTATCCAAGCAATGCTAGGCTTTTCATCTTTTCATTTAGCTCCATATACTGTGGAAGAGCCAGTGGAGAGAGTCATAGATAACTGTCAACTCAGAGTTGAATTTTCTGCCTAAAAATGTAACTTAAAAAAAAAAAATCTGAAACATGTCGCTATAAGAGAAATATCAAAGAATTAGGTGGTTATTTTAAAGTTTAATAAGTAAATCTTGTTCATAAACCCTTGGGCACTATGAAATCAAAATACCCTTAAGTACTTTCTGTAGTAATATCTAATTTATATTTTTTCATTTCCGATTGAAACTGAATGTATAGTCTGAAAAGACTGTATGATAAATAGATACATAATAATATATGCAGTTCTATGAACACCAAAGAATGTTGTCCAAAAGAAACTTTTGAATACCTATTTATAAGCATCTGAATATTTTCACTCTTATACTAGGAATTTTGACGAGTAGGATGAATTAATTTTAGTATGGGTACTATTTTCTTATCTATACCATAATGGCAAACATGTATTGTAAATCATATTTTTGTCTTACAAATTTTAATATGTGAGAGAGAGGTTTTAGAAATTTGTTATAAGTTATTTTGATATTCCTTGTCTTCTCTTTACACATTTTCTGGTCCAGAATCTTCAATACATATTAAAATTTTGGAATGGTGGGAAAATAATTGCATATGAATGTTTTAATGTAATTTTTATACATTAAAAAATTTTAAGAAGATAGGTACAATAAATATTACATCATTTTTTAAAATTATTATTTCCCTTTAAAAATAAAATTGTCATCTCCCTTAGAAGGCATAAAAATAGCAAGAAAATTAAGCTAATGTGATTGATAACTATCAAGATGAAAGAGAAGGCAACATGAAGATATGACTTTAGGCAAATCAGCTTCTGGTTTGTATTTTTTTTTCCTCATACATAAAATCAGAATACAATCTGCTCGAATTCACAGAGATGGAGCAACTGGAACCCAGACAGTACTAGTAGGAATATGAAATGATGCAGCCACTTTGGAGAACTGTTCAACAGTTTCCTTTAATGTTGAACATACATCTATCCTGTGACCCAGCAGTTCCACTCCTGAGTCTTCACCCAAGAGAAATGGAAACATGTCTATAAAAAGAGTGGAACAAGAATGTACATGTTTGTGAGAGCCAGAAACTAAAAGAATCTAAATGTCCAGCCTCAATAGATAAGTAAATTATGGTATATTTACAATGGACTACTACTCAGCAGTTTTTTAAATTACTGTTATAAACAATATAGGTGAATCTCAAAAACATCAAGTGAGGGACTTCCCTGAAAGTCCAGTGGTTATGACTGTGCTCTCAGTGCAGGGGGTAAGAGTTCAATCCCTCGTCCAGAAACTTAGATTCCCACATGCCACAGGATGCGGCCAAAAAAAGAATACGTGAAAGAAAGCAGCTACAAAAGAGGTCTGGCTTCCCTGGTGGCTCAGATGGTAAAGAATCCGCCTGCAGTGCAGGAGACCTGGGTTCAATCCCTGGGTTGGGAAGATCCCCTGAAGGAGGGCATGGCAACCTGCTCCAGTATTCTTGCCTGGAGAATCCCCATGGACAGAGCAGCCTGGTGGGCTACAGTCCTTACAGACTGGGCAGCTAAGCACAGCACAAAAGAGGTCTGTATGGTTCCATGCATATAAAGTCCCAAAACAGAGAAGATTACTTAACAGAAACTTATACTTCTGCAGTCAGAAGCTGAGGATAGGACTTACTGGGCTAAAATCAAGTTGCCACAAGGCTGCATTTCTTTCTGGAGGCTCTCAGAATCCATTACCTCATTCATTTCAAGTTGCTGGCTGAATTCAGTCCTATAGTTGTGATTGAGGTCACTCTTTCTTTGCTGCTGTTCCCAGATTCTAGAGACCACCTGTATTTTTTGACCACCCCCTTCCTCCATCCTCCAAGCCAACAAGAGTAGGTCATGTGCTTCTTACACTTCAGATCTCTCCTGCCTCTTTTCACTGTAGCATCTTTCTCTGACCCACTCTTCTGTCTTCCTCTTCTATTTTTAAGGACTCTTGTGGTTACATTGGGCCCACCGAGGTAATCCAAAATAATCCCCTTTCTCGAAGTCCCTTTTGCTATGTAACATGGTCACAGGTATGTTCATATTCACAGGTTCTGGGCGTGAGGACAAGGACATCTTTCGGGGAGTTGTTATTTTGCCTGCCACATGGTTGCCTTGGGAAGACAAGGAATTGTTCCAAAAGGGCAAGGAGGTCTTTTTGGAGCGGTGGCAGCGTTCTATACCTAGAGCACAGTGGTGGTTACACAGGTATATACAGTAGTCAGAATCTACCTTCTGTTACTGCATTTTTTTCGAGTGCTTTTATATTACTAATTTGCTAGTAATTACTCAGAGCAACTATACGGTAGGCACACAATTATCCATTTTTTCTCTTAGTACTCTAGTGTTACCATATAATAAGTTAGCTTTAACTGATCTAGTTCAATAACACAGTATAATGGACTAGATGTTTTTCCAGATACACTGTTCCTCTCTGTGGCTATGTTCCTCTTGAATATAAAGGCCAAGGAGGTTTCCCCCGTAACAAAGTACAGTACATAGATCTGTCAATATTCACACAGTTATGGAAAGCCCATTTAAGAAATAATACAATTCAGTTTATTTATGGTTTTTTAAACACTGAATAAATCCATTCATTCTTAGCAAAACTCACTTAAGTTCTTTATAGCAAGACACTGCTGTAGGAGCTAGGGGTAAAATCACCAATAAAACAGTCCTGCCCTAGAGGAGCTTACTTCTAAATGTAGAAGACAGACCAATATGTAAAAATACCAGTTTGTGATAAGCACTATGAGGAAGAGCAGTAACTTATTGAACCCTTGTTATGTACTATGTGGGCACTATTCTAAGCAATCAATATGTCTAATTATTATCCGCATTTCACTGATGAGGAAACAGGAAACAAAAGGTTAATTGCCCCAAATCATACACTTAATAAGTTGTAAAGCCAACTTTCCAAACCAGGCAGTCTGGTTTTACTCAAGGGAGGTGCTAGAGATAGCCAAAGAGGATCTCCATGGGGGGGAACAGAACCAGATTTGAATAAGGAAGCAAACAATATTAGTATCCTAAACCATATTCTACTAATGGCCCCTTTTCTACCCTGAAAGAACATCAAATGCATGGCATTTGAGGCAGGCAGTGGTTAGCATGATAGAAGAAAAGAAGGCCAGTGTGATAAGAGCAAAATTAGGCAGATGGTGTAGTGAGGACATGGAAAATCTGTGGAGGGCTTTGAGTAAGGGGCAACTTGAGCTGATTAGTTTCAAAAGGATCAGGACAGGAAAACCAGAGTGGAATCCAGGGAACAGTGAGAAGGCCTTTGCCAAAGCCCAAATGAGAGATTTGGGTGGACTAAACAGCATGTCCATTGCCTCTTATTTATAAGCTTGCTGTTTAAATAAAAATAAATCAGACACAAACCCTGCCTTCACTATGCTTGTTACATAAGGAAGATAAGGTGTACATAACTGTAATTCAAGATTTAGAGAGATTTGGTGCCATGAGGGAGTGGCAAAGTTTGGAAAATGGAAGTTACTTTTAGCTGAAGGGACAAGGGTGAGTCTTCACAAAGGAGGTGGCATTTGATAGATCGAAAGGACCAATGGGGTTGGAGACAGAAGGCAAGGGGATTAATTTCCTCTGGAGTAAAGTGTATAAACCCATTAGGGGTTCCCTTTTGCACAATCACAGCTTGTGGGTGCGGGTGTGGGTGTGGGGTTAGCAGTCCTATGATTAGGAAGGTTAGGAGCAGAGCATTGAGGATATCTGAAAACCAGGTTACAGCTAACCACTGACCTGTTAGGTAATCACGCATACATGCATGATAAGTCGCTTCAATCGTGTCTGACTCTTCAACCACATGGATTGTAGCTCACCAGGCTCCTCTGTCCATGGGATTCTCCAGGCAAGAGTACTGGAGTAGGTTGTCATGCCCTCCTCCAGGATAAGGTAATCATACAGGCGTTATTCTCTAGCTCTATAAAAAGCATCAGCTAAGTTACAGTGACTTATGCTTTATTTCAAGTAGGGTTTTCCATTGTTGGTTGCCTTGGTTTTTCACAGGAGCAGGATAGGAATGCCTAATATGAAAGACTGCACACTGATAGTGGGCTGGACACTGGCGGGCCTAGGAATCAGACTTTGCCCATAGCTGTGATCTAAGTGTCTGTCACTTAATCTCTGACCTAAAATGATAGGGTTTGGATCCAGCGAATATAAGGTGATCAAGCCCTTGCAGTCCTGTGCAATCAAGGCAATAGTCCTAAATTCGTCTACAGGAACCATTTTTGTTAAAGGCAACAGATGCATTAAAAGCCTACAGTGTGCAAAGCAGGGTGCATGATACAAAGAAGTCTAATACAATCTCTGCTCTCATAGGAACAAAACAGTTACTAAAAATGTAAAAATATGTAAAAGCATTAAAGAGATACATGCTGAGAGAAAGGCAAGTGTAACACTGCTCTGAGTTCAGAAGAGAACCCTTCCTCTTGGAAGACTGCAAAAACAGTTATGGAGGAGAGGGCATACATTTTCAATAATCAGGGAAGATCAGTGTACTTCGTTATGATTTTGAAGCTTGACTTGTCCATATCTTGGCTATGTAAAAAATTGAATCTGCTTAAACTCTGAGCCTCAGGTTCATCAGCTAGGATCACCAGTGAGTTCTGGGGTGATCAGCAGTACCCTTCACCTACTCTCACTTCTGAACTCATCAAACAGCCACTGTAAAGTATACCTGGGCACCAACAAAAACTATTAAATTGTGCTTTAATTTCGCTCTGTACTGTACCCCATGTTACTCAGCCCCAGTCTTAAGAGTCTCAGGCTACTCAGCCTTCTAGAAAGACTACTCACTGTGCAGACTCATTACTGTGCAAACAGAATAAGGACAGATACAGCAGGAGTGGCTTGCAGAAGAGAATCCTTTCTTCAGTTTCCAGGACCAGTAGACTGTCCTCCCATTCTCTATCCATTTTTTCTTGGGCTTCTTTTATTACTTTCCTTTCTTCTTCATTCCCTTTTATTTCTCTCCATCTCCTTGTAAGTGAAAGTCACTCAGTCATGTCCGACTTTTTGCGACCCCATGGACTATACAGTCCATGAAATTCTCCAGGCCAGAATACTGGAGTGGGTAGCCTTTTCCTTCTCCAGGGGATCTCCCCATCCCAGGGATCAAACCCAGGCCTCCCACATTGCAGGTGGATTCTTTACCAGCTGAGCCACAAGGGAAGCCCAAGAATACTGAAGTGAGTAGCCTATCCCTTCTCCAGGGGATCTTGCCGACCCAGGAATTCAACCAGAGTCTCCTGCATTGCAAGTGGATTCTTTACCAACTGAGCTACCAGGGAAGCCCATCTCCTTACCACGACTTAACCCAACAAACTGAAGGTCCTACGAGCTGTGAAGTTTGACTTTACAATAGATTTCTCAAATGTGTGAGACATTTAGTTGTAAAATACTTCACCTCACTTTGCTAGCTCTTCCCTTGGAGCTCAGTTGGTAAAGAATCTGCCTGCAATGCAGGAGACTTGGGTTTGATTCCTGGGTCGGGAAGAGGCCCTGAAGAAGGAAATGGCGACCCACTCCAGTATTCTTGCCTAGAGAATCCCATGGACAGAGGAGCCTGGCAGACTACAGTTCACAGGGTCACAAGAGATGGACACAACTTAGCAACTAAACCACCACATAGGGCATAACTTATTCCCAGAGTAATGTCTGTAGGAAAAAACAAATGTATTAATATTTCCTTTACTGGACACTGCTATAATTAATCACGTGTCAACAAAATTCAATTAATAATCAAGAAGAAAAAAGGGAATGTTATTCAAGTCAAACTAAGGATCATAACCTGGGAGATAGACTCTTCAGCTCCTAGAACTGTTTCAAAGTTAGAAGTTGAAGGCACAGTCATATACATTTTCAGGACAACAGATTATACATCAAAATGACATACAGATATTTGGTATAAAGTTCACCAAAGATACATAGACTAAATAAGCCTGTACAAGGGTTCCCTGGTGGCTCAGTTGGTTAAGAATCCGCCCACAATACGGGAGACCTGGGTTCAATCCCTGGGTTGGGAAGACCCCCTAGAGGAAAGCATAGCAACCCACTCCAGTCTTCTTGCCTGGAGAATCCCCTGACAAAGGGGCCTCATGGGCTACAGTCCATAGGGTCACAAAGAGTCAGACACGACTGAGTGACTTAAGAACACACACATACAAACTCGTACAAAGTGAACAGCAAGTCACCGTGACCCCCTACAGAGTTGGGAAACAATGCTGTTCCTTTCTGATGGGACATTGCTAGCATCAGAAGAAAGAACAAATTGATCTTCACAGTTAAGCAGACACTTCCGTATTTAAGAAGGTCTAGTTAATATGTAATGCAGATGAACACTGGATATTAGGGAGGGAAGGGAGACTTTTATGTTTGTTTTCTTTCCCTGCCATAAAATGTAAACACGATTTCATCACAATAAATAGAGCTTCAACTGTAAGATGTTTTTGCATGAGAGCAATTCAAGAAATATATACAGACCATATTCTAAATATAACAAAATATATTCTAAATAAAACAAAAACAAGTTTTTCACTTTCTTCTCAAGTACCAATTCATTAACACCCTTACTTCTGTAAACCAATTTTTGTGTTCCTCACGCTCACACACCCACATATCCACTGTGGGGTAGAAGTAGGAGCAGAAGTATCTTACAGCTTTAAAATCTATGTACTTTTACATGGGACTTATCTGATGGTCTGGGTGGTTAGGACTCTGTGTTTCCCCTGCAGAGGGCACAGGTTGAGTCTCTGGTCAGAGAGCTAAGATTTCCCAAAAAACCTATGTACTCTTATATGTGCACAGAATATTCCTGAAGGATACGCAAGAACCATTAATATATTTTCCTTTGTGGAGATGGAACGACTCTTTATTGTATAACCTCCATGACTATTAAACACAGTATCCAAAACCTAAAATAACAAATTTAAGGGACAATGGCAAGAAATCTGTGGTCAATATACAGCTGAAGAAATTATTTTATGGTGTTTTTCTCTATACTGTTTTTTTTTTTTTTTTTGGCCGCATAGCTCGTGGGATCTTAGTTCCCTGATCAGGGACTGAACCCCAGCCCTCAGCAGTGACAATGCAAAGTCCTAACCACTGGACTGCCAGGGGATTCCCTATACTGTCATCTTTTTCAACTCCTGTTTCTATCAACATTTTAGTGTGAATGTCCCTGATTTTAAGTCAATACATCAACCACTCTAACCTTAATTTTTTTTTTCAGTTACACAGTGTATTGTTTTAGAAAGTCAAATAGTTCTTTAAAACTGATAAAAAAAATCATTATACCCCTTTCTACCATTCCTGCTCTCTAAAAAGAATCATTTTCTATTTTGTAACTGTGTGATTTGCTATTTACAGTCATAATTCTTAATAATGTCCTTATATTGTTATTTTCTGTAGTTTTTTACAGGTTTTAAAAATCATCCATGTCTAACAATGGAAGACGAGGGTTCAGCTCTTTTATACTATCAGCACACATACATACTCACACCTAACACTCCCCTCCCCAACCTTCCAATAGAGTTGAACCATACTTTGGGGTTAAATCAATCTTCAGTGTTTTAATTATTTTATGACCATATGATTTAGCAATCCGTACTAAGTCCCATATTATGATTACATTTCCAATTTTTCTTTCAACTAGCTTGTTACAGATTTAATAGTGCCTTATTTATTTTCATTTGCCTAGTTTTTCTGTACCTATTACTCATTCATCTCCAATTCCACCAGAAGTGTAAATCTCTTCTCAGTATATTCGAATACTTCAAGTAAGGTATTGATTTAATTTTCTACTTGGAGATGTCCCACTTAGAACCCCCCATCATCCTTGTCATTCTATTCAAACGTACGCTGACTGCTCTCCAGGCCTACTAAAGAGAGTCAGCTGAGGGTTACCTAAAGCCTCGGGAATTCTCTTTGCCTTTGTCCTATGGTGGAACTACTGTTTCGTTTTGTTTGATCCCACACCTTCCTCTCTTGTTTTGGCCTTGCCACACCATGCAGGCTCTTAGTTCCTCAGTCAGGGACCCAGGGACCTAACCCACGCCTGTGCGGTAGAAGCACAGAGTCCTGACCACCGAACCACCAGGAAGTCCCCTTCCCCTTTTAAACTTTTCATTCTTGTTAGAAGACTACACACTCCAATAACTTTCTACAAATGCACATGTGGAAAATAATTTAGACTTTGCCAGTCTAAAAATGTCTTTATTCTACTTCATGACTGTTTAATGGTCTGACTGGGTACAGAATTATGGACTGAAAATAACTTTCCTACAAAATCTTGTAGCTTTCAACATTGTTATCGAAAGCCTCATTCCATTCTGACTCTAGATCCTTTGTACGCTATCTGATTTTGTCTCCTTAAGGGTCTCCCTTTGTTTCACATGTCATATGCCAGCACAGTCTGCCGTGAGATGAGCCTTTGGTTCACTAATTGTGCAACTCTCAGACATGGACCCATGAAACTCATGTCCTTTAGTCCTGAGAGGTTTTCTTGTATTATCTCTTTAAAAATTTCCTCCTTTCATTTTCTTTTGTCTTTTTTTTCTCTAGAACTCCTCCATCTGTTGTATGTCAGATCTTATGAAATGAATTTCTTATATAAATAAATTTCTTGTATTTGCTATAGTTTATCTTTTTGTCTTTTTGCCCTTTCTGGGGGAAATTTTCTTGACTTTCTTTTACCAACCTGCTATTGCATTTTAATGTTTGTTATCATATTTTTAATTCCCTAGAGTTCTTTCTAAAGCCTGTTTGTGGGTGCATTATTATCTTTTCTTTCTCTGATTATATAAATAACTTTTATACTTATTTTTTAGCTTTCTTCTCCCTGAATTTTCTGTCCACTTGGGAGTTCTTTTTTAAAAAAATATTTATTTATTTGCTGTGCCAGGTCTTAGTTGAGGCACGCAGGGTCTAGTTCCCTGACCAGGAATGGAACCCAGGCTCCCTGCACTGAGAGTATGAAGTCTTAGCTACTAGACCACCAGGAAAGTTCTAGGAGTGTCTTTTTATGTATTCTTGTTAGGTCTCTTTCAAGTTGGAGGATTTCCTTGAATTGTCCAGTGCTCCCTGACCGGCTGTTAATAGTTAGGAGTAAGAAATTAATATATTGATTAGAAACCTTTGTCAGCATACAAATAGGTCAAATGGTATCACTTTAAACATGTCGCATCCATTTCATTGATCATCCTTCCTAACCTTCTGTATTTTTAAGACTTCTCTTTCAGGCTCTTCACTTCTCAGAGAAGCACACTTCGATCTCACTTAGGAGAGTGTAAGTCCAGCTGCCTGCATTTAGGGGACTAAGTGGAAGAGGGAGCAGGAGGTCTCACTAATTGGGATGAAGAATTTCACTTCATCCCCTTGCAGCTTGCCTGGAGTCTGAAATCCCAAGTTCCATTAGTTCAGCCTCTAATCTGCCAGGACCAAGAAGATGTTTCACTCTACCCATGCTCCCAAGTGCAGGAGGTTATCAAGCAATCCTGCTCTCAACTCTACGTGTGTCACCAGTTTCATAGATTCCCAAGACTAGCTGGAATCCACAGGACGAATCAGTTTGCTTCTCTGATCTCCATTGCCAGCCTAGGTTCTAACTTCCTTGGTCTGGTGCTTCCATTACCATTCTTCAATGTGTTTCCTGCTTCCAAAATGATGTCATTATTGTTTCCTCACCCATCTTTGACAGCTTGTGCATTAAAAAAAAAAAAAAAAATTCCCTTTATTGCCTTCAGGAAGAAATATGCACGTTCAATCTGCCATGTTAATCCGCTACTCCCTCTGTGAAACACCACCTTCTCTTTCATGAGAAACCACTGTTTGGTGTCCTATGTCTTTGGTGTTTTTCCCCGATCTTCCTCACTTCCTCACAGAGACGGGCTCCCCCTCTCTGTCCAGTCTTTAAAATGGAGGGCCCTGGGGCTTGCTCCTCGGCCTCTGCTTTGCTTTACATTCTCTAGATGATCTCACCTGCCTCACACTGACAATACTATCTACAGGAAAAGAGGATTTAGCTCTCACCCTGATCTTTGCCTAATAGACTTCTCTTGTATATCTCTAGGCATTCCAAATGTAGCAGAATTCTTGACCTCCTACCCAAAACCTGCTCCTCCCTAAAAAATGTCCATCTCTTAGTCTTCTGTTTCATTTACTCAAGTCCAAACCTAAGCGTCATCCTTGACTCCTTTTCCTTCACTCCAAGAATGTAAACCATCAAGACTCAGCAAGTCTACCTCCAAAACATATCCAGAATCTCTCTCTTTCTGTCTAACACTACTAATACCATCAAAGTCATCATCTTTTATCTAGCCTCCTACAGTAGCCTCTTAATGGCTCCCCTGCTTCTCTTCCCCTCCTCCTGCTTCCCCCTATGCCTCCTCCCCACCTACACTGTGTAATCTCTCCACAGTCACTATCTTTCAAAAGGATAAATTATGCCTTGGTTTAAAACCCTCAAAGCCTTCCACTGTACCTATCATAGCTTGGCTTAACAAGGCCTTATATAATTTTACCCTTTCCAATTTCTTTAATCTCATCTCTACTCCCACCTCTCGCCATGCTCTAGCCATATGGGCTTTTCTTAACATGACAAGCTCATGCCTATTTTAAAAATTAACAAGCAGAAACCTCAATTAAAACAATGGGAGGTCAGAAAGGGGATATTTCATGCCCTGTGACTGTTGTTATTTAGCTGCTAAGTCGTGTCCGACTCTGTTGTGACCATTTGGACTCCTCTGTCCATGGCCAGGCTCCTCCGTCCCTGGAATTTTCCAGGCAAGAATACTGGAGTGGGTTGCCATTTCCTCCTCCAGGGGATCATCCGACCCAGGGACTGAACCATAGTCTCCTACACTGGCAGGCAGATTCTTTACCACTGAGCCACCTGGGAAGCCCAGCTATAGCAGGGCCCAAGAGGAAGAAGAGGGACTTCTTACCGGGCAAGAATGCAGTCAATAAAAAGCCACAACACTTCAAATTCTCAGTTCCTTCAATGGACTCTGTTCACTACAGCCCTTCCAACTTCCTTTTCCCCTCTCTGTAAGAGTCCTCTAGTGGCATGGAACTTGTATGGCTTGCCATGGTTACAGATCCCAAATTGCAGGTCTTTGTTGATTGTGAATAAACACATTTTTGCTGGAGAAATAACTGGCAGTCTATTTTAGGTCAACACTCTCATTGGGTTTTCACAGACTATTTCCTCTCTCTGGAATGTTTTCCTTCTTGTCATTTAAGCCTCAGCTTAAATGCCGACTTCTCAGACTATCTCTGACCCACCAAGTCTAAGCCATCTACCAAATGGCTCTATTTGAATCACTTTCTTTTTAGTCTCTGCTTTGCACTTAGTACTATCTGATTTTTTCCTAATGTACTTATTTACTTAGTTTCTCTCCTAGAATATACACTCTCCTGGAATATACACTTAATGAGAGCAGGGATCTCATCCGTTTTGTTCAGAGCTGTTTTCCTAGCACCTAGAACATTGCCTGGTATGTAGTTGGCACTAAAAGCCAGGCCAGGGGAGAGAACATGGAGTAGTTGACCCAGGAGAAAAATCAAGTTTTTAAGTGTTATAAAGAAAGGAGATGATCCATGGAACTTGTGTTAATTAAGCATCAAAAGTTAACATTCTGGTGATCCAGTGGTCAAGAATCTGCCCTGCAACGAAGGGGTTCAATTCCTGGTCAGAGACCTAAGATCCCACATGCCTTGGGGCAAATAAGCCTGAGGGCCACAACTAGAAAGACTGTTCGCCGAAAAAGATCCTGCATGATGCAACAAAGATCCCAAATGCTGCAACTAATGCAGCTAAATAAATAAAAAACAAACAAACACAGCTCCTAAAAACAGACGTTAACATTCTAAATAGAAATGACTCATAAAGTATGAACACAATTTGCAAAATTTCTCAAGCCTGCACTCCTAAACTATGTACATTTGCTGTGCTTAGTCACTCAGTTGGGTCCCACTCTTTGCCACCCCAGGTACTACAGCCCGCCAGGTTCCTCTGTCCATGGGGATTCTCCAGGCAAGAATACTGGAGTGGTTGCCATGCCCTCCTCCAGAGGATCTTCCCAACCCAGGGATCAAAGCCAGGTCTCCTGCACTGCAGGCAGACTCTTTACTGATTTGAGACACCAGGGAAATCCAACTGACATTTGGGGCTGGATAATTATTTATGTGTGTGTGTGTGTTTAGGGGGTAAGGCTGTTTTATACATTGTAGGATGTTTAGAAACCTCCTGATCTTCACCTACTAGATGGCAGTAGCACCTTGCCAGTTGTGACAATTAGAAATGCAAATCTCCCTCTCCCCGCAGCCTCTCCCACCCCGGCACAAAATGTTCACCAGTTAAGAACTACTGTATTAAAAGAAGTTCCACTGTGCAACGTTCACAAAGGGGTTGTCACTTAGGTCTGCTAAAGGCCTGGCATCCTAGGATCATTCAAAGTGTATGCTTTTTTTTTTTTTTTTTTAATCAGCTTCAGCTAGTGGGAGAGAGCCCATAGTACTAGAACAACAGTGTCAACATTTCCTAAGCAAGTGCTACTGCTCGGGGAGGTGAAACCTAGGGGGAAATCTGATGAAAAGCATGGTTCTAAAGTGTCTTCCCATAGACACTTTATTAGTTGTAAGAAACAAACAACTAAATACAGTGGAGAAAGGAGGTAAAAGCGTAACCATGTGATCAAAATTAATCTCATTTATGGGGAACAGGTGAACACCATGTGTCTGAAGAGTTGATTCCCTGAGAAGAACATGATGACACCTACGTGGCTTAAGAGCCAAGAATGCAAATCACAGGGAACAATTATACAAACACAAAAACAAGAAACTTCTCTTTTCTAAAAAAGTGGCAGGGAGTACTGTATTCTTCAAAACCATCAGTGTTATAAAAGAAAAAGAAAAGCTGCAAGAATTGTTCCGGACCAAAGGAGACTACATGCAACATTGCCCCTAGCTGGGTCCTGTACTGGAGAAAAGAAAATGCTGGAAAGGACATTACTAGGCCAGCTGATAAAACGAGAATAGAAACTAGGTTGAATGCAATGTTGTGATAAAGTAAATGTATAAAGTTGATAACTGTTAGGAACACACACTTAAGAACTGAGGGATAAAGGGCCATGATAACTGTAACTTACCCTCAAGTATTTCAGGAAAAAAAATTTATATACAATTATATAACAAAGAAATATCAATAACCTCAGATATGCAGATGACACCACCCTTATGGCAAACAGTGAAGAAGAACTAAAGAGCCTCTTGATGAAAGTGAAAGAGGAGAGTGAAAAAGTTGGCTTAAAGCTCAACATTCAGAAAACTAAGATCATGGCATCTGGTCCCATCACTTCATGGCAAATAGATGGGGAAACAGTGGAAACAGTGACAGACTTTATTTTGGGGGGCTCCAAAATCATTGCAGATGGTGATTGCAGCCATGAGATTAAAAGACCCTTGCTCCTTGGAAGAAAAGTTATGACCAACTTAGACAGCATATCAAAAAGCAGACACATTACTTTGCCAACAAAGGTCCCTTTAGTCAAGGCTATGGTTTTTCCAGTAGTCATGTATGGATGTGAGAGTTGGACTATAAAGAAAGCTGAGTGCCAAAGAATTGATGCTTTTGAACTGTAGTGTTGGTGAAGACTCTTGAGAGTCCCTTGGACTGCAAGATCTCACCAGTCCATCCTAAAGATCAGTCCCGGGTGTTCATTGGAAGGACTAATTTTGAAGCTGAAACTCCAATACTTGGGCCACCTGATGCCAAGAGCTGACTCATTTGAAAAGACCCTGAGGCTAGGAAAGATTGAGGGCGGGAGGAGAAGGGGACGACAGAGGATGAGATGGCTGGATGGCATCACCGACTCAATGGACGTGAGTTTGGGTAAACTCCGGGAGTTGGTGATGGACAGGGAGGCCTGGCATACTGCGGCGGTTCATGGGGTGGTAGAGTCGGACACAACTGAGCGACAGAACTGAACTGATACATAGATGGGTAGTTACATACATAAGAAAGATTAAGTAAATGAGAAAGCAAATGGGATAAAAAGTTAAGGATGTTTGAATCTGGGTAAAGGGTATACGTGTGCGTTCCTTGTGATATTTTTGCTTGCAAATTTTTTGTTTGAAACTATTTTCAAATCAAAAAGCAAAACATTATTTTCAAATAAAAAAATTGGCTTTGGGAAACAATCTGATTGAAATAATCTGGCAGGTTAAGAGGCTGGCAATATTCTTAAGAGACTATTAGTGTTGTGGAAACATCACGGATCTAAAGAAATCTATGTTTAGTCCCGTGTTACTAACTTACGATCCAGAGAAAGTCACCCAAAGCCTCCCTGAGCTTCAGTTCCTCCACTTCAGAGAGCTGATGGGATGATTAAACGAAAGAACTCGTATATAAAATCCTTCCCTGCTTCATGCCACTGCAGAAGAGGAAAGTTTGTTTAACAACGGCAGGACTAAAGCCATAACTGCAAAGCAGCGGCTTCACCATGTCTTTTCCAAGGCCCTGAGGCCAGCTACGGGGTTGAACAGTCTCACCTCTTCATGTGGGTGGTGAATGCATCACTTCCCTCTTTAGGTGGGCACAGCCACTGTCCGAGGGCGCAGGCGCCGAGTCACACCACGTGACGGTCTGGCCCCGCCCCCGCCCGAACGTCTTCGCGGGATCGCCCTGGAAATGCATTCTCGGAGGAACCAGCCGCCGCCAATGGGAAGCGAGCGAGTGCCACGAACAGGCCAATAAGGAGGGAGCGGTGCGGGGTTTAAACCTGAGGCCGGCCCGGATTCCTCCCGGCGTGCTGCGGAGGAACGGCTGTTGGCCTGTGGTTGATTCAAGCTCCCGGCTGGTCGGGGGCTCGAGTGCTCTCCTCCTCGCTGAGCTGCTGCCTGGTGCAGAAGAAGCCATGGCGCTCCGGATCACCAGGGTGAGCTGCGGATGGTGAACAAACGCGGCTCGCGTAACTGGCTGCGCCTCCTCTCCCTGTCTCTCCTACCGGAGTTCCCCTGGCAGGAGCGGAGCGGGACCGAGATTGAGGGGAGGGTGTGGAGGATGGGCGTCGGCGGGCCCCTAAAGTGGTGGGAGAGTTCGGGGGGCGGACGGACGGAGAGAGGAAGATGAAAAAGGGTAGTGGAAAAGGAGGGGAGGGGCAGATGGAGGGTAGACGCGAAACATTTTGTAAAAAGGTAATGGAGGACCCCTGAGCGAGCTCCCACCAACTGCGCAACCACCCTGGGGAAGGTGCCTGCAACTGAAGGCTTTTTAGAGTTCCTTTCCTTTCAAATGTAAATTCATGGTATTTTAGGTCCGGCAGGGACTAAGCAGGCGATCCCTCAATAGGTGAAATTAGAGGTTCGGGAAGGAAATTGGCTTGTCAGCCTTAGCGTAGCCCCTGAAACCCTGGTTTTCTCCGGGAACCCATTTACAGCTGGCTTTCCTCCTGAAAGCTTCTGTTTGGCCCCCGTCTTAACCCTTGATTACACTAACCTGCTTTCAAAGTGGTCTTGATTCTTATAGAACACGAAGATTAATGCTGAAAATAAGGCGAAGATCAGTATGGCAGGGGCCAAGCGCGTGCCTGTGGCCGGTGTTGCAACCTCTAAGCCCGGGCTGAGGCCCCGAACAGCTCTTGGAGACATCGGTAACAAAGTCAGTGAACAACCGCAGGCCAAACTGCCTCTGAAAAAGGTATAACTCTCTCCCTGAATCAACTACTCTGTGAGTATGCCTTCCAGCTGTGACCCGTGATGCAGAAACGTTCCTCTCCTTTTCATCCACAGGAAGCAAAAACTTTACCTGCTGGAAAAGTTATTGCTAAAAAAGTACCAAAACCTCTGGAAAAGGCTCCTGTACCTGTGCCGGATTCCCAGCCGGAGCCAGAGCCGGAACCCGAGCCTGTTAAGGAAGAGAAACTTTCCCCCGAGCCTATTTTGGTAAACTTGACTCTGCTATTTGAGAACCTGTTGTTTCTTTTCCTTCATTTTACTAATGGATGGCGCGGTATTTGAATAAATATAAATAATAGTAATAGTTACAGAGTGCTTAGGAGGTAGGCTCTGCTAAACACTTTGCATGAATTAGCTCACATAATCTTACTCTCAGCACTGGTATTGTCATCTCTAGCTTTGTAGATAATGGTATAGAGAAGTATTAAGTTTGAACAAACAATTCATAGGGTCGTAAAAGGGTCGGACAGGACTTAGCCACTGAACAACAAACTCTTTTCTAGAGTCACTTCTCATCAGTGGCACAAAATTAGATTCAAACACAGACTATCTGGCTTCAGGATCTGTGATTTTAATTGCTTTTAATTGTCATACTGCCCCTCCTTTGTTTACTGTATTGAGCTGCCTGGACTAAAGAGTTGACTGTCTTTTGGTACAAGCCATCTCTGTGTGGAATTTATTGATTGAAACAGATTGTTTTCTTGAGTCCTTTTTTTTTTTTTTTTTCTTAAAAAAAAAACTCCATAATGTAGCCTTCAAACAATAAGCCTGTAACTTTGGAATTTATATAAGGATGTAAAGCAGAAAACGGAGCTCTTCAGAGTAGGCAAGATGAGTTAACACTTGGCCTCAAAACCAAGAACTTTTTTATTAAATATCAAGGCATGTAAATGTATCTACTTCTGTGAAGGAAGACTACACCATCTTTGAAAAGGCTGCTTTCCTGAAATTGCAATGAACTCCATTCTTAAGTTTTAATTTTTAAAACTTTATTAAAGCTGGTTGGGCAAATAATCAAAGTCATTTTGCCTAGCCCTCTACATCTAAGGGAAGTGGGTGTGAAGCTATGGCTTTAGTATTGACCTTGTGGACATAGCACAGAAACCTGTAGCGTGCACAGTCTTTAACTGGCCATACTGAGCTTTTCATCAAAATCCCATACTGATTCTTGCCTTTGCTTCCCCACCCTCTAACTGATAAGCTTTTCATCCTTCAAAACAGCTCATGCATCAACATTTCAAGCTTTCCCTAATTTTCCAAATGCCACCCTAATTCTCCTCACCCCTACTTTTGTTCCTAGAATCAATTTCTTTTACTTCATTTACTTATTTCTTCTAAATTCAAATCCCCTTGAGGACACCATAAAGCCAGTACTTAACACAAAGCTTGACTTGATGAAAGTGCTCAATAACTGTTTGGACAGCAGGGTACCTGGAGCTTGAAGAAAATGATTCATGATAACGAAGTCAATTAATCCTTAGTAGTCCAGATAGAACTTGTGTTCTGTGCAGTGGGAAGCAGTCCCTGTTTTGAAATAAAGACTGAAAGCTAACTTGTCATTCACTTGGATTAACTTTACATGACTTTGCTAAACAACACATTACTAATTAGTTCCCTTTGGAGAAAAGTCTAGATATGAACTTGCTTCCTCTCTGTTTTACCTGTTAGCATGCTCCTGATTCTAAATTGGTTCAGTCTAAGTTGGCATCTCACTTGTCATATTACTCACTTCCTGGAGACGAATAGATTTGAGAAGATGAAAATAAACTGCATGTCTATCCAGCAAATAGTCTCTTGAGTTGATACCAATAATCAGACCATTCTCAGACAGTATACTCCTTTTTGCTATTATTTCAAAAAGTCTCTCTGTTTCCAGGTCGATACTCCGTCTCCAAGCCCCATGGAAACATCTGGCTGTGCCCCTGCAGAAGAATATCTGTGTCAGGCTTTCTCAGATGTAATTCTTGCAGTGAGTGATGTGGATGCAGAAGACGGAGCGGATCCAAACCTTTGTAGCGAATATGTAAAAGATATCTATGCTTATCTAAGACAACTTGAGGTCAGTAATAGTATTAAACCATTGTTTTTTTCCAAACTGCATCTAGCTTGGAGATTTTCCATTAACAGTTTTAAGCAGGATACAAGCAGCGTTTCTTAACAGTAGATTCCACTTTGAAGTTCTTCACAAAATGTCAAAAGTGGCACAAAATGCCAAGAAGGTGGGGTGTTTTTTGTTTTGTTTTGTTTTGTTTTTTGGTGAAAGTCCTAACCGTTGGACTGCCAGGGAATTCCCAATAACAGCTTTATTTTCCGTTTTGAATGAGGGAAATTCAAAGTGAAAGATATTACCATGGCTTTTCTAAAGGAAAGTCCACAGATTGAAAGATATTTTATATCCATCACAATTAGGAGTGTTCCGTTCAGCTCAGTCGTGTCCGACTCTTTGTGCCCCTGGGGACTGCAACATGCCGGGCCTCCCTGTCCATCACCAACTCCTGAAGTTTACCAAACCCATGTCCATGGAGTCAGTGATGCCATCCAACCATCTCCTCTGTTGTCCCCTTTTCTCGCCCTCAATCTTTCCTACCATCAGGGTCTTTTCAAATAAGTCAGTTCTTTGCATCAAGTGGCCAAAGTATTAGAGTTTCAGCTTCAGCATCAGTCCTTCCAATGAATAGTCAGGACTGATCTCCTTTGGGATGGACTGGTTGGATCTCCTTGCAGTCCGAGGGACTCAAAAGAGTCTTCTCCAACACCACAGTTCAAAAGCATCAATTCTTTGGTGCTCAGTTTTCTTTATAGTCCAACTCTCACATCCTTACATGACCACTGGATAAATCATAGCTTTGACTAGACAGACCTTTGTTGGCAAAGTAATGTCTGCTTTTTAATATGCTGTCTAAGTTGGTCATAACTTTTCTTCCAAGGAGTAAGCGTCTTTTAATTTCATGGCTGCAGTCACCATCTCCAGTGATTTTGGAGCCCCCAAAAATAAAGTCTGTCACTGTTTCCGTAGTTTCCCCATCTATTTGCCATGAAGTGATGGGACCAGATGCCATGATCTTCGTTTTCTGAATGTTGAGCTTTAAGCCAACTTTTTCACTCCCCTGTTTCACTTTCATTAAGAGGCTCTTTAGTTCTTCACTTTGTGCCATAAGAGTGGGGTCATCTGCATACCTGAGGTTATTGATATTTCTCCCAGCAATCTTGATTCCACATTGTGCTTCCTCCAGCCCAGTGTTTCTCATGATGTACTCTGCATATAAGTTAAATAAGCAGGGTGACAATATACAGCCTTGACGTACTCCTTTTCCTGTTTGGAACCAGTCTGTTGTTCCATGTCCAGTTCTAACTGTTGCTTTCTGACCTGCATATAGGTTTCTCAGGAGGCAGGTCAGATGGTCTGGTATTCCCATCTCTTGAAGAATTTTCCACAGTTTATTATGATCCACAGAGTCAAAGGCTTTGGCATAGTCAAAGCAGAAGTTGATGTTTTTCTGGAAGTATCTTTTTCTGTGATTCAGCAGATGTTGGCAATTTCATCTCTGGTTCCTCTGCCTTTCCTAAATCCAGCTTGAACATCTGGAAGTTCTCTGTTCATGTACTGGTGTAGCCTTGCTTGGAGAATTTTGAGCATTACTTTGCTAGTGAATGAGATGAGTGCAATTATGTGGTAGTTTGAACATTCTTTGGGATTGGAATGAAAACTGACCTTTTCCAGTCCTGTGGCCACTGCTGAGTTTTCCAAATTTGCTGGCATATTGAGTGAAGCACTTTCACAGCATCATCTTTCAGGATTTGAAATAGCTCAACTGGAATTCCATCACCTCCACTAGTTTTGTTCATAGTGATGCTTCCTAAGGCCCACTTAATTTCACATTCCAGGATGTCTGGCTCTAGGTGAGTGATCACACCATCGTGTGAACATGGGTCGTGAAGATCTTTTTTGTACAGTTCTTTGTATTCTTGCCACCTCTTCTTAATATCTTCTGCCTCTGTTAGGTTCATACCATTGCTGTCCTTTATCATGCCCATCTTTGCATGAAGTGTTCCCTCGGGGTGTCGAATTTTCTTGAAGAGATCTCTAGTCTTTCCCATTCTATTGTTTTTCTCTTTCTTTGCATTGATCGCTGAGGAAAGGCTTTCTTATCTCTTCTTGCTATTCTTTGGAACTCTGCATTCAAGTGGGTATATCTTTCCTTTTCTCCTTTGCCTTTCGCTTCTCTTCTTTTCACAGCTATTTGTAAGGCTGCCTCAGACAACCGTTTTGCGTTTTTGAATTTCTTTTTCTTGGAGATGGTCTTGATCCCTGTCTCCTGTACAGTGTCAGGAACCTCCATCCATTAGTTCTTTAGGCACTCTATCAGATCTAATCCCTTGAATCTATTTCTCACTTCCACTGTATAATCGTAATGGATTTGATTTAGGTCATACCTGAATGGTCTAGTGGTTTTCTCTACTTTCTTCAATTTAAGTCTGAATTTGGCAATAAGGAATTCATGATCTGAGCCACAGTCAGCTCCCAGTTTCTTTTTGCTGACTGTATAGAGCGTCTCCATCTTGGCTGCGAAGAATATAATCAGTCTGATTTCATTATTGACCATCTAGTGATGTTCATGTGTAGAGGAGAAGTAATGGAGAATGCTAATTATCCTTTGCTAGTTTTGTTTTGGTTCAGCTAACTAGTCTATTTTAATTTTATGGGCACAGTGATAGTGTTTCTCTCAGGCAGGCAGGTCAGTAATCTTAGAAATCAAATTCGTGCACTACCTTGCGTCAAGTGTCGGATGTTAATTTTGCATAGTCTTACTCTGGCCTCCATCTTATTTATTTCATTACTCTTACTTCCCATTCTCATAATTCTTCCTTACTTTTAAATGGCTTTATTTTGTTCATACATTTATAAGCCACGATGAATCATTAAATGGCTTATGTTGCTGCTAAGTCGCGTCAGTCGTGTCCAACTCTATACGACCCCATAGACAGCAGCCCAACAGGCTCCCCTGTCCCTGGGATCCTCCAGACAAGAACACTGGAGTGGGTTGTCATTTCCTTCTCCAGTGCATGAAATTGAAAAGTGAAAGTAAGTCACTCAGTTGTGTCCAACTCTCTGTGATCCCATGGACTGCAGCCTACCAGGCTCCTCCACCCATGGGATTTTCCCATTGCCTTCTCCGAAATGGCTTATAAACACACACTTTGTTTTACTTTGGTAGCTCATTGTAAATTCTAACAGCATTCTCTATAATCACTAGGCTCTCCAACAAAAACTGTTAAGTGCTACTGGTTTGTATTAACTGGAACCTTCAGTTCACCTCTGTGCTCATATCATGGGGTTGGCTATAAATTAATATATGTGTATGGAGAAGGTGGTAAGAAACTATAGTCAAAACAAGTCATTTGGGGTCAGTGTGGCTTATGAACATGTGATATCTGGGAAATTGTTTTTGTCCAATAAGAATATACTCAAAAACTAAAACTTTTGGTCTTCTTCCATTTCATCTCATTTCTGAAACTTTGTATTGGTGTCCTTTGACCGTTCGCCCAAACAAGGAGGCATTCTGTATGTTAACAACATAAGCAATACAGTTACCAAATTTACTCAGTTGCTTGTTCATAATGCATTCTATTGTAGTGGCATCGTTAATATCTTCAGCAGGGTGTTGCCTGGTTATTTTGGGCATCTCCATCTTCTATACGATTGTCCTGTAAGACTTTGGCCAGAACCACCCTTCTGTGAATTTTTTCTCCTTTGTTTTTGTTTTTTATTTATTTGGCTGCACTAGGTCTTATTTATAGCGCTCAGGACCTAGTTTCCCGACCGGGGATCAAACCCGGGCCCCCTGCTTTGGAAGCACAGAGTCCCAGCCTCTCGACCACCATGGAAGTGCCTTCTCCCTTGTTTTTAGTTAGTGGTCTAACTTAGCAGATGTGTGTGCTGGATTTTGATGGTTGACTTCTCTTACCCATGCTGTTTCGGAGGTTTAAACCTCGAAGCACGTGTGGTAGCATATTAGTTCCAGCTGATCTGGAAGCTGCTGCTATTATTTTCTCTTAACTCCGTGAAGCTCAGGGGCTTCCCAGGTGGTGCAATGGTAACAAATCTGCCTGCTAATGCAGGAGGCACAAGAGCTGCAGGTTCGATCCCTAGGTTGGGAGGATCCCCTGGAAATGGCAACCTGCCCCAGTATTCTTGGCTAGAAGATCCCATGGACAGAGGACCCTGGTGAGTTACAGTCCGTGGGCTTGCAAAGAGTCTGACACAACTGAGTGCGCACACATAAAGCTCAAGGTTCTGGGTTTAGAGTCCTAGAAAGGTCTGAGGTGATAGTACGGTATCTTTATTTGCAAAGGAGGGACAGGATGTGGGCCAGTAGTAGTGATGGTGAATTGGATGTAGTAAGATTTGCCGATATGAAAACCTGTCACACTGTCCTGTTTGATATGTGCTTTCTTTGTTTCTCGGTGATGGAGCTCTTTGCAGTGACCAAATGATAACAGAGCTTAGCACTATTAAAGATTCTAAATGTTCCAGAGCTATTCTGAGGTGACCAGTTATTTCTGGTCAGAAATGTACCGTGGAATCTTACTTCTTAGGATAATCAGCATTTCTTTTGCAGGAAGAGCAAGCAGTCAAACCAAAATACCTAATGGGTCGTGAAGTCACTGGAAACATGAGAGCCATCCTGATTGACTGGCTAGTGCAAGTTCAAATGAAATTCAGGTTACTGCAGGAGACCATGTACATGACTGTTTCCATAATTGATCGGTTCATGCAGGTGAGTGTAAGTCAGCAGTTGAGGGTTCTTCCTCTAAGGGTCCTCTCTGAGTCATAAGAAACAGACCTTTTCAGCTAAAATCTGTCTTGAGGCATGGGGTGTCTTTGAGATTTTGTTGTGGGAATGTGTCTTTCCTCTCTCTCTTTTACAATTCTGTGCTTCCTTTTTCAAATACCTATTACTTGTTCATCGACTTGATATTCCCACTGTAGGATAACTGTGTGCCCAAGAAGATGCTGCAGCTGGTGGGAGTCACTGCCATGTTTGTTGCAAGCAAATATGAGGAAATGTACCCTCCAGAAATCGGTGACTTTGCCTTTGTGACTGACAACACCTACACCAAGTTTCAAATCAGACAGATGGAAATGAAGATTCTAAGAGCTTTAAATTTTAGTCTGGGTCGCCCTCTACCCCTGCATTTCCTTCGGAGAGCATCTAAGATTGGAGAGGTACAGATTTCTTGAAACCTCTGGTATGGTACATCAGGGAGTACTGCTGGCCATTGAGATCTAATTCAAGTACATTATATTTCTACCTAACTGCCTGAAGAAGGCATAAAGGTGGTCTTTATTTCCAGTCAATCTGTGTGTTAATATTATTATTAAAGCCTTTCACGGACCATTGAATTTGAGAATTTATGGGCAAACAATTGTAGGTACAGTGATGGGCATACTAGTTACTGCCAATGCAGAATTCTCTGACAGAACCTGTGGGTTTTATTCCAGGTTGATGTTGAGCTACATACTCTGGCCAAATATTTGATGGAACTGACTATGCTGGACTACGATATGGTGCACTTTCCTCCTTCTCAGATTGCAGCAGGAGCTTTTTGCTTAGCACTGAAAATTCTTGATAATGGTGAATGGGTAAGCTCTGTCCTACAAACTGAGATTATCCTGAGCTTTGACATTTCACTATTTGCTCAGGATAGAGCTGTTGTCATTAAAGGACAATTCATATAGCTCCTACATATGGCATCTTCTGAGGCAATGATTATAATATCTTGAAATATTTTCTTAGAATGCTTCCATTTCATTGCCTAATCTCATCTTGCTATACCCCTTTGAGAAAGGTAGAGCAGCTGCTGCTTCTTATAGAGAGAGTAGCTCAAGCAGGTCAAATAACGTGCCAGAAGTTCATTCATATTCATTGAGTTAATGAGTATTTCTCTTATGTCATGTGATAATACTCTAGGCCCTAGAAATAGAGTTGTAAATGAGAAAGTCAGCTCCAAATAACTTGGTCTAGCTTTGGGGTGGAGAATTCAGCAATTACAAAAGTAATTAAGTTTGAGCACAGGATCCTAGAGAAGCCATGAAAGAAGAGTAACTGGGGAAGAAAGGGTCTTAAGCTTGTCTTAAGTTTCGATTATAATCATATAGAGTATCTGCTTCTCTACCTGCTTTTGAAGAACATCTAGAAATTTTATGAAAACCCTTGGTGATGAGCATTTCCAACATTAACTTTTGTTGTCTTAGACACCAACTCTACAGCATTACCTGTCATACACTGAAGAATCCCTGCTTGTTGTTATGCAACACCTGGCAAAGAATGTGGTCATGGTGAACCGTGGGCTTTCAAAGCACATGGTGAGTCAATCAGTGGTACGCCAGGGTGTTGGGGAAAGTAGAAGTCATTCAGACTTTATGCCTGCCTGTAAATTCATAGCTTACTTTTTTAAGGAGTTGATTTTTAACTGAATCATTGATTCTTATGTTTTCCTCTCTACTCTCATTAATTTCTGTACTTTTCTCTTCCAGACTATCAAGAACAAGTATGCCACATCTAAGCATGCTAAGATCAGCACTCTTCCACAGCTGAATTCTGCACTAGTTCAAGATTTAGCCAAGGCTGTGGCAAAGGTGTAACTTGTGAACTTTGGAATACTATCTGCAAATAAAATTGGCACCATGTGCCATCTGTACATATTATATGTTACATTTATTTACTTTTAATAAAGTTGTAGTTCTTTTTACTTATCCTTTAACTCATTTGAATGGGGCTACTTTCCACTTGAGGATAAAAGTTGTTTTAAAGGTATGGTGGGGATTACTTAAAAACAGTTTTCAGTTACCTGGGGACCCAACTAATACATGCAATTGGTTCTTCATGGCTTTTGTTTTATATGCCTGGCTTTACTTAAGATTTACTAAGCTCTTGAAGGCATTTAAAATCTAGTTGTACTTTATATGTCATACTGTGTGTAAGCCCAATTCACCTTAAGAGATTCTGCTGCCTAGTTCTACATAAGGAAAAGTCTGCCATCTCATTCCTAGTCCTCCTGATTCCTATTTACTCTGGTGGTTGCTGCCATAATTATAAGTAATCTACTAGTACCACTTTCTTAAATTATCAACGTTAGCTAGTATCAGCATTTTCACTTGCAAAAATAAGAATTTTAATTTATATTCAAAGCCTAGTTTTTGTTTATTAGTTAAGAAAATAAAACAATCCTTAAATATGAAAGTATCTTAAAAACTTTATTTACCCACCCCTTCTTACTGTCCTGTCTCAGTCTCATCTGAAGGATATAAGGAGTTTGGAGTGTATTGGTTCATGAATATAGATTGTGTATAGACTTGGGTATGTAATATGGGACGTATTAAAAATGGGGTCATTTTGTATACTTAGCAATTCATTTCAACATGGACAGGCCTACCTGTATTTGGGCATAACAGTCCATTGTATGGATATATTATAATGTATTTAACTGTTCATCTGTTTACATTCAGATTGCTTTTTCTCTTTGTTCCTATAGACAATGCTGTTTAAATATCATTATAGCCCATACTTTCCTTTATGTACATTGACTGAGTTCTCCAAAGAATGTGTGTTCTAAGTTCTGGCGGGTATAGCCAGCGGACGTTCTCAATGTCATCAGCAATAAATCTTCAGAAGTTCTGGTTTTCTCAGCATCTGTGCCTGAACTGAAGCTAATCATTCGCTTTAGTTTCTGTGACTTTTTGTGGCAAAAAATGTCCTATTTTGTTTACTGTCTTAATTTATACTTCTCATGACTAGTTGAATCAATTTTTGTTGTCCAGTTAACAATTTGTAAAAGCTTTCCCACTTTGTCATTTGCCCTAAATCTGATTATGCTGTCTTTTTCCTTGCAGACAGTTTTAAACTTTGGTATTATCAGATATATATTTTTTCGTAGTTGCTTTTAGATTTTCAGTGTTAAGGTCAACTCCATCCCCAAACCATTAACATCTCTTAAATTTCTAAATTTTTTCCTGTTAGGTATATAAGCCCTCAGTTAAACTTTGTATGTGGTATGAGGTAGGATTCTTAGCTTACAGATGAATGCCCATCTGTGCCAGTACCGTATGTTTAAACCTCCCCTTGTACAATTAAAACACTAGTTTATCGTTCCCTGATCTACTTTTTCCCTGTGATTAATATAGTTTTACATTAAGTTTATCTGGAAAGATGAGGCTATCACTATTTTTCAGATGTTTGTGCGGAAAATTTCAAAGAGGAACTTTCCAGTTACTGATAGGCGCCTTTAGATTTTGACTGAATGTTGTATACATACATATGTGTTAGTTCTAGATAGACTGACATTGTCTTCCATTCAGAAACTTCTCCGGTAAGGCTTGTTGCATGCCTTTCACTGCAATGTTAGAATTTAATTATGTAATTGCTACACTTTTCTTGTCAAGTTAATTGCTGGGTTTAGGCTCTATTACTCACCCCTATTTTTTATTGCTTTTCGTATTTTTGTTACCCAGTTGATAGTCAATCCCCCAAATTTATTTTTTCAACTACATGGTTTTTAGGTTATTGTTTTAGAATCTCCAAACATTGTGAATAGGTAGATTGCTGTCTTATTCCTGAGTTGGACATCTCAGTATTTTTACCGTCTAATATTTTTGCTGTTAGTCTGTAAGTGGTCTTTATATTTTAGGTATTTTTCTCTTTCTGTTGAGAAAGGCTGTGGGATTTTATTTACTCTTTCAGCTTTTGATAACTTAAAAATAGTACCACATTAATTTGAGGTTAATGAATTCTTGCTTACGGTATATGGATTTAATCTGCTAGCATTTCATTTAGGAAGTTTTGCATTTTGTGGGTAATTGGCTCAGTTTTTGTTAGCATTTTCTGATTTTTGTCTCATTTACCAGCTTTAAGGTGGATTAAAGAGGTTTTCATATTCAAGTGTTATAACTTGAAATCTTTTATTCGTTTGTTGAAAACTAGCTAAGTCAATATGTAAAGTCACCTGACCTGTGCTTATAGTGGTAGATTTCCACGGTTGTTTGGTGTTTTTTATGAATTCCCCTCCTCTGTCACCACCACTTTAAAAGAAAATAATCCATTCTAGATTTTCTTAATTATAGCTGTAGAGGTATAGGATATTAGTTAACCTCTTCTGTATTATATCTTCATAGTTCTGATGTTGAATACTTGTGTTTTCTAATCATGCTTGCCTAGAGGGTATTATTGGTGTTTTGAAAGAATCACTTTTTGGTGTTATCATTTCTACCACTTCTGTTTCGTAGTTTTAGCTTTTATGTTAATACTCACTATCTGCTTTTCTTGGTTATTTTCTAGTTAAATACTTAATGTATTTTTAGTAATAAAAGCCTTTGTATATACATTTTCCTCTGAGATAACTCATTTCTAAAGTTCTCTTTTTCATCAATCTGGTTGTTACAATTTCTTTTGTAATCCTTTTTGATCTGGAGATTATTTTACTGCTTATTTTCTTAAGCTTATTGTTTTTTGTCAGACACCTATGTTTTGGTGTTTTCTTATCGCATTGGAGAAGTCTGTGTATTCAGTCGTGTCCAGCTCTTTGTGACCCCATGGACTGTACCCCACCAGGCTCCTCTGTCCATGGGATTCTCCAGGCAAGAATACTGGAGTGGGTTGCATTGCCCTTCTCCAGGGGATCTTCCTGAACCAGGGATCTGAACCCATGTTTCCTGTGTCTCCTACATTGCAGGCAGATTCTTTACCGTTGAGCCACCCAGAGATGGTCTGGAAAAAGCCTATTGAAACTTCTGTGTGGATTAAGTATATGATTGACTTATGTAGATAAATAGTCCATGGACAGAAGAAAGGGTTTTATTTCCTAATAGACAAAGTTTTAGTGATTGAGGATAATATTCCCTTAAAATACTTCCATCATGTGTCTAATGTCCTAAGAATTAGCATCCTCCAGAGCTGTAATCTTTTTGTCACACTAAAAAAGTTAACTATTTATTTATTTGGCTGTGCCTGGTCTTAGTTGCTGCATGTGGGATCTTTAGTTGCAAATAAGGCACATGAGCTTTTTTCTTAATGCAGAAGCATTTTTTCCCAACACTTTGAATTTTTTGTTTTGTATTAGGATATAACTGATTAACAGTTTCGATAGTTTCAGGTGAACAGGGAGGGACTCAGCCATACATATACATGTATCCATTCTTCCCTAAAGCCCCCTCCCATCCAGGCTGCCTCATAAAAATGAGCGTGTGCTTTTGAGAAACCTGTATGCAGGTCGGGAAGCAACGGTTAGAACTGGACATGAAACAACAGACTGGTTCCAAATCGGGAAAGGAGCACATCAAGGCTGTATATTGTCACTCTGCTTATTTAACTTATATGCACAGTACATCATGAGAAAACGCTGGACTGGATGAAGCACAAGCTGGAATCGAGATTGCCGGGAGAAATCTCAATAACCTCAGATATGCAGATGACTGCACCCTTATGGCAGAAAGTGAAGAAGAACTAAAGAGCCACTTGATGAAAGTGAAAGAGGAGAGTGAAAAAGTTGGCTTAAAGCTCAACATTCAGAAAACTAAGATCATGGCATCCCGTCCCATCATTTCATGGCAAATAGATGGGGAAACAGTGGCTGACTTTATTTTGGGGGGCTCCAAAATCACTGCAGATGGTGACTCCAGCCATGAAACTTAAAAGACACTTATTCTTTGGAAGGACAGTTATGACCAACCTAGACACCATATTAAAAAGCAGACACATTACTTTGTCAGCAAAGGTCAGTCTAGTTAAGGCTATGGTTTTTCCAGTGGTCATGTATGGATGTGAGAGTTGGACTATATAGAAACTGATGCTTTTGATCTGTGGTGTTGGAGAAGACTCTTGAGTGTCCCTTGGACTGGAGATCCAACCAGTCCATCCTAAACGAGATCAGTCCTGGGTGTTCACTGAACGGACTGATATTGAAGCTGAAACTTCAATACTTTGGCCACCTGATGCAAAGAGCTGACTCATTGGAAAAGACCCTGATGCTGGGAGGGATTGGAGGCAGGAGGAGAAGGGGACGACAGAGTATGAGATGGCTGAATGGCATCACTGACACAATGGACATGAGTTTGGGTGAACTCTGGGAGTTGGTGATGGCCTGGTGTGCTTTGGTTCACGGGGTTGCAAAGAGTTGGACATGACTGAGCGTCTGAACTAATGTATAACATGTACTTTACAATAGGTCCTTGTTGAATATTCATTTTAAATATAGCAGTGTGTACCTAACTATCCTTAATTATCCCTCCTAACCACCCCCCCCCATTACTGTAAAATTCATTGTCTAAATCTGTCTCTTCCTGTTAAAGCTTGTGGGGTCTTCTAGTTCCCTGACCAAAGATTAGACTTGAGCCCCCACATTGGAAGTATGGAGTCTTAGCTACTGGACTGACAGAGGAGTCCCTAGCTTTTTTGTCTTTTACTTTATTTTTATTTAGCCATGATGCATGGCTTGTGGGGACCTACTGGTTCTCTGAACCATGCCCTTGGCAGTGAAAGCAGAGCCTCAACCACTTGAGCACTAGGGAATTCTTTTTCTAATTCTGACATTAATGATACTTATTTTGAATAACTTGTCTCACTGGGAGTGAGATGATGGTAATTGTTCAATTTTATCATCCCTTCTATATTGGACATTCTCTAAAAATTGGGTCCCCAGCCACAGACATGCCCTCTTTGTTTGACTTTTTTTCGGGGGGAGGGCTGAACCCAAGCTTAGTTGCAGCATGTGGGCTCTCAGTTCCCTAACCAGGGATCAACCCCGGGCCCCCTTGCATTAGTAGAGTCTTAACCACTGGACCACCAGGGAATTCCCTGTTTCTTTTTTTATTTTTATTTTTTATTGTTATAATCCACCACTGCAGTGGTTCTTAAAGTGTCATCCTCAACCAGCAATAGCAATATCACTTGGGGACATGAAATGCAAATCAGAATCAGTAACGTGGAGAGGCACCTAGCTGTCTGTTTTAACCAGTCCTTTCCATGATCCTCATGCATGCTCAAGAGGAAAAGGATTGCATAACCTTTCGCCCAAATTTGGCCTGTGGACTCCTGATGGGCAGCTGCTTAAAAGGATGAGGTTGATGTGAGATACCGGAAGACATCCCAGATAAATTAGTTCTGAAACATTGTAAGACATCTCCGACAAAATAAGTGAAAAAAGAAAACTAACTTTTTTGTAAAAGAAAAAATGAAGCAAAATATTCTTCCAGGAATTTGGGAGTAGCAGTGGCGAACTTAACATTTTACATCCTACCATGCCTTTTGAATCTTTTACCAGGAGCCAAATTACTTTGATAATAGGAAAAAGAGAGTACTATTGTGTGACAAGTATAACTCAGGAGAAACTAGAAACTCTCCTGTTCAAAGAGGCCCGAGCTGCTTATGCCACAAAGATCGTGTCACTTATGGGACTGATCATAGTGAAAAACTACAAACCAATCAGGCATTTATGCCCTCCATTTTCTCCATTACCTGGTCACTGCTCAGCTAAGCACTGGAGCATTAAATTCAGCTGAGAAAGGTCGATTGTAATCTGTCAGATCGAAAAACTGACACTCAGGGGCACGCAAACCTGTTGCAGCATGTGGGATCTTAGTTATCTAACCAGGGATCAACCGCCTCCGCCCTCAAAAAAGTGAAATAAAAAGTTCGAATCTTACAGTTGAATTTCACACTGAAAGTCTGCACTGCCTTCTAGAGGGCAGTGGGTATCTCTGAACTTGGGCCTCTGCTTTCTCTGCTAAATGAGGGGCCTGGACTTAACGAGCTCAGAACAAAACTCTCAAATCCTTTTCTCTGCCAGCCTGCCCTCCACACCCATCTTCCAGGGCAGCAGATGGAAGGAGAATTCTAAAATGGATCAAGAAGCACTATCCCAGCTCAAAGGCTGAAAGACGGTTGATGTCGGGGTTCTCCCCTCCAGGTCGCGGTGCCACAAGCCTGAGAGTGCCCCCAAATGGCTGCAGCATAGCGCTTAGCCCAGCTCGACAGAGCTGATGCTTAACTTTTTGCCTTCAAATTAAGTAATTAATGCCTTCAAACTGTGGTGCTGGAGAAGACTCATGAAATTCTCCTGGACAGGAAGGAGATCAAACCAATCAACTTTAAGAGCGATCAACCCTGAATATTCACTGGAAATACTGATGCTGAAGCTGAAAGTGGAAAGTGAAAGTCGCTCAGTAGTGTCCGACACTTTGCGACCCCACGGACTAAACATTCCATGGAATTCTCCAGGCCAGAATACTGGAGTGGGTAGCCTTTCCCTTCCTAACTCAGAGATCCAGGGAATCCCGCATTGCGGGCAGATTCTTTACCGGCTGAGCCATAAGGAAAGCCCAAGGCCATCTGACGCGACCAGAAGACTCATTGGAAAACTCCCTGATGCTGGGAAAGGCTGAGGGCAGAAGAGGGCGTCAGAGGATGAGAAGGCTGGATGGCATCACCCAGGCAATGAACTTGAACTTGGGCCAACTCTGGGAGACGGTGGGGGACAGGGAGGCCTGGAGTGCTGCAGTCCATGGGGTCGCAAAGAGTCGGACACGACTGGGCGACTGAACAACAACTTTAATTACTAGAGCAGGAATAAAAGAAGGCACAGCCGCAACCATGGCAACCAGAGACCAGGGAGGAAAGGGCGGGGCCACGAGGCGGAAGGGGTGTGACCGAACGCGGAGACCCTCCGGCTGGTTCCGGGTATCAATTTTGTGGCGGGAAAAGCGGCCCCTTCTGGGGAAGACTCCGCCAGGCCTGAGTCGTAGCTCTTCGCGCCCGGAATGGAGACGCAGTCCGAGGAGCAAGCCGTCACCAAGCCTGCGGACTCTGGGGGGGAAGGCGGGCCGCCGCAGGTCGCCGGCGCCCAGGCGGTGCGGCCGGAGGACCGCATGACCCTGCTGCTCAGGTTGTACCCTCTGACCGACTGGGCGGGAGCCAAGTGGGAGTCTTGGCCAAGAGCTCCCCTCTTTGCCGAAAATGTCTAGGGTTCGAATTCATTGTCGATCGCTTAATGACTGGTGACTGGAGCATTCACATAAACTCTTTAAGCCCCTTTCTTCGTCTTGGAAAAGAGAGGGAAAATGACAGCTTCCTAGCTAAGTTGCTGTGGGAATTAAAAGAGATATTATGGGGTCAGCGTTTGG
Organism: Capra hircus; assembly: GCF_001704415.2. Taxonomy (NCBI): domain Eukaryota; kingdom Metazoa; phylum Chordata; class Mammalia; order Artiodactyla; family Bovidae; genus Capra; species Capra hircus. Next base: position 10,502,086 of record NC_030827.1, on the reverse strand, counting down.
CAGAGGGCCTACGGAGCTATAATTAACATCGCCTTTCTTACCAGCTCATGCCCTGCGGTCCTGATTTTCAAGCCCTTTGTGGGTTGCATCCAAGCCCAGATTTATACTGGAGGGAGGTTTCTCTGACCTTCTCTGTTATAGCTATGACCCTTTTCAATCCAGAAGCTGCGTGTTTTGTATTTTCTACCAGGAAGCAATGTCTGTACGTTGCTAAGGAAAAGGCTTAATGAGAAAGGACGTCAGTGTTCTACTCCAGTGGGCAATTATGGTCCTGAGCCATATCCATCCTACTCTTTGTTTCTGTGTGACCCCTTAAGCTAAAATTAGTTTTCATGTGTTTAAATGGTTGGGGGAAAAGTTATAAGATGTTAATAATAGGTAAAAATTATATGAAATTAAATTTGTCTCCTTATGTAACGTTTTATTGGAACGCAACTTGCAAGGACAGAGTTAAGTAGTTAGAGCAGATACCATGAGTGAGAGTGAGTGAAAGTTGTTGAATTGTGTCTGACTCTTTGTAACCCTATGGACTGTAGTCTGCCAGGCTCCTCTGTCCGTGGAATTCTCCAGGCAAGAATACTGGAATGAGTAGCCATTCCCTTCTCCAGAAGTCTTCCCGACCCATGGATCGAACCTAGGTCTCCTGCTTCGACAGGCAGATTCTTTATTGTCTGAGCCACCAGGGAAGCCCACAGTAGGAAGCCTATTGTATCTACTATAGGACTCACAAAGCCTAAAATATTTACTTTCTAGTCCTTTACAGAAAAAAATTTGCAGACCTAAATCCTAACAAGGGGATTTTTTAAAAAAAAGCTTTGTAACTGTATGTATTTCAACTTCATTACTGCTTTGAAAGGCCTCACCTAATAATAAACCTCACAACCTCACCTTCAAAATTACCCCCCTACAAATACACAACAGGTTCCTCCAAACATGGAATCTTATAGCCCAGGTCTTACCCTTCCTTTCCCACTCCACAGTTTTCCCCTTGCTCCTCACTCATGAAAGTTGCTAGGCAAATTTTTCACCTACAAGGGACTGAACATCTTCTGTTAAAGACTCTGTGGGTATGGCTGGAAGTCTCCAGATAGTCATGCTTTTACATGGCTTTCCAACATCCAGCTCTGATTGGTACAAGACGGGTAGTTCTTACCCTCAGATTTCATCAAGTGATTGCTCTTAATTTCTTTGGCTTTGGCTTCACTGACAACCAGAGCCCAGACTATTTCATTTTGGGGCAGGTCAGCTTCTTGGAGGCATTTTTGGCAACCTCTGGCGCTCCAGAACCACAGGATCAACCTTTGTCTCATGATTATGGAGATATTGTTGTCCAGGAGCTGTTCTGTGGGTTCAAGTGGAATTGATCTGGCTGACGTACTATAAAGAGTCTGTACAATGGAGTTTTATATATATATATATATATATATATATGGAGGGAGGTAACATAACTTTTTCCCAAACCATTTAAACACATGAAAACTAATCTTAGCTTGAGGGGTCACACAGAAACAAAGAGTAGGATGGATATGGCTCAGGTCCATAGTTGCCCACTGGAGTAGAAGACTGATGTCCTTTCTCATTAAGTCTTTTCCTTAGCAACGTACAGACATTGCTTCCTGGTAGAAAATACAAAACACGCAGCTTCTGGATTGAAAAGGGTCATAGCTATAACAGAGAAGGGCAGAGAAACCTCCCTCTTTCACACGAAGACATTTAGAAGACACTGAATTCTTTCCTTTTAACTATTCCCATTCATTTTACCTATGGGCCATTGGATCTGGTGAATTCCTATCCAGAGTTCTCAGAGCTATATGGGAAAGTGCTCCTATAGTCCAGGGTCAATTCCAGATGACCATAATAGCCACTGTTCACAGCTAGAACATCCCATGGGTTTCTTGAAGGCATATAAGGGCTTCATCAGCTCCTGAACTGGAACGACTAACTTTCCTGTATTACTTTCCCCTATTCCCATCTGTTGTGTATTACACTTAGGAATAAATGCCCCAAAGAGGTCCTGGCCACCAGACACTATTCTCTCACAAAAGTCCACCTGACTCAACTGGTGAACAGCATTTAGTTAAAAAAAAAAAAAAAAGGCAGCAGGAACTCTGGGGGTGACATAATAGCCCACTTCCCATTCCTTTGACCTTTGACCAAGTGTATGGGCTTGCCTTCATCTTTTTGTTCTCAGAAAATGCTAATGAACACTACTCACTGACCTGGAAAGACAATCTTTTGTGTAAGTCTTTGAAACACTTGAATGACTAAATTAAAAACCCCTTTCTATCTACAATATGAAATAATAAAATATTAAAGATATAACATCTCCTTTTCCATCTCAGCTAAAAATGAATTATTGTTTCAGCGTGTCATAAAATGCTGTCCTACTTAAACTCTTAAGAAATTGCTCTTTTCATTTGGAATTTTAAAACAGGGAACTTAATGCTGCAAAGCTTTAAAATTTTGTCTAATGTTCCTTAGCTACTTAACTAGATCTCAGAGTCACAAAACAAACTCAGAACTGGAGGATTACCAGGTAAATGTGAAACATCTAATAAGCAGTTATCATTTTACCCATAGCTCTTCTACCCATTTTTTGTATGATTTTTAAGTAACTAGAGTCATAGGATGACTAAGAAAACTATATAAATTACTTATTTATCCAAGGATTAGTACCTTTGATATTTTTCTGTATCTCTTAAGAATGTTTCAATCTGTTTGTAACGCATTACTGTGTTTGGGGGTTTACCACTTTAATCTATTTCTTTGTGTAGTGTTCTCTTTAAGCTGTATTTCAGTGTGGCCCATTAAAAATAAATTTAAAAATCAAAATTTTAACTTTTCCTTACAGATGCTGTTTTCCTACTGTATTTCATTTTGTGTATTTTTCTGAGGCATAACATCTTGTATGCCTATTTTAAATAAAATGAGGCCAACCTGGAAAATCTTTTTTTTAAATATATATGTGCCAAGTCTTAGTTGCCGTGTGTGGGAGGGAGCTTTCATTGCAGCATGTGGGATCTAGTTTCCCAACCAGGGATTGAACCTGGGCCCCTTGCATTGGGAGCACTGAGTCTTAACTGCTGGACCACCAGGGAAGTCCCTGTAAGATTTTAATGCTGTTTATTTATACTCATTTTGTTGCATCAGATTCCAAAAAAGATGAGTTGATTTATCATATAGTAATGAATAAAACCTCAATAATTATATAACTCTCTTCTTATCTGTTTTCAGGCTAAGAGCACAGACCAAACAACAACTCTTGGAATATAAGTCAATGGTTGATGCACGTAAGGATTTCCATTTTCAAATAAGGTTTTGTGAGTTTGATGATGAACAGTACTCCAGGGAAAAGATCAATTTTACAATTATTTATCTAGGGAAGGAGGGGTGTTAGGAATTCAGGAAAATTAAGTTCTATTGATTGGAAATTCCTGTGGGCTTAGCTACCATCAACAACTTGGACATTAAGTTAGGAGATTAGATGATTGTTGAACAAGTGATCTGAGACCTATACTTTGAGAAACACTGGATTAATGACATGAAAACAGAAGGGAGATAGGCATAAAAGTGTGACTGACAATTTTCAATTCTATATAAAAATTTTAATTTATCTTTTACAATTATTAATCCAAAAATCTCAGGGCCAAGAGAGTAGTTAAATGATGGGTTTAGTCGTCCTAAGTAATAACCACCTAACGCCACCTGATTTATTATAAGCCCGTGGGTCACAAAGATAGATTTTGGTTACTTTTTCTTTCTCTATGAAATAAACTTACAGAATAAAACCAAATAGTACACTGTGTTGAATCAAGAATTGTGGAGAAGCCTAGGCACCTCATAGATGTTTTAGTTACTTCCCTGAGTCCATGTTTGAACCTCGATAATTTTTGTGCTCTGTTCAAGCTCACTTTAAGGCCACAGATCAGAAGGCATTTCTGGTGTGTTTTCCAGCCCCATTCTAGGGTTTCTAAAGGGGCATCTTATGCAAAAAACAGAACAAAAGAAAACAAAACCTTAAAAAAAGATGGCCCCCAGCCTCTCTTCTGCTTACTGTAGCTAGTAACCATAGGAGTTAGGAAGTGAATCAGACCTTACTGGCTCTAAAGTCATGTCCCTTTTGTAATATCAATAATGCCTATATAAGAGTATATATTATCTATAAAGTACTTATATTTATATATATGTGTATATATGTATAACAATCACTTTGCTGTATACCTGAAACTAACACAACACTGTAAATCAACTATAATTCAATTAAAAAATGCTTACCTCAAAGATGATCAGTAGGTCACTGTCCTTCCCCTGGAGGAATTAATGGTGTCCTTCTTTCCAAAGCCTATGTTCCTTGTATTAAACAAATTATATTTATCTTAGAGATGAGAAGTAGGACTTGTCTAATCCTTTTACTGGCATGAGAGCCCACATATTATATAAAAAAGTATAACTGATCTTAGACAATGAGGTGTAGGGGAAAAGCTATTCAAAACTTGAACCATTGAGGAATTATCTCTAGTGGTAATCATGCAGTCATAGTTGAATGAATGGTGGGTGCTAGGAATGGAGATATGGTGTTGAACAAGGCTGACTTTATCCTCAGGGAGCTTAAATTCTGTGTAGCAAAACAGGTAAGCAAAGAGACGTGAGATAACTATGAGGTGAGGTAAATGTGATGAAGGAAATAATGGTATGATAAGAGGGAAGGACTACTTTAGATACAGTAATCAGAGATGGATTCTTCAAGAAGATGACCTTAGAGCTAAAATCCAAGTGATAAGAATCTGCCTCCTCATGCAGTTCTTGTTTGCCCTGTATAGCTAATTTTGAAGGAGTTGTGACATCTAAAATCTTGAGTAGACTTAATAGTCTGCACTGTAGAATTTCTGCAGCTAAAGGAGAGGACCGATTGTTACGGCTTCCTGGTGGCTCAGATGGTAAAGAATCTGCCTGCAATGCAGGAGACCTGGGTTCAGACCCTGGGTTGGGAAGATGCCATGGAGAAGGGAATGGCAACACACTTCAGTGTTCTTGACTGGAGCATTCCATGGACAGAGGGCTTAGTCCATAGGGTCAAAAAGAATGGGACATGAGTGAGCCACTAACACACACATAAGAAGTTAGGTTTTAGTTTTGAAGAGAAGATATGTATCTAAAATTGATTAGTGTTTACCACTAAAAAATACTGAGACTTTATTGCTTGAAGGCTTTTTTTTTTTCTTTTTACAATAAGTGCATCTATTTTAAGGGTATGATTTGATGAGGTTTTTTTTTGTAGATGTTGTAAAGATTTATTTAATTTTTGGCTGTGGTGAGTCTTCATGGCTGCACGCTGGCTTTCTCAAGTTGCAGCAAGTGGGGGCTCATCTCTAGTTGTGTGCAAGCTTCTCATTGCGGCAGCTTTTCTTGTTTCAAAGCATGGATTCTAGGTGCACGGGCTTCAGTAGTTGCAGCGCGTGGTCTCGGTAGTTGTGGCTCCTGGGCTCTAGAGCTTAGGCTCAATAATTGTGGCACACAGGTTTAGTTGCTCCACATGTGGGATCCTCTCAAACCAGGGTTCAGACCGGTATCCCTTGCCTTACAAGGTGGATTCTTAACTGCTGGATCACCAGGGAAGCCCAGTTTGATGAGTTTTGACAAATGTATACATCTCTTTAATCAAGATCACCACTAAAATCAAAGATGTAAACATTTCTACAGAAAGAGACTCACAGAAGATGAACTTATTTGATATGTGACTGGTACAACTAACTAATTTCACTTCAGTTTTACTTTAGTTGTACTACTCACATATCAAATGGTTCAGCCACAATGCGGCTGGTGGCTACCATATTAAACAGGGCAGATATTAAGCATTTCATTCATCATAGAACAGTGCTTTTGAACAGCATTTGATGTAACTGTATTTATATGGTGGGTTTTTTTTTTTTCCAACATCTTTCGTGACTTAATTCATGCAACAAAATTCACCATTTTAAAATGTACAATTCAGTAACTTTTAGTATTATTTACAATGTTGTGTAACCATTACCACTATCTAATTGCAGAACATTTGCATTACTCCATAAAGAAACCCCAAACCTGTCAGCAGTCACTCCCAAAGGGTCTGGCTACTTTTTGTACCGTGTAGCATTTTTGTGATTCATCCAGGCTCTTTTGTCTCAGTAATTCATTCCTTTTTATTGTGAAGTACATTTTATGATGACTGCACCACAATTTTAATCCATTTACCTGTTGATGAACATTTGAATTGTTTCCAGTGTTTGCCCCTCATAAATAAAGCTGCTGTGGACAGTTGTCATTTGTATATCTTTTTGTGGACATTTGCTTTCATTTCTCTTGGTTAAATACCTAAAAGTGAAAGTTCAAGGTGATAAGTGTATATTTAACTTTTTAAGAAACTACCAAACTGCTAAGATAATTATACCATTATGGCAGATTCCTCCCCAGCAGTGTATGAGGTTTCCAATTGCTCAATATCTTCTCCAAAACTTCGTACTGTCAGTCTTTTTAAATTTTAGCCATTCTAGTAAGTATGTAGTGATGTATTTTATGTGGTTTTAATTTATATTTCCTTAATAACTGATATTGTTGATCATCTTTTCATGTCTTATTGGTAGTTTACTTTTTGAAGTGTCCTTTCAAATCTTTGCCCATTTTTAGTTAGATTGTTAGTCTTACTGAGTTTGAGTTTTAATTAAAAATGAAAATATTATATATTTTCTTAAACATTCACTTCTTTCAAAAAATAAATACAGTCCTGTTTCAGATGAGTAAATATATATATGTGTGTGTACATATATATATGTATATATATATATGGCAGAAATTTTCTCCTAGTTTGTTGCTTTTTTATTTTCTTAACAGCGTCTTTTCAGGAGCAGAAGGCATAAATTTTTATGAAGTGTTGTTTTTCACTGTTTTTCTTTTGTGGTTTGCGGTTTTTGAGTTCTGTCTAAGAAACTGACTATTTCAAGGTTGCAAAGGTTTTCTCCTATGTTTGTTCTAGAAGTCTTAAAGTTTTAAGTTTAACATTCAGTACTGTGATTCATTTTGGGTTAAGTTTTGGGTATAGTGTAAGCTAAGTAAGGGTCAAGGTTCATTTTTTTTCATGTGTAACTCATTGTATATGTGTAGGTCTATTTCTGGACTTTTTCTTCTGTTCCTTTGAGGAATTTGTCTATCTTTACAATGGTGCCACACTGTTTGGATTACTGTAGCTTTATAGTAAGTCTTGATTATCAGCTACTATAAGTCCTTCAAGTTCATTCTTTGTCAAAACTGTTTTGACTATTCTTGGTCCTTTATTTTTCTATGTGCATTTTAAAATCAACTTGTCAATTTCTGGGATTTTGAGTGGGACTATGGAAGCTCAGCTGGTAAAGAATCCACCTGCACTGCAGGAGACCCTGGTTCGATCCCTGGGTCAGGAAGATCCCCTGGAGAAGGGCATGGCAACACACTCTAGTATTTTTGCCTGGAGAATCCCCATGGAGGAGCCTGGTGGGCTACGGTCCATGGGGTCACAGAGTGAGTCAGACACCACTGAGCAACTAAGCACAACACAGCATATAGATCAGTATGGGTGAATTCGTTATATTAGCAGTTGTTAGATTAGCCATGATTCTCCCAGTACCTGTAGGTAGTATATCTTTCCATTTTACTGTTTGATAGTGTATAGTGTAGAGGTCATACATACATGTATTTTGTTAAATTTATCCTTAATTATTTTGTGTTTTTGGATGTAATTTTACATGTATTTAAAATTTCTTATATATAGACATAGTTTCTATTTTTTTACATTGATCTTGATTTTTTTACTCTCTTTTTCTATCATTCTAATCTGTGCTATCTAATATGTTACTCACTAGCTCCATGTGGCCACTGAACACTTGAAATATGGTCATTCCTCACTGAGAAGGACTAAATGTAAAATGCAAACAGAAGAAAAGATTGTGAACTATTTCAACAGTAATTCCAAATTGCTTAAAGTGACAATATTTTGGATCTACTGGGTTAAATAAGCTATATTAAAATTAATTTCACTTGTTTCTTTACTTTTGTAATGTGGAAACTAGAAATTTAAAATTACATATTTGGTTTGCATTTGTGGCTCACATTATATTTTTGTTGGACAACACTTTTATGAAATATTACTAACTTCAAAAATTTATTTATTTGTAGATGAAGAAAAGACTCCAGAACAAATCATGCAGGAAAAGCAAATTGAAGCGTATGTCATATTTTAAAATTTTAGTTGTGGTTTTTACAGATTTAATAATATTATCCATCTTATAATATTTTCTTTCTTTTTCCTTTCTTTGTTTTTCCACGTAATTTGTCATGCACATGTTGAGAAGTTACTGATGTGGGATGTCGACTTACATGCACACGAGTGAGCTATCACATTAGCAGTCTCGGCACCGGCCCCACTTTAACAAGATATTTATCAAAGTAACTCAGTGAGAGTCAAGTTACCAAATCTGGAAATGTCAGTGTGGGATCCTGTAGAATACTATTATTTAGATAACAAGCATTTTACTTTCTTCAAAGATTTACTTTATACCTTTATTCCAGTAGTTACTCTGTCTGACATTGCTGACATTCTTTGGTTCATGCTTCTTTGGCAGTAAAATTGAAGAACTAGAAAATGAAGTTGAAGAGGCAAAAACTGCTTTTGAAATGAAAAAGCTTGCGTTAGACAGGTAATTATAACATTTTAAGTATGCAAGATGGGTATGGCTCAAGGTGGGGTGTGTGTGTGCTAAGTCGCTTCAGTCATATCCAGCTCTTTGCAATCCTGTGGACTGTAGCCCTCTAGGCTCCTCTGTCCATGGGATTCTCCAGGCAAGAATACTGGAGCAGGTTGCCATGCCCTCCTTCAGGGGATCTTCTTGAGCCAGAGATTGAACTGGAGTCTCTTATGTCTCCTGCTTTGGCAGGTGGGTTCTTTACCACTAGTCTGAATTAATCAAAATGATGATTAGTTGATGGTCCCACAAATTTTGAGCCCTGAGAGAAAAATTACATCATTAATGCTTTCATTTGAAGAAGTTACATAAGAGTGTTAATAAGAAAATGTCAGTCAAGACAATAGAAGTGTGAGATTAAATCACATTTGATGTTGGAAACGATTATACGGTTTATTTTTGGTTGTGCTAGGTCTTAGTCATGGCACGAGGAATCTTTAGTTGCAGCGTGTGGGATTTAGTTCCCCAGCCAGAACTGAACCCAGGCCCCTGCATTGCGAGCTTGGAATCGTAGCTACTGAGCCACCAGGGAAGTCTCATATTTATTCCAGTAACTCTTAATGGAGTAAAGGAATTGTCATTGAGTTTAAATGTATTTTTAATTTTAGACTTTGCATCTGTGTTTTAGAATTCATTCACCAAATATTTGAGTGCTTACTGTGTCAGAGCTTTGTGCTGGATGCTGGTATACAGCTGTCAGTAAGACAAACGTAGTCTCTATTATAGATTTATGATCTGAACTAATAATCTCAATCCAATGAATGACTCTAATAGTTTTTCCCTTGTATTTCTGACCTTCCCAGATACATTTACTTACATTTAATTGAAAATAGTTAAAGTCCTTTTAATTACTTCTAGCAGTGAACTTTTTTTCCCCTCATTTAATGTGCTGGCTCATTATATAGATGATATTTTTGACTAAGATCAGAGCTGTTAAGATATCCTCTTTAATGAAATGACTAATATTGCTGAGCTTATTACCTTTCTATTATCACTTATTTACTAGCTATTGAATTTAAAAACAAATTATAGTGCTTGCTTATACATAGACATATTTTAAAGTTTATAGTTGAGTATGGCTTTGTATTCCCTAACTCTACCTAATTTGAGCCTGCTGATCTGTATGCCTTTTTTTCTTCTTCCAGTTTTATTGAGATATAATTGAAATACAGCAGTGTATAAGTTTGGGCCTCCCTGGCAGCTCAGTGGCAAAGAATCTGCCAGCCAATGCAGGAGACATGGGTTTGATCCCTGGGTCAGGAAGATCCCCTGGAGAAAGGAAATGGTAACCCACTCCAGTATTCTTGCCTGGAAAATCTCATAGACAGAGGAGCCTGGCAGGCTACAGTCCATGGGGTCACAAAAGAGTCAGACACAACTTAGCGGCTAAACAATAACTGTCTAAGTTTAAGGTGTAGAGCATGTTTTGACTTACATGCATCCTGAAATGATCATCATAGGAGGTTTAGTGAACATCAACCATCTCATATAGATACAAAATTTTAAAAATAGAAAAAAATTTTTTTTGTTGTGAGAATTCTTAATCTCTTAACTTTCATATGTAGCTTATAGCAGTGTTAATTGTATTTTATCATATTGAACATTACATTTTGTAGTGCCTTATTGCTTCCTCCCAGCCCTGCACCTAGGTGGGTGGTTTGGAGAGCAAGTTCAGGCAGGGTGTCAGGTCAGCTCAGCCCCTCGCCTGGCCATGCACAACCACATGCAACAGCCCCATCCCTCTTGGTGTTACTTCGTGTTTCTATGACTGACTTATCAAATTATTTCCCATATAATACTGTTTAAAAACCTACTTTTGTTTTATGTTACATTTAAACAGAAAGGAATCTTTGTTGTATTTTTAAATATTCTTTTCACTGTACCATAAATGTTATCCATGTTTTATAATGGAGTTTTTTCCTCTATAGGATGCAACTTTCAACTGCACTTAAAAAACACCTGGAGAAGGTTGATATCAAGACTAGGTATGTTTTTTTTGTTTTATGTTTCCTGGATTTGGTCAGGATGGCAGTAAGGGAGATTGCATAATGATTAGTTCCATGAATTTTTTAAATTATCTGTCACTGTTGACCACCTTTATCTGGGAAATAAGAAAAGTAGGCTCGTCTCATCCTTACAAACCTTATAGTCCTACTGATATCCTGTTCCAAATGGATGGGACCCTGAGGTTTTACCCCGATGATCTAGAATTTTAAAGGAAGCTTTTGAAAGTTAACTTTTGTTTGATACTTACTGTAAGACAAGAACAATGTTATCTCATTTAAGCCAACAATAACCCAATGAGATAGGAAATATACTCCTCATTTTTCATGGGCAGAAATGAGTAACTTATATAACTTGCCAAGGAATATAAAATACTCTGGCAGCCAAGGTCATCTGTAATCCGATCCTAAGACGGGAAGCTGGCAACCCACATATAACAAGCCTCCCAAAGGATGGTGGCACTAGGAAATATGAGAACCGCTCTTCTTGCCCGGTCTTATTTCTGCCCTTTTACTCCGGCTGTACCAAACTGCTTGTTAGGTATTCTTCGTAATTACACTTGACCCTGGAACAGCATGGGTTTGAACTGTTTGAGTCCACTTCTATGCAGGTGTTTTGTGTGTGTTTTTTCAATAAATATAGTACCTGTTGTTTTCATTTTACAGATCTTTAAGTATGGGGGAAAGTTTGTATTTATTTAGAGGTCACAGTATGTGGAATCAATGAACTAGGGTTTGATCCAGACTGTTTCAGCTTTCTGTCCTTGGGTGAGCCATTTAATTCCTGTGTTTTTGAGGCAGAGGTAGCAGTGCTGTGGACTGTGTGGACAGTTGGTAGCTCTAACCATCCACTCTGCCTGCACTGTTCAAGGATCAGTTGTACTTTTACATCCTCTAAGACTCAGGGTTTCCTTGTTCCACCCTTTCCACACCTCTTACACAATCCATTACTGATTCTAATGAAGTCATAACGATGGTGTGGATTTATTTTTTTCCCCCATAAGATTCTTTCCTCTTTGAAAACAGGTACTGTGTTTTATTCTATTTTATAATCTTGGTGCGTGGCACAATCTTGACATGAGGTAGTCTCTCAGAAATACTTGCTGAAGAAATGGGGAATAAAAGCAGTTGATTCAGTGAAACTGTTGTGTCTGATATAGTTAGATACATGTCATTATACATTTGTCAAAATGCATAGAATGTACACCACCAAGAGTGAACCCTAATGTAAACTATGGACTTTGGATGATGATAATGTGTCAGTGTAGGTTCATCATTTATAACAGATGGGCTACTCTGGTGGAGGAGGCTGTGCAAGTGTGGGGCCAGAGGGTGTATGGGTTTCCCTTCCACTTGGTTTTGCCCTGAACCTAAAACTGGTCTAAAAACTAACATCTAGGGACTTCCCTAGTAGAACAGTGACTAAAATTTGCACTCCCAATGCAGGGGGCCCGGGTTTGATCCTTGGTCAGGGACCTAGATCCCATGTGCCTCAACTAAAGGTCCCCCATGCTGCAATGAGGATGGAAGATCCTGTGTACTGAAACTAAGACCCAGCACAGCCAAATTAATGAATTTTTAAAAAATCCTTAAGTCCGTTTCCAAAAAAACCCTATGTATTAGCAAGTTAGGGTTTTTTTCTCCCTAAGTATGAGATTTTTAGAAATGTTCTGGGGACTTCCTTTGTGATCCAGTAGTTAAGACTCTATGTTTCCACTGCAGAAGACACTGGTTCAATCCTTGGTCAGGGAACTAAGCTCCTGCATGCTATGGGGTATGGCCAAGAAAAAAAAAAAAAAGAAATGTTCCTACATGCTTAAATTTGATATTCTTTGTTGTCTATGAGCAAAAAGTTTTCTAGGGAAATGCATCAGGAATTTAGTTTACCCCAAACTTGTCTAGACTTATTTTGTTAAACAATGACTATATTGAAGTGTACATTGGATATAATGAAAAAATATATATACTAACTGATTTCTTAATCAATGAAAAATTTTAAACTTAATAAATCATATTTTTTATTCCTTTTCAGTGTGCTCATGAATAACATGAAACAAATATTAAATCTGAATAAACTAATAATGAAATCACAGCAGGTAATTTTGAACATAAAGCTGCTTATGCATTCTCATGATTTCAGTAACACATTCTTGCTGGTAACTGTATGTGACTAAATAGGATTGCCCAAAGACTGGTATGTTTGGAATTCAGTATCCTTAAGTTTTCTCTCTTTTCATAGTTCCATTATTTCTGACGAATTATCTACTTATCATTTAAGCTACTCTTTCTTTCCCTTTTGTTGTGTAAAAATAGAGGAATTGAAAACTGAAGCTCTAGAAAATATGAATAGATAAAATTCAATGATTTAAATATTATAGGTGTGTTCTTAGGTTATGTGCCTTAATCTTTTTATTTCTAATAACAGGAAACTTGGGATTTGGAGGAAAAATTGCTTGATGTTAGAAAGAAGAGATTGCGTATGTAGAACACTTTTTGGCTCTTTTTTTTGAGAACACATTTTTCACTTAATACGAAGATCTCCCAATCACTGAAAATTTTTTTAATTTTCCGATTTTCTTAAAACTTTGGATGTGGCAATTTAAAGAGTAGTATATAGAGTGCAATTTGCTTGATCTATTGTTTTAGAACTTTGAATCACAAAAATTAATACATTCTCAGTGGGGGGGAAAATATCAAGTAATACAGAAAAGTATAATGTGACAGCCATACCTCCTTCTTGTGTGACCACAATTAGATATACATCATTTCAAGCCTTTTTCCACACCCAAATAAACATTTATATGTATAATTTTTCAGGTTATTTGTTTTTTGGCTGCATTGGGTCTTTGCTGCTTTGTGAGGAGTTTTCACTAACTGGGGAGCAGAGGCTACATTCTTTGTTGCAGCACTTCTCATTGTGGCGGCCGGCTTCTCTTGTGGTGGAGCACAGGCTCTAGGTGTGAATGCTTCAGCAGCTGCGGCACACAGGCTCAGTACTTGTGACTAGGGCTTAGTTACTCCACGACGTGTGGAATCCTCCCAGACCTGGGATCGAACGCATGTCCACTCCATGGCAAGCAGCTTCCTGGGGAAGTCCACACATAATTTTATTTTTCTGGTACATAATTTTTAAATGATCACTTGATACATATGGTTCTATAGTTTAACTTAACATGAGATAGCTTTTTGCATTGAAATTTTTGAAATGCTGTATTGAAATCTATTTCAGAGAGAACTAAGGCTAGTTCTACATATTCTCTATAAAGAATTTGAAAACAAAAATATACATAATTTTTTTTATAGTCGATCTTCAGTGCTTTTTATTTATAAAATTGGCATAGTTTTATTCTGTATTACTCCTTTTTTCATTTAACAGTTACAGGCATGATTTATTATTTTAAAATACCATGTATATTTGCTTTTTAAAAAATTATTCATTTATTTTTATTGTTTTTGGCTGTGCTGGGTCTTCACCACTGCACGGACTTCTCTCGAGTTGCGGCAAGCGAGGGCTACTCTGGGTTGCTGTGCCGGTTCTCACTGCAGTGGCTTTTTTTGTGGAGCAGAGCCTCTAGGGCCCAGGGGCACAGGGGCTTCAGCACGGGCTCGGGAGTTGCGGTGCTTGGGCTCTAGAGCACAGATTCAGCAGTTGCGGCACATGGACTTATTTTCTTCCACGGCACGTGGGATCTTCCCAGATCAGGGATCGAACTCCTGTCTCCTGCATTGGCAGGTGGATTCTTGACCACTGAGCCACCAGGGAAGCCCCTAGATTTGCCTTTTGTAAGTAATCTCAGGGTCAGAAGTAGTCCTGTCACCTGTCTAATCACCCTTTGGCTTTTTTTCCATTGCATTCCAACCTGCTTTTGATACATCAGTGTCAAAGAACTGAGCTCCTGAGATATACCCATTTATATTTTTAAATACTGTCTGTCCCCAACTTATGATGTTTCAACCCACAATTTTTTTACTTTACGATGATATGTATTCAGTAGAAACTGAATTCAGATTTTGAATTTTGCTTTTTTCCTGGGCTCATTATAGTCTCTCATGTGATGCCAGGCCGCAGCAGCCACGTGGTCATGAGAGTAAACCACCAATACATTTACAGCTATTATATTTTTCACTTTTAGTATTCAATAAATTACATGAGATATTTAATATATTGTTATAAAGCAGGCTTTGTGTTAGGAGGTTTTGCCCAATTGCAGGCTAATGTAAGTGTTCCGAGCATGTTTAAGGCAGGCTAGACTAGGCTGTGATGTTTGGTAGATTAGGTACATTTTTGACTTAGGATATTTTCAACTGAAGATGAAAGGAAGATCTCTAGTATAATTCTCAGACTATTTCAGGAACAACAAAAAAAATGTTGATGATATTTATCCCTGGAGAAGGGGATCTACCTTTCTTTGAAAATTTATTAAAATGTAATTTTTGAAAATTAAGGGGGAGAGTATTTCCTTATATATATCACCTATTCTTTTGGCAGCCCAGAGGAAGCTCTGACATGATGCCTTGGCAGACATTTATAGACAGTATCATTGTCATGCATGCACACTTGAACATCTCACAGAGGGCATTGCTAAGTATGAAATTAAAATACTGGTGTTTTGCACCAGAGGAATCATTTTCATGTCAGAATGGAACTGCAACCTAAAATGCATATTAAAAATTTTCCCTTGACTGAAATAATCAGGAACTATTCTGCTTCAGAAATTTTCAAGATTCTTGTTTATAGTTCTCATATATAGTATATTGCTTTATTTTTAACCCAACAGAATTAAAACAAGCTTCAGAAAGAAAGCTTTCAGAAATACAGACTGAAAAGAACAAACAGAAAGATGATTTGGATAGTATGGAAAATTCAGACAAAATAAAGACCATACAACAAAAACTGGAGACAGAGATACAGATTACTACAGTTATTCAACATGTGTTCCAGGTAATATTTATAAAAAGTAGAAAGGGGGGTAAATAACTTTCTAAAAGTGATTAATTCTATTATTTTCAGGCTTCATATTTTTATATATAACTGAATTAACTCAGTATCATTGAGCTGCAGTTTTTCAAAGAATAATGTCCAGAATTTTCATTAATTATAACCTTAATCAGTCCTCCATTGCCTACCACAAAAATAATCTTCACCTTTGTCAAAGTCTTGGAATTTTGCAAGGGCTGAGAATTAAGCTACCTCTTGTCAAAATGCATATTACTTACAATTTAATTGCTTTTCACTGGAGAAATGCAAAATGAACTCTGAACCATAACTGTCATCTTCTTCCTTTAGGAAACATTGCAAATATCCTTCCTTAAGAGGTAAAAACTATCTACAAAAACTGGCAAAGCAGAAAAATTGTTATAAACATTGTCAATATTTCCCTAGCATTATGGTGATCAAGGTTGAAGCCTTATTGAAAACAGAAATAAAGATACAAGAACACATTTACTATTTTTTCCCATCATCACAGAGTAAATGTTCACACCTAGTTCTGTAAATATTTGATAAGTGAAAGACAATTTTTAAAAAATCGATAAATTTTTAAAACTGCTGAGAACTTTTAATTTTAAAACTTTTTTTTTTTTTTTAATTACAGAACCTCATTTTGGGGAGCAAAGTCAACTGGGCAGAGGATCCTGCCCTCAAGGAAACTGTTCTGCAGCTTGAAAAGAATCTCACAATGATCTAATAGGAATTCTAGTTTGACATTTTTTGTTTCTGTTTTTAATGTCATTTAAATAGAAATTTCAAGTGAAATGCTTTTCAGTGTTTTTGGAATGATTCTAATACTACAGTTAATTTTTTTTTAGCTTGAGTTAAGTGTTACATGGAATCTATTGTTTTAAATCTAATAAAGTGACTGGGATAGTCTAAATCTGAAAATCAGCCTTGGAAGGGTCCCAAAAGACATCTAGTCCAGCATTCTACTGAATATGGACATTTTTTCTACAACATTCCTGGAAATACCAGCTCTCATTTGCAATACTTCTGTGTATTTGTTTGTTAACAAAATATTAGAAAGTTAGAACAGCATATCCACACACATCTTTGTTTTTTTTTTTTCCAACTGTCAATTGTATTTTATTCAGATAAATCTCATTTTAGTTCAACTCACTACAGATTTTTTTTTTTTTGCCTTTTAAAAAAAATTGAGAGGACTTCCCTGGTGATCCCGTGGCTGAGACTCCATGCTCCCAGTGCAGGGGGCCGAGTTCAGTTCCTGGTCAGGGAACTACATCCCACATAGCTGCAGTGAAGAGAGTGCATGCCACAGCTGAAGACCCCACATGTGGCAACTAAGACCAGGTACAGCCAAATAAGCAGCTTTTGTAAAAAAATTTAAAACTTGAGATATAATTGATATATAACACTGTGTAAGTTTAAGATGTACAACATTGTTGATCTGACCACCATTAGCTAACATCTTTATCATGTCACATAATTATCATTTCTTTATCATGGTGAGAATATTTAAGATTATCCTCTTGGGGCTCAGAGGTTAAAGCGTCTGTCTGCAATGCGGGAGACCTGGGTTCAGTCCCTGGGTCAGGAAGATCCCCTGGAGAAGGAAATGGCAACCCACTCCAGTTTTCTTGCCTGGAGAACCCCATGGACAGAGGAGCCTGGAGAGCTACAGTCCACGGGGTCGCAAAGAGTCAGACACGACTGAGCAACTTCACTTTCACTTAGTAACTTTGAAGTGTGTAATGTAGTATTGTTAACTAGAATCACAGTGTTGTACATTAGATCTCCAAAAGTTATTCATCTTCTAACTGCAAGTTTGTATCCTTTGACCACCATTTTCTCAGTTCTCACCCCTCCATCCACATTTTTAAACAGATACCCAAATAAAGCACCTCAATCATGAAAAAAGAAGAAAAAGAAAAACATACTCTGATTATAGAAAAATTGTGACTTTATTTTATATTTTTAGGTTTATTGCTTTTATTTAAAAAGTAAATGTTATTCTATCTTATTAAAAAATAGAACTTAAAGCTTTTTATAGTATCCAGTTTCATTTTTTGAAAACTCTTGATTTGAGCTCTTCATTAATTTGGAGCTGTTGATAATTTTTATAGACACTGTAGTCTTTTCAACATTATTTTAAGAAAGACTTTAAGTTTGAAAAGATGCACTGCAATGGACAATAATATTAGAAATCTGTTCTTTAGATCAGTCACAAAAATGATATTTGCCTAAATTTAATTCTGAAAGCTTTTCTTTGGAATATTTATAGTTTGGCTTCATTTGTTTTGATAAATCATAATTTATGTGTAGCTTTTTATTTTACATGTAGTTACTCTTTTTTCCACAGTGTATTCTTGGAAATTGTCAATGTGAATTATAAAACAAGTTATATTTTTCTCGTAGAAAACCTTTCTGGAAAATACTTTCCTGATCCAAAACTATAGCATTAAATGTTATCATAGATGCACATTTTATTAGTGAATCCCAACTCAAAGGATTATCACCATCGTCAGAAAAACCTCCTGCATTTTCCCAGGATTTTATTGTCCTGTTGTGTGCTCCCTCTTAAATCCCAGCTCTGAGAAAGAAATTGTATTAGTTATCTTTCTTGGAAATCATGCTGAATAACAACCTCAAATGTCAGTGGCTTGTAAGAAATACGTTCTCTGTTGGATCCATGGTTTGGCTGATTATCCTAGGACCCAGGCTGAGGGAGCAGCCACTGTCTGAAACACATGCTCATGGCTTATCAGGCCAAGTCAAATTACGCAAGCACATTTGATTTCTACTTAGAGCAAGTGTACATTATATCCACCCAGATTCCATTGACCAAGCTCAACACTGGGACAGGAAAGTATACACCTCTCTCACAGCAGGAAGTGCTGAGTTTCAGAGTAGGGGAAAGCAAATGGATATTTGCTGAAAAGAATATAGCCTACCACAGCCTGCTACCTTGGTCTTAAATATTAATTTCCCTTCTGCATGTAAAAGATGCGCCTTTCCCCAAAGATGGTAAGCTAACAATGTCACCCAGGCATACCAGTTTCCAAGAGTCTCCACTTACGTTCAGATGGATTCTTCCTGATCTGGAGACCCTATGACCTGAAAAGACAAATGGTGTTGCTTCACACAGTCAGCAAATAGTGGTGACTGGGGCAATTCTGAAATACTGCTTGGCAAATGAAAGGAAGTGCCCCTTCTAAGGGGACAGGGAACTCCTTTGGATTTGGCTCTTGTTCTGCTGTCAGGAAGCAGTTCTTCATCTGTGGTCCTTCACTCTGCCCTTTGGGAGGTTCTCCCTGTCCATTACTAACTTTGACCATATCTGAAGGGGGCATCAGAGATTATGCCCATCTGAACAGCTTTCTCAATTGGGGACCGAAATATTTTACATCTCAAACAATCTTAAAATCCAGGCTAGTGGTGTCTTTGCTAACACACTTTTTCTCAAAAATGTGGGAGTGATGGTTGTTTTGGTTGGCTATTTCCTCATATCAAACTGATTTACCAGCTGCCTGAATTTGTAAATAAAGTTTTATTGGAACAAAGCCACACCCACAGGTTTACATATTATCTATGGCTGCCTTTCTTCTACAATAGCATATGTTGGTCCCCTGCTTATGATAGTTCAACTTAGGACCAACTCTATGATGGTGTAAAAGCTATATGCATTAGGTAGAGACCATACTTCAAATTTTGATCTTTTCCTGGGCTAACACTCTCTCATGATCTATAGTAATGCTGGGCAGCAGCAGCAAGCCACATCTGTCAGCCACACAGTCACAGAGGCTAATACCAATACACTTAGAACCATTCTGTTTTTCACTAAGTTACATGACATATGCAGTATTTTATTATATTATAAAATAGGCTGTGTTAGGTGATTTTGCCTAACTGTTGGTTAATGTAAATGTTCTGAGCACATTTAAGATTAGGTATATTAAATGCATTTTGACTTAGGATATTTTCAACTTTATTGGGATGTAACCCCCTCATAAGATCTGTAGTTGAACTGAACTGAGTAGCTGCAACAGATTATATCCTCCTTCCCCCCACCCACCCCCTACAAGTTCTTAACAATCATTGTCAAAGGAAGCGATTGCCCTGGAGAAAGGTCTCTTCTGACTTGTCCGATTGCTTCCTAGTAGTTTACATAGCTTGTTTCGCCTCTGTTTTCCGGGAAACCAGAAGTTAGATCTAAGTGCTTTATTAAATGTAGTTTCAGATTTTTTCTTAAATCAAAAAAATACACAGGTTGTTCTGGGCACTTTGTATTGCATCAATCACATCAGGAAGCTGTCACGTATACTGAGTTCTGCCTCATAGATGTACAGCCAATGTCAGGAACAAGGTACATGGGACAAGAAAGGAGTCAAAGGCTAGTTAGGATAAGGATATTAAGAAGACACAATAGATGAGGTAAAACGGTGCTGTGCTCCACAGGTCCATGAAAACAGCCAAAAAATAGCATTCAGGGTATAGACTGTTGACTAAAGAAAGATGTACAGTGTAACAGCTGAGAGTTGAGTTTTAGTCAGTGTCTTACTGAGCACTAATAGCCTCTCAGATAGCTCTGAGGAAGTGCTCTGAAGAGGTAGGGAGGAAGAGGCCAGTATATATGAGATTTTGGCTACAAAGTATGTGCAATCCAGCATATATCTTAGTAGAAGTTTACTTTTAGTTAAGCAGAATAGATACATCAGTTAATGATATTTTAGTGCTTCTCTAACTATCAGAGGATGCAAGAATCCAGATTCATAAAACATTTCCTAAAGTATATGTAAGGGGCGTTTTTGTTTGCCTGTTCTCCCAAAGCACTGAGTGCTCCTGTTCTTTGTCCTGAGTTCTTACACAGTGTCCTAAAGGTTAGCAATCAATGACTTGATCCTTGTAGAACTGGAGGAGAGACAACATTGTTTTATTAACACAAGACAAAAATCATGGGACCTGGACCTCCCTGCTGGCATAGTGTGTAAGAATCCGCCTGCCAACACAGGGGACACTGGTTCCATCCCTGATAGGAGAAGATTTCACGTGCCACAGAGCAACTGAGCCCGTGCACCGCAACTACTGAAGCCTGCACTCTCTAGAGCCCATGAGCCACAACTAATGAGCTTCTGTGCCACAACCGCCAACGCCCAAGTGCCCAGAGCCCGCCAGTCGCAACCGCTGAAACCTATGAACCTAGAGCCTGTGCCCTGCGGCAGGAGAAACCACACACAAGCCCGTGCACCAGAGCTGGAGAGCAGCCCTCCACTCGCCACAGCTAGAGAAAGGAAGACCGCACGCATCAAGAACCCAGTGCAGCCAAAAATAAATAGAGCAGGGTATGCATGTCAAAAAAAAAAAAAAAGGAATGAGTAATCAAATGGTATGGTGACAGGAGGGTGATTAAAATTGAGCAGGAAAATAAAATAGAATTTGGGAATTGAGGCAGTTTGTTGTCTCAGGTTCAGCTCCTTTCATCATTTCCATCCTAGAAAGAACTAATCAAGAAGGGGCCTGGATGAGAATTCTGTGGAGTATGAATGCCAACACTTATTTAAAAACTCCACAAGTAGAGAAAAGTCAGAGCATTTTCCTGGCTTTCCTCCCCAAACAAAATTCATACCAATATGACCAGTAATTTATCCTGCATTTGACATTTTCTAATCTCATTATCAGGTATTCTGGGGAAACTTCTTGGAATTAGAGGACTTGGAAAGTTTATATTTTAGTAAAATCTCTAAACCATGGGAATTCTTTGTCCATTTTCTTCATTTCTTTCTTAAATATAATCATAAAGGAAAATGAAAAATATTAGTAGAAAAGTAGCCAAAAAGTCTACCTGTGTCTCTCGAATGACTTCAGAATGAGAATCTAGAACTGTAGATTTTCACATTGAAAGTTGCTGTTTCTCTAAATGTAAATGAAGTGTCTGCGTACTAGAAATCTAAGCTGCTGTTGCTTTTGAGCTTCCTTCCCTTACTGAAGATATGGGTGGCAGACTCTGCAACCTCATGGACTGTGGCCTGCCAGGCTCCTCTGACCAAGTGTTTCTCCAGGCAAGAATACTGGAGTGGGTTGCCGTTTGTCACTGACAAATAAAATACAAAATATTTAAAGTTTACAATGTGATGACTTGATGTATGTGTACATCAAAGGATTCCCACAATCTAGTTAACACATCCAGCACCTCAAATATTTACCTTTCCTTTCCTTAGTAAATTTCCTTTCCTTAGTTGTAAATTTACTGGGTTTTTGTCAAAACCCAGGGGCTCTGGGTGCCCTGCTTCACGCATTGAACTTGGACTGGTCATCTATTTTATGCCTGGTTATATGCATGTTTCAGTGCTATTCTCAAATCATCCCACCCTCTCCTCCCATTGAATCTAAAAGTCTGTTCTTTACATCTATGTCTCCTTTGCTGCCCTGCATGTAGGGTCATCAGTATTATCTTTCTAAATTTCATATATATGCATTAATATACAGTATTTGACTTTCTCTTCCTGACTTACTCCACTCTGTACAGTAGACTCCAGGTTAGTCACCATTTTTGAACTTCAAGAACACATTAGTTTTTCTGGTTACAGCAATGGTGACTTTAAAAAAAAATTTTAATATACTTTATTTTTTTAAAGCAGTTTTAGGTTCACAGCAAAATGGAGCAGAAAGTTCAGTTCCCATATACCTACTGCTCGGACACATGCACAACCTCCCCCACTGTCATCATCCCCCGCTACAGCCGTACGTTTCTTACAACTGAACCTTAACATTAACGTGTCGTTATCATCCAAAGGTTGCATATTCTATGCATTTTGATAAATATGACATGTACCCACCATTATATTGATACTATCATACACAATAGTTTCACTGTCCTAAAAATTCCTTGTGCTCTGCCTATTTGTCCCTCCCTCCCCCAACCCCTGACCACCACTGTTATTTTTATTGTTTTCATAGTTTTGCCTTTTCCAGAATGTCCAGAATGTCATATAATTGGAGTCATTCAGTATGTACTTTTTTTTTTGAGTACCATCTTTTACTCCCACTGTTGATGAAAATTCAATGAACTACTGAATAGTTAAGGGGTGCGGGGGTTTGGGGAAGGAATTTTATATAAACCAAAGTGAAGACTATGATCCAGGAAGCAGATTCTCAGAAAGCTCTGAGGACTGTTCTGCCTGTTAGAAGTCAAAGGCACAGTCATGTACATTTTTGAGACAAAGGGCTGTATATCTAAATGACAAACTGATTCTTCAGATAAAGTCCACAAAGCATACTTAGTCCAGGTAAGCAGGTACAAATTGAGCGACAAGTCACTGTGACCCCTCACAGAACTGGAAAAGAACCCTATTGTTTGAGGAACTTACACTGCCAGCCTCAGAAGAAAGAAAGAAAAGGATCTTTATGGTTGAGCAGGTGCTTCCATCTTTGAGGAGCTGTGGTTAATGTGTAATGGAGATGCACACTGCGTATTAGGGAGGAAGGAGGCCCAAAGGGACCCACAGAGAGAATTTCGTTTAATTTTTCTTGTCCTGCCTTAAACTAAAATTTAAATGATATACATCAGTGCCTCTTTCCCCACAGCCTCCCTGGATCATATTGTCCAAACTATTGCTGTTGGCCAATTTGATGGATTAAAAATAGTGTTTCAGTGTAGTTTAAATTTTTCTTAGAATAAGAGAGGTTGAATGTCTTTTAATATTTTAAGGGAAATTTGTTTTTCTTTTTTAATTTGCCAGTTCATGTGGTTTGCCCACCTAACCACTTTATCAATCTGATTTTAGACTACGCTATGTGCTGCTAAAACAAGCTTTGAAAGCATTAAAAAAAAAAAAGATTCCTGGTCTCCTCCAGAAATTCTGAATCAGAAGGGCCCATATTTAGGTTAAATAACTCTCCTAGATTTAGAAAACATTGACTTAGATCATCAAAACAAATTTGTTGCTCTAAATATTTACAATAATGTAATGTGTTACATTACCTACAAAATGGCTGCAACATATTGTACTGTGTATTACTTTTTTAACATTGTAAACACTAATATTTACCATAGAATTTAACATTAATACAACTTGGGGGAATGATGGATGGCTCATGTTTCAAAAAAAAAAACTAGAACTTCTGAGTTTTCTCAAACTCGAAGCAGGCAGCAGTTTAATATCAGGAGTAATGGTAGAGAAAGGAATCAGAAAACCAAATCAAGCAATGTTAATAAGCAACGGGAATGAACCCATTGTAAAACAACTATACTTCAGTAAAAAAAAAAAAATTAACAAATTTCTAAAAAGCAACGGAATATGAAACCCATAGAACCTATAGAGTCGGAATTGGCCACCACTCTGAGTTTGCTTCTTACTCCCAAATTTTAACAAGATTGTTCATTTTAGAACAAAAGAATTTATATTATTTATTTGGCTTCATATTACATTTTGGACTACGCTGAAATTAAAAACTGACTATCCGGAGAAGAAATGGTCCTAGGTCACTCATAGGCTGATGAACAAAATAAATCCAACATCACAAATCTTCACCTGCAAAACGAAAACAACGGGAAACACGTGGGTCAGCTCCCCAGCGGGAAGAGAGGCGGGGCGGTGTCAGGCACCAGGGGGTGGGGCTAGCTCCACAGTGGAGGAGGGTCCTGCCCCCGCGCCCGCTCCTCCTCCGTGACGCCACAGGCCGGGCCCGCCCCGAGCCGCGCGGGACGCCTGTTAAAACCGCGGCTCGCCAGCGCCCCGGAAGCTGCCCCTTCTCGGGGGTCATGATGGGCAGCAAGATGGCGTCTGCCAGCAGGGTCGTTCAGGTAAGGAGACTCGGTCACCTTTCTGCTCCGTGGGCTATAGGGAAGGTGCTAACTGTAACACCGCGCTGGGGAGGAAAGGCGGTGGTGGAGGCGGCGCAGTGACCGCGGCCCTGCCTAGGGCCAGCAGCTGCTTCCCCGGGTGTATGGGAGAATTGGACCTTGCGCTTGTTGGGACGGGCAGTGAAGCCTGGGACGGAGCTGACGATTCGAGCCAGGCCTAGGGAGTGCATCTCCGCACGTAGGCACTTATCTGTTGCAAAGTCCCCAGACTGCCCTCCACCGAGACCTCCTTAGCCTCTTAGCAGGCTGCAGGCTTGGCTGCCTTGGCAATATGCTGGCCAATCAGCGGCCGGTATTGTCTAGGTTGTCGCGAATCAGCCAATCGGAAGGAAGGCGGTAGAAGAGTGAAAGGAAGCGAGCCTTCGCTCTGACCCAGTGTCCCTTCAAGGTCTTGGGAATGGCCAGAGAACTGGCCCCGCGAGCTGCGTCCTCGCCGGATACTGTCCTCCACCAACCAGCGTCTGGTTATAGGCCTGATAGGGGAGAATGGAAAATATATATTTAAGTTTTTCTGTAATGTTTTTTCCCTGAATTTAGATTGGCGCTAGAGGGACTTTATCAACCCACTCATCAGTTACTAACTCCTGACAGCTTTTGTTTTTGCTTATCCAACTGTGGTCTTTAGCTTACGTAGGAAAATTAAACTTGGTCTATAAAGGGCTACGATCTCCACTTTTGTGGTTGTTTTACTCGAGTTTTTTTCCAACTCAAATTGCATTACTGTACAATTAACTTTTAACTTTGATATGAGAAGTGCATTTCCCTTTTCACAAGTACATCTCTTGAAAGACTTTCTTACAGTTATTTCGCTCTGGAATATAATCTTAGATCCCAGTCTTTGCTCCCATGGTAATGAATGATCCTCACTTATTTATTCAGTGCGTAGTTATTAAGCCTTAATTAAAGATTTTGTGAGGACAGGAGAACACCTGACAAAGGACTGGTATCCTTAATAGATAATTATATATATCAATAATATATAGCCCAGTTTTTAAATGGGTAAAAAAAAAAACTTGATATTGCACAAAGCAAGATATTTGAATGAGCACTAAGCCAGTGAAAAGATGTTCAACATCATTACTTGCCAGGGAAATGCAAATTAAAACCAGGAAACCACCAAAATTATTTAAAAAGACTGACACTGCCAAGTGGTGATTAGAACACGAAGCATCCGAAACTCTCATACATTGCTGGTGGGAATATAAAAAGGTATGGCCACTTTGGAAAACTGTTTTGTGGGCCTTTACTACTAGTTAGACATACCTACCCTATTAAAGCATCTGCTTGCACTGCAGGAGACCTGGGTTTGATCCCTGGGTCAGGAAGATCCCCTGGAGAAGGAAATGGCAACCCACTCCAGTACTCTTGCCTGGAAAATCCCATAGACAGAGAAGCCTGGTAGACTACAGTCCATGGGATCGCAAAGAGTCGGACACGACTGAGCGACTTCACTTCACTTCACCCTATGTCCCAGCAGTCTTACTCATAGGTTTATACCCCGGAGAAATGAGTGCATATACCTATTTAAAAAACAAG
Source organism: Capra hircus (assembly GCF_001704415.2). NCBI lineage: Eukaryota > Metazoa > Chordata > Mammalia > Artiodactyla > Bovidae > Capra > Capra hircus. The sequence goes on along the minus strand of NC_030827.1, from coordinate 10,475,983 downwards.
ATTAAAATGTTCATAGTTGCTTTATTCATAATAACACCTAAACCAGAAAATATCCAAATATCCATTAGCAATATAAAGTGTGGTAGACTTGTTAAAGTGGAACAGCACACAGCAATAATAGAGAACTATTAATACGTGCAACAAAAAAGATGCTGTGAGATACAGAATAAGGAATGGCCTGTCTACTTCTAACAGAGCTGCGAAGACTTATATTCGCATTCATAATACAAAGCAGTACGTGCCAGCAACATGTTAACGTTAGCAAAATGTGTTGGGTACTTCTGTGCCAGGCCTGTACTCAGTGCTGGGACCACAGTGCCAACAGGATAATACATGGTGCTTCCACAGAGCTTAGCACTTGTTGATAGGTATCTTGAAGAGAGAGTAGTATTTCAGCAGACTGGCACAAACTGATAGGAATTCACAAAGCCTGGTGTCACTATTAAGCAGAGGAATTTGGCTAGATGCAGAGTATTTAAACATAATTTTAGAAGAGTAAGTTATAAATGCCTGCTGAATGCCAAGCAATGTATATTTGATACATTTGGGATGATACAGTAGTAGAGAGGAGGTAATCATGTAGGGAATCACTTAACTGTATAAGACACAGGGGAAGAAGGTAGGTAGTTGGGTTGATTCAGGGTTTGAGATTTACATCAAGGCAGTTGAGAGTGCTAAGAGGTTGCTCAGTGGACTGTGGGTCTAGGCTAGATGAAAAAGGAAGTAAAGTCAAGATGGAACCACTTGACTGGGAGAAAAGGGAGAGATCAAGGAAATGAAGGGTTGGCTGAAACTGATAGTGGGAAATAAGAAGAGTTAAAAGGCTGTAGTTGAGTTTGGATTTTAGGTTAAGATTTTAGGGATGGTACAACTCTGAACTCAGTAAAGAATTAAGAATAAAAGAAAAGAACCTTTCAGGAATAGACACTAAACTGGAAAGAACACAAAGGTCAATGGGCAACTTAGAAGTTTTCCTAAAGTAAATAGTAGAGGAAAGGAGAAAAAGGATTAAAAACACGCAGATAGTGATTGAGGCCTGCGCAGGTCCCAACCTGTCCGTGGTTTGGAGTTGCTATCTGCCTCATAAAGCAAAGTAAGTAGAGGATTGTTCTTCTGAGAAGGCAAGAGTTGTCTTCTCCTCTGAAAAAGCCTCTAACAAAGTCGACTTTGGCATCTTCCAAGAATCGTAGGGCAGGGATTTTGGCAGCATGAGGCTGGGTTTTCAGTTGAGGTAGAAAGAGAAGACAGTAGTTCTAACCAGAAGGTCCAGAGTGGAGTGTCATTTCCTCCAGAACGCGTCACTTTTAACTTAGCCTGGGTTTCATGAATCATAGAAGTGGATTCCTTCATAAAATAAGTTTCCCCAAAAAATCAAAGATAATGAAAAAAGATTAAAGGGATTCAGAGAATGTCATCAGTTCAGTTCAGTTCAGTCGCTCAGTTGTGTCTGACTCTTTGCAAACCCATGAATCGCAGCACACCAGGTCTCCCTGTCCATCACCATCTCCTGGAGTTCACTCAGACTCACATCCATCGAGTCAGTAATGCATAGAAGTAGATAAAGATGAGATGATGCAACTTTTGTAAAATAAGTCTCTGAAAAAGTGAAAGTAGAGTTGACCAAGTCTCAATACCTATAATTTAATAGAACTTTCCTGATAGAAAAAGAGACTTAAAGCTATACCTTGTAGTTGAGAGATTTGACCTAGCTTGTTAACTAATGGGTATATTCTAGTAAAATCATTGACTTTTTGGTGATCCAAGCAACAAGACCAAGCACTTACTAAGTTATCAAAGTTTTCAACAATAATACTTCTTAAAGGAAAACATGTGGATAGCATATTTAAGGTAGTTAAGGAAAGAAAATGTAAACCTAAGCTTTATCTAGCTGCACTGACCTTCAAGTATAAAGGCCACAAACTCTTCTAAACCTTTAATAACTCAGGGAATACTGTTCCCCAAAGCTCTTCCTACTAGCTCTCCCAGGGAATAAGCATCAGACAACTAAGGAATACTTGGTTGTACTTGTAGCTGTTTTAACACAGGAACTGGATATAGTCACTGAGTGTATTTAACTGTAGAATTAAGGTTAGATAATGCAGAGAAGGGAGAAAGACTTGTTGGTAGTATTTGCTCTGACAGTATATATCTAGTAAGACTTTTTAAATGGAGGAATAAGAGGAAGAGTATACAGAAAGTAGAATAAACTGTAATTGCCTCTAGTTATTAACTGATAGTAAAAGATGGGGAGGGGTGGCAGAGAAGAGATTACCTTCGTTCTTTCTAGTGATAGTGAACCAATAGATAGTATCTCAGAAACAGGCAATTGAGAGTATTATGTAAAGGTAATAGCATAAACATACAAAAGTACAGGTCTCTTCTAAATACCAAAAAACCAACAACCAACCAACCAACCCCACAAATGAAAGCAAAGAAAAAGATCATTGGACGAAGAATGTTCAATAATGATATGACAGAAAATATATCAAATTTATGAGTTATAAATGTAAGTGGTCTCACTCCCCTTTTAAAAGTGTTCTCAGGTTGGCCAACAAATGAATAGTCAGTGTTATATGTAAGAGGCACAGCTGGAACTAAGAGACTTAGAAAGGTACGAATGAAAGGATAGCCAACTGACCTGTAAGGGCATATTACTGTGCTTTTAAGTGTACAAAAACTATGTTGAAATGGGCTCTTTCTCTCTGGTATAGTACGTATGTTTAAGTGTGTGTGTAGATACTCCTATGCCTGTACAGTTAACCCTGAGTGACACGTGGTCTGTTCACTCGTTTGTCTGATGTTTGCTGAGCATGTGCTGGGTCCTGGGTCCTGCTGCAGAAGTTCTTCGTTTTCCATCTCCGCCCTTCCAGGAACTTTGCTGTCCTGTAGTCATTGGCTCATTTAGGTGTCCTCTACACAGTATTCTTAAGATGTTCAGGTTGCTGTGGAAACATAGGAGTCCTTTTTAAATGGGATTTAGGGATGGGGAATCTTCTTAAGAGAAGAGTGACAGTCGGGCTGTTTTACAAGACAGATAAAAGCAGAGACACGGACGTAGAACCAGGGAGAGATTTCCTGGCAGAGCACATGAGCTCTCAGTTGAATGAGGGTGGAAATGGTATGACAAGGTAGGGAAATAAAAAGTGCTTCAGAGTACCTGGAGTGAATGGTACCATGGTGGGGAATGAGACTGGAGAGGTAGGGAGAGGCCAAATCATGATGGACCTGTAGGTGCCAAATGCCAGTTTGAAGTTTATCCTGAAAAAACATCAGCCTGGAAGATGGATAGAACACTCTTTCAAGAAGCCTGGCTATGAAAAGAGACAGTTACTAGACACAGTGAGAAGTTGTTTTTATAAGTCTTAACATTTTATATATATTCAGATGATTTCATACTGAAAGTTCTGCTTAAGTTCCTCTATAGCATTATCTGGAATTTTAGGGATAAAAAATTAATACTCTTCAAATAGCTTATGAAAAAGTTATCTAAATACATGTATTTCTATGCGTATAGGAAAAAGAATAAAGTCAGGAGTTATCAGAAGTTTAAATCTATTTTATGTGTGTTTTGAGCTTATAGGTAATGTTTTTTTTCTTTGTGCTTTTCTGTGTTTTTACCAATTTTTTGTACACAGAACATGTGTTACTTTTGTTGTCAGAAAAAGTTTTTTTGATTACCTGATTTTCGGTATGCTTTTTATCCTATTCTAAACTACTAAGTATTAAAACATAGTACAGAAACAATAGTCAGTACAAGTCAGGGAAACTTCCAGTTCTTACCAGTCAGCAGGATGATTTGGAAGTCACGCAACGTAAAATCCATGTCAGCTTATAGGGTTGTTTTGAGGTCAGTTGGCAGTACAGTGCAATGTTTTGTGATGTATAAAGTACAAATTTATTATGAATATCAAATAAGATAAACAATTACTAGTTCATAGACTAGCTATCCTTGCTGGGGAAGAGTAAAATTATGTATTCTTTTGTGGCTGGACTGGTTCTTTGTTGCAGCACAGTCTTCCTCTAGTTGCAGCGAGCGGGGGCTGCTCTTCCTTGTGGTGCGTGGGCTTCTCATTGTAGCGGCTTCTCTGGTTGTGGACCATAGGCTCTAGGCACGTGGGCTTCGGTCGTTGCAGCATGTGGGCTCGGCAGTTGCAGCTGATGGGCTCTAGAGCACAGGCTTTGTACAGCTCCTGTACAAAGCACCAGCTTCTGGCGCTCAGGCTTAGTTGTTCTGCGTCATGTGGAAATTGCCTGGACCAGAGAGTGAACTGTGTCCCCTGCATTGGCAGGTGGATTCTCAATCCATTGTGCCACCAGGGAAATACAAGAATAAAATTTAAAAGTAATTTTTTAATAGAAAATTTAAAGTTGCTGTCAAGTACTAAGTTATTTTAACAAAGGTATCTGCTTGTGGGATTCAATAGATTATTTCTTGTGTAGTTAATGAGGTTATCTTAGTACTTCATTTCTTTCTCATGCATTATATTTTTCTTTTAGGTAGTCAAGCCACATACTCCATTAATAAGATTCCCTGACAGAAGAGACAATCCTAAACCAAATGGTAAGCTGCAGTTTATTTAGACTAAAAAAATATGTACAATCAGATCCATACATGAATATTTTATTATAGACTATTTTTCATTTTAAAATCAGGTTGACAATTGTAGCTTAGGTCACAGTGGTATGTTAGGTTGCGTTAACTAACTTCTGTTACTTACTGTTAAAAAGTAGTAACTTAACAGTAGGTATTTCTGAATTTTGGTGATAACTGAGTTTATATATGGCAGTTTTTGTTCTACCTTTTCTTCTGTCCTTCAGAAGAATCTCCCATGTTTATATCTGCAGACATTATGATGAATAACCACCATTCCTTCATCTTTCTCCCAGCTAACCTTCTCTTTCTCATTCACTGATATATCTGTTCGTTCAATCAGTAAATATTTCTTGGATTGCCTTAGAACTTAGTAGTCATTACCCATTAAAAGTAATTGAAGATTCTGAACAAGTTCTGTTTTTCTTTTACTCGTCTGTCACTGTCTTTAGTATAAGATACTCAACCATTAATTCAGGGAGAATTTTAACAAATTTTATATGGATATTTTTAACTTATCGTAACTCTTGAATAATTTATAGTGACAGACAAGTCTGGAGAAAACAAATCTCATCTCCATTTTTCAGATTTTTTATTCTCCATTGTATGATACTACTTGTAATCTCTACCATAGGGCAAAACTTAAGTAATGTCAGTTATCCACATGGATTGAACTCCACTACCTAAAAATTTCCTTATTTTATGAACTTACTCAATTTAGTAGTTCACTCACTTAAAACTACCTCATTTGCTTTAAAACAAACTTATAAACTATATAGCTACCCAACCAAGTTACTCTATAATACTTACCTCTTGGAATTGTAATATTTAATCATTTTAAGAATAACTTGATTTTTCAGTAATAACTCAAAATAGTATTTTAAGACCCTGAACAATCCCTCTAAGTTGGTTTTTTATTTTAATTTCAGTATCAGAAGTTCTACGATCAGCAGGACTGCCATCTCATACTTCTTCAATTTCGCAGCATTCTAAGGGAAGTAAATCACCAGACTGGCTGATGCATCAGGGTCCACCAGACACTGCAGAGATGATAAGAACTCTACCTCAGAAATACAGAAGGAAACTTGTGTCTCAAGAAGAAATGGAATTTATCCAAGTATGTTGTTGCTCTTTATCCTAATACTGTGGAAGACACCTTAACATTATTAGCTTTGGAGTTTCAGATGCTGATTTACATGTTCTTCTAATTGTCTTGTCAAGGTGTGTCCATACCTAAGACAGGGATAGTCAGGTAGGCCAGGACTATGAGAAATAAATGATGTTTGAGCCCTTGGTAAATGTGCTTGAAAGAATATGTGTAGAGGTATATAGTATGGTAAATAGCAAAATATATATACCCCATGAAAAAAAGCTCTTTACGGTCCTCATTAATTTTTAAAAAACATTTAGTTTATTTTAAATTCTTTATTTGGCTGCACCTGTTTGGTTTTTGTTGTTATTGTTTTACTTGTAGGCATTCTGGATCTTCGATCATTGAGGCATGTGAGGTCTTCAGTTCCAGCATGCAGACTCTTAAGTTGTGGCGTGTGGGATCTAGTTCCCAACCAGGGTCCTCATTAATTTTTTTATAGCGTAAAGGACCAAGAAATTTGAGGACCATTGACCTAGATCCACCTTGAGTCCCTTTCAGATCTGAAATTCTTTATAATATTGATATGAGAGCCCAAAAGCAATGTAAAATCCGAAATTGGTTTTAAGACCTAAAGATCATTGCTTTAAAATGTCTCAGATTTGTATAGTTGCCATGAAAATTGTCTTTGTAAATGAAACACCTAATCTTATTGCTTTATTTCTTCCTTTTCAGCGTGGAGGTCCAGAATAATCACTGATAATGTGGCTCCTATTTGTCATCAGATAAAGAAGAGTCTTTCTAAAAAAGGACTTCCAGAATGACAAATGAAAAATTGTATATTAAACAACTTTAATAAATATTCTGTAAAAAGAAAAAAGATGAAGTATAGAAAGTTTAGATGGACACTTATATCTCCTAATTTATGTATCTTGGTCAGCTTCTCTATAAGCTTACCTGATTGTTTATATACTTTATACCTTAATTAAAGTATACATTTTAAAATGTTAGCCTATTAACTTACTCTTGATTATCAAGCATAACAGTGTTGAACTATTGAAAGCACACAATGTCTAGTGAACCGTCAAAGGCTTCCAGCAATTTCACTTTTCTTTCAGTTTCCGTTTAAACATAGAATATATTTGGCAGAATTGCAGCTTTCTAGGAGTAATTTTCCTGAACTTCAATGAGGATCCGTGAAATAATAACTCCATTATTTGTTTTTACTTCTCAGTGTGTTTGCATTCACAAAGTTACTGGAGTATTACTGGCTTATTAACAAGCATATCCTACTCTAAATGATAAAAATATACCCATGGTAAAACAGGTGACTTTGTGGTATTACGACTAGGGAGTTAACACATAATATTGTATGTGACCTGTATTCAGAAAAGAAATGCCAGAGTATAAAATGGAAAATGGGATAAAAATGAATATAGCATAGGAATACCATTTGACCAGAAATTGTAATTTATGTTTTCAGGGGGGTTAAGAAAGTCTTGTTCTTTGGTTTATCTCTTTCTTTTGATTGTGATCATGTGTACAAATACTGATAATCATAAACTTTCTCAAACTTAATTGTCTGAAAGTCTCATAAAATCAACCTATTTACCTTAAGTCAATTAATAGAATTTTGATAGGGGGTTTTCCTGTGCCAAGGGTATGTATAATTGTGAAAGTAAAGCCTCACAAAGTGAAACAAATTCTCTTCCATACCTTTAATGATTTGTAGAATATGCTTTAAAGAAGTCATCCCTAATAGTAAGGGTAATTCATGAGTAATAGAGTAGAATTGTTGAGTACATTTTTGTGTTTGCCGAGTTACATATGGATTAATCTTTATACTTGGTTTTTCTGCTGTTTCAGAGTTGATCTGCTTTTTGTGTAAATTCTGTATTGTGGCCTATTATAAATGTTGCCCAACTCAAATGTGAGATAGGAATTTGATGCTAACAATAAGCTACTCTGGTGATGCATGAGAAATACATGACTCAGGATTTCTTTTTTATCATTTAAAAAATGTATTTGGAAAAATTTCTTAAAAACCAGTACTACTCTCTTTTTTCTCCTTAGCTTTCTTATTTCAGTAAAAAGAAGCTCATGGCAGGTTTTTTCTTCTTTCAGAAACAGAGTAGGTTCAGGAGATGAAGCGTGGCTTAAATAATACTGTGGGCCAGCCGTTAGAAACCCCAGTACTGGAACTGAGGACCACGTTTACTACAGCGGCTGCCATGAAAGTTCCAACGAAAAAATATATCACTTTTATATAATTTATGACTGGAGGCATGACAAAAGTATATTAGTGGGGACTGCTGTCATAGGATGAGCTCCCAAGGAGGATAGTGTCATAGAAAGAATTTGGGTTTAGCTTTTACAGCCTGTGTATTCGTTTAGGAGTTAAATACTTAAGTATCTGTAACCGTTAGTGAATTGCTAAGTTTGTCCAACTTGCAGTTTTTTCTCCAGTACTATACAGTTTGATAGGCAGGATCAAATTAGTGTATTGACTGTTGCTGTTCAGTCCCTTAGTAGTGTCTGACTCTGTGACCTCATGAAACAGCATGCCAGGCTCCTCTGTCCTCCACCATCTCCCAGAGTTTGCTCAAGTTCATGTGCATTGAGTTGGTGATGCTAACACCTTCTGCTAACCCTTTCTCCTTTTGCCTTCAATCTTTCCCAGTCTTTCTTCAATCACAGTCTTTTCCAATGAGTTGGTGCTTCACATGAGGTGGCCAAAGTATTGGAGCTTTAGCTTCAGCAGCAGTCCTTCCAATGGATATTCAGGGTTGATTTTCTTTCGGACTGACTTGTTTGATCTCCTTGCTGTCCAAGGAACACTCAGGTCTTCTAGAGCATCACAATTCAAAAGCATCAATTCTTCAGTGCTTATCCTTCTTTATGGTCCAACTCTCACATCCATATGTGACTACTGGAAAAACCACAGCTTTGACTATAACACACCTTTGTTGGCAAAGTGATGTCTCTGCTTTTAAACACTCTGTCTAGGTGTGTCATAACTTTTCTTCCAACGAGCAAGCATGTTTTAATTTAATGACTGCAGTCACCGTCCCCAGTGATTTTGGAGCCCAAGAAAACAAAATCTGTCACTGCTTCTACTTTCCCCCTTTTATTTGCCATGAAGTGATGGGACCAGATCCCATGATCTTTGTTTTTTGAATGTTGAGTTTTAAGCCAGCTTTTTCACTCCCACCTTCATCAAGAGGCTCTTTAGTTCCTTTTCACTTTCTGCCGTTAGAGTGGTATCATCTGTATTCTGAGGTTCTTGATATTTCTCCCAGCAATCTTGATACCAGCTTGTGAGTCATCCAGCCCACTGTTGCACATGATGTACTCTGCATATAAGTTAAATAAGCAGGGTGACAATATACAGCCTTGTACTTTTTTCATACTTGGAACCAGTCTGTTGTTCCATGTCTCAGTTCTAACTGTTGCTTCCTGACCCATATATAGACTTTCTCAGGAGACAGGTAAGGTGGTCTGGTACTCCCTTCTCTTTTTAAGAATTTTCCACTGTTTGTTGTGATCCACACAGTCAAAGGCTTCAGTGTACTCAATGGAGCAGAAATAGATGTTTTTCTAGAACTCCCTTGCTTTCTCCATGATTAAACAAATGTTGGCAATTTGATCTCTGGTTCCTCTGCCTCTTCGAAACTGAGCTTGTACGTCTGGAAGTGCTTAGTTCAAGTATTGTCTATTACTTTGTAACAAAGCACCCCAAAACTTAGTGGCTAAAAACAATATTCATTTCACAGCTCATGGTTTCTCTGGGTCAGGAATTCCGGAACAGCTTGCCTGGGCAGTTCTGCTCAGTGTTTCTCCTAAGGTTGCGGTCAATGCCACCTGGGGCTGGACCATCTAGCTCCAACAAGATAGCTAACTCACTTTGCTGGCAGGTTGATGCTGGCTGTTGGTAGGAGGCCTCAATTCTCTACCTAGGCCTCTCCACAGGGCTGCCCAAATGAATTCACAACATGATGGCTGACATCCCCAGAGGAGGTGATCTAAGTTAACAAGCAGAAACAGCAATCCCTCTGATCTACACCCATTATACAAATTCATTTCTGGTATACTTTGTTAGTTACTAAAAGATGCTTACTCCTTGGAAGAAAAGTTATGACCAACCTAGATAGTATATTCAAAAGCAGAGACATTACTTTGCCGACTAAGTTCCGTCTAGTCAAGGCTATGGTTTTTCCTGTGGTCATGTATGGATGTGAGAGTTGGACTGTGAAGAAGGCTGAGCGCCGAAGAATTGATGCTTTTGAACTGTGGGGTTGGAGAAGACTCTTGAGAGTCCCTTGGACTGCAAGGAGATCCAACCAGTCCATTCTGAAGGAGATCAGCCCTGGGATTTCTTTGGAAGGAATGATGCTAAAGCTGAAACTCCAGTACTTTGGCCACCTCATGTGAAGAGTTGACTCATTGGAAAAGATTCTGATGCTGGGAGGGATTGGGGGCAGGAGAAGAAGGGGATGACTGAGGACGAGATGCCTGGATGGCATCACTGACTCGATGAACGTGAATCTGAGTGAACTCCGGGAGTTGGTGATAGACAGGGAGGCCTGGCGTGCTGCGATTCATGGGGTCACAAAGAGTCGGACACGACTGAGTGACGTGACTGAACTGAACTGAACTGAACTGTTAGTTACAGAAAATAGTCTGTTTCATTGAGGAAACTACCCAAGTGCATTCAGACCAGAAGGCAAGAATCATTAGGACCATCTTGGAAGCTGGTTTCCACTGGTGTGTAAAAGTGCCTTGTTAACTGTAAAATACTACACACATGCTTAATGGTATTTTATATTTATACAATGACCTAATGGACCCAAAATATCACGTAAACATTGCCTTTGTTATCCTATTTTAAAAGTTTCAATATAGGAATTCACTTGTCTATGGTATAGTGGGCTTATCAATTCATATGCCATAGCACCCTTGGGAACCTCAAGCCTCAAATTTAGTTCACTGTTTAGCTTGTTTCTACAAGTGAGAATAGATTACTGTTACAGTGATGTCTTTTAGAAGGAACTGTGACCTAAGTCACATACTATATATCACTAGCTATGACTTGCCACAATTAAGAGAGAGAGTGATAGAGATGGTGTGTTTTCTGTGATGTAGGAGAATTCTGCTTAATGAATATATCAGTGCTCAATAAAGACCCAAGTAGTGACAAAGAGTTGGAAGGTGACCAATAACAGTTATTGCTAACATAAACTGTTGGACAGTATCCTAAGGGTTTTTGAAGTGTGCAGTCCTTTAAGCCTTGTAGCAGCCCAGTGAGCAGGTCCTATTACACAGGAGGAGACTAGCAACAGAAAGGTTAAATGATGTGCCTAAATCATAAATCTAGTAAATGAATATTTGTGGGTCTAATATTCATATGCAGTTAGTCTAGATCCAGAGCAGGACTCAACTTTTACACTATATTACCTTGAATAAGTTATCAGCTTTTGCATTCTGCTGCCTTCTATATCAGAGAAGGCAATGGCACCCCACTCCAGTACTCTTCCCTGGAAAATCCCATGGACAGAGGAGCCTGAAAGGCTGCAGTCCATGGGATCACTGAGGGTCGGACACGACTTCACTTTGACTTTCACTTTTCACTTTCATGCATTGGAGAAGGAAATGGCAACCCACTCCAGTGTTCTTGCCTGGAGAATACCAGGGATGGGGGAGCCTGGTAGGCTGCCGTCTATGGGGTCGCAGAGGCGGACACGACTGAAGTGACTTAGCAGCAGCCTTCTATATAACTTGAGAGTTATATAATTCCTGAAAATCAGGATTCTCAACGCTCAGAAACATTAAATCAGTTCAGTCATGTACGACTCTTTGCGACCCCATGGACTGCAGCACGCCAGGCCTCCCTGTCCATCACCAACTCCAGAGCCAGCTCAAACTCATGTCGATCGAATCAATGATGCCATCCAATCATGTCATGCTCTGTCATCCCCTTCTCCTCCTGCCTTCAGTCTTTCCCAGCATCAGCGTCTTTTCCAATGTTCTTCGTGTCAGGTGGCCAAGGTTTTGGAGTTTCAGCTTCAGCATCAGTTCTTCCAATGAATATCCAGGACTGATTTCCTTTAAGATTAACTGTTTTGATCTCCGTGCCGTCCAAGGGACTCTCAAGAGTCTTCCTAAAACCACAGTTCAAAAGCATCAATTCTTCAGTGCTCAGCTTTCTTTATGGTCCAACTTTCACACCCATACGTGACTACTGGAAGAATCATAGCTTTGACTAGACGGACCTTTGTTGGTAGAGTAATGTCTCTGCTTTTTAATATGCTGTCTACGTAGGTCATAGCTTTTCTTTCAAGGAGCAAGCATCTTTTAATTTCATGGCTGCAGTCACCATCTTCAGTGATTTTGGAGCCCAGGAAAATAAAGTCTGTCACTGTTTCCATTGTTTCACATCTATTCACCGTGAGGTGATGGGACTAGATGCCATCATCTTTGTTTTTTTGAATGCTGAGTTTTAAACCAGCTTTTTCACTTTCCTCTTTCACTTTCATCAGAGGCTCTTTAGTTCTTCTTCGCTTCCGGCCATAAGGGTGGTGTCATCTGCATATCTGAGGATGTTGATATTTCTTCTGGCAATCTTGATTCCAGCTTGTGCTTCATCCAGCCGAGCGTTTCTCATGATGTACTCTGCATATAAGTTAAATAAGCAGGGTGACAATATACAGCCTTGACGTACTCCTTTCCCAGTTTGGAACCAGTCCATTTTTCCATGTCCATTTCTAACTGTTGCTTCGTGACCTGGACGCAGATTTCTCAGGAGGCAGGTAAAGTGGTCTGATATTTCCATCTCTCTAAGAATGTTAAATTCTTAAAACACTAAATGCTCCAGCTCAAAACCTTAGAATTATCCTTTTCTTTTCTATAACCCATATTAAATGTCAGCAAATCTATTGTCTAGAAGCTAAACTGTTACTCTGAATACAACCATCTGGATCACTGCAAAAATTAACTGGCCTTCTTGCTTCTCCTTGCCCCTCTAAGTTTATAGTGTAATCTCTCACAACAAAGGGAGACTTTTAAAACATTAAGTCAGATATCATTTATCTGCTCAAAACTTTGCAGCGGCTTTTCAGTAATATTTTTCTGGTAACACCCTATTTCGGAAAAGGCGATGGCATCCCACTCCAGTACTCTTGCCTGGAGAATCCCAGGGACAGCGGAGCCTGGTGGGCTGTCCTCTATGGGGTTGCAGAGAGTCGGACACGACTGAAGCGACTTAGCAGCACCAACATCCTATTTAAAATCACAAACCCTACTATCTATTCCCTTTCCCTGCTCTACTATCTCAATAGCACTGGTCACTATGTATTATAGCGTATTTTAATTGTTTTGTTAGCTCCTCCCATTGGAAAGCAGGGATCTTTGTTTTTAGCTTGCCGATTTCTTAGAGTCTGCAACAGAGCCCAGCATACAGTAAGCACTCAATATATATTTGTTAAATATATGAATTAATGTGTTTGTTGATTTGTATGAAAAGCGAATAATGTTGAGTACTGATTACAGTTAACCATTGAGCACTATGCCTAAAACTTCGTTGCAAGTATCGTTTAATCCTCGCAACCGCCTACGATGAAATCTATTAGTTCCTTCTACCTTACAGGGTGAAAAACTGATGGTCAGAAGTCTGTTCCACAGCACGAAATTGTTCTGCTTACTAGGAATTTATTTGCCTGAATGTGCTTCTTCGTAAAGGACTAAGAATGCCTCTTGCAGACCTTAAGAACTAGCACTCGCTTCAGTTCAGTTCACTCAGTCTTGTCTCACTCTGTGACCACATGGACCGCAGCACGCCAGGCTTCCCAGTCCACCAGCAACTCCCGGAGCCTGCTCAAACTCATATCCATCCAGTCGGTGATACCTTCCAACTCCGCTTAAGTAACTTGAAACTGTCGGCTTAGGCGTCCATGGTAACCATGGTGACAGGATAGCCTTGAGCAAAAACCAGAGATCAGAGACAAGGCCAAGACCCATACACATCTATTAAATCCTGAACTCAGAGCGCTGATCGGTCCTCAGGAGTGAAGAAAACACCTGTTAAAACGGTAACAGGGCGACACACTAGCTACCTGCAAGAGCACCACGCCTCCGGCACTATCTGCGGTCACGTGAGCGGAAGAGGTCCAGTTCAGGAAGCCCGGGAGCCCCGCCTCGCCTCGCTCGGCTTCCGTAGGGAGGGCTCTGGCCGGACCTACTTCACAGCATCCCCGCCCACCCCGGAAGTGGGGGCGAAGCGAGTGAAGCGTCGGCGCTCAGTGGGCGGAAGTGGCTGTTGAGGCTTTAAGGTAGCTTTAAATTCCTGCTGTCTTGGCAGCTCACCCCTTTCAGCTGCAGACGGGCTCCTCGCGACGGATGGCAGTGGACGTGAAGTCGCGAGCGAAGCGTTATGAAAAACTGGACTTCCTCGGGGAGGGACAGGTGAGGCTCTCGGGCGGGGCTCGGAGGGCCCTGAGCAGGCAGCGCCGGGCCGCCTCACACTGTCCAAAGTTTTCTCGTGGAAGCCAGAGGACGGGGCACGCTCCTCGTTCTCCTCGGAGGAGGAGGCTGCCCAGACGCCCCTGCTGCCCCTTTGTCCACGCTGGACCTGAGTCCCTGATTGGCCCTCTCCGCTCAGTGGACTGGAACGGGACGTGGACGACCTCACCACGTTGCCAGCCGCCGCGAATTTGCTCTGAGAACCCTGGATTCCTTGCTTCCCCAAGTCTAAAAAAAGTGAAAAGGCCAACACAAACCAAGAAGTTCTCATAAATTTAACATTACTCCTGTTTTTCTGTCTAGTTTGCCACGGTTTACAAGGCCAGAGACAAGAACACCAACCAAATTGTCGCCATTAAGAAAGTGAGTTGCAGTTTGTTTTTCCTTGTGTCTTCTTGAATGGTGTGTGTGTCTTCTTGAAGGGGTGTGTGTGTGTCTTCTTGAAGTGGGGGTGTTGTGTGTGTGTGTGTCTCTTCTCGAAGAGGGGGTGGGGTGTGTGTGTGTGTCTTCTTGAAGGGGGGGTGGGGTGTGTGTGTGTGTGTGTGTGCGCGCGCGCTTGAAGGGATGTGTGTGTGTGTCTTCTTGAAGGGGTGTGTGAATTGAGATGAAGAGAGGCTGTATCTTGTTTGTTTTATAAACGCAAACGTTGGCAAAGGGGACAAATACTGCTCATCTGTTGGGCCCTCAGAACTACTCATCTTTCCAGGTCCCTATTTCTTCCTCACCAGCATCCACTCTGTATCTGTATTTTCTGAATACATACTTACCATTAAAGGCTTTTGCCAGCATTAATAACATTGAAGTGCCTTTTTTTTTTTAATGGTTTAAGTACCTTTTTTACTTGCATTTCATTCAAGAAATTTAGGTTATATTTGGCTTTCTATATGCCAAGCACTCTCACCCTTGTTTTTTTCATTTAACCCTTATAAGAGCCAGGTGATGTAAGTAAAGTATGTCTGTTTTATACTTGAGGTGCCTGAAGCTATGGGAGATGAGGTGACTCGTCAAGACAGCACAGGTAGTAGTTGATAGAGCCAGGCTTTAGATCCAGGTGTACTGCTTCCAGGCTGATTGCCTTTCCCCATACTTCTAAAATCAGTAACCTCAGGAGAGGCTGGTTTCTTCGCACCTCATAGATAGAGGAATCTGGTGGGTCTGTGGAGTTGCAAAGAGTCAGACATGGCTGAGTGACTGAGTACACACACAAGGCCTGTTGGTGGCTTAAGTACGTCCCTCTCATATTCTTAACACCTGCTCCCCATTCTTCTTTTCTAGAATTATTCCTGCCATTGTTATCTTTTTTACTTTTTCTAATGTGTCTGATCTTTTTCAGTTTCTGTTGTATAAGCCAATGCTATTTATAGCTACTCCCTTGTAAAACCCTTAACTTTGCTAATCCTTTTTAAGTTATTTTTCTGATTCTGCCCCTGGTTCACTTTATTCTAGCCACACTGACCTTTCTATCCCTTGAGTATAGTAAATGCATCCCACTCCCAGATTCATTGCATTTGCTCTGGCTTCCAGTTAGTGTATTTTTCCTCTAAAACTTGGCCTGGCTGGTTCTTTATCGTTTAGATCTCAGTCAGATATCTCCTGTACATATAGACTTCTGCTGGTCATTCTAGCTAAAACAGGTATACTTGCCTTCTTCCCTAGTGTTCTTTTCTATATTTCTTTGTTATCTTCATAGCATTTATCAAAATCTTTTATCTTTGAGTTTATTTTCTATTTACTACCACTCAAATTATATTTAGGACTGTGGCTAGTACATTTGCAGACACTTAAAAATGTATTGGCTTGACTAACTGATACTGTCTCTTCAAACTGTTGGCATATTGAGTTCTGTGGTTTTTCTGAAAATCCCAGTTGGTTTACTTGCTTGCTTTTATCATAAATTAGGATTTAGAATTCATCCTGTTTCTCAGTGATGGGCTTCCCAGGTGATGCTGGTGGTAAAGAACTTGCCTGTCAATGCAGAAGACATGAGAGACGTGGGTTCGATCCCTGAGTTGGGAAGATTCCTTGGAGAAGGGCATGGCAACCCACTTGAGTATTGCCTGGAGAATTCTGTGGACAGAGGAGCCTGGTGGGCTCTGGTCCATAACGTCACAAAGAGTCGGACATGACTGAAGCGACTTAGCAGTATATTTCTCGGTGATAGACTGCTCCCCCTTGAAAGTGACATTATGGAATATTCTTTTACATTTAATTTTTATTTCAAATAGTACATCTTTGTAGTTTTATGGAATGTAACCTTTATATAAATGGAATATATAGCCTTTAAATCACTGTGTTGTACACCTGAAACTTATATAATATTGTATGTCAACTGTACCTCAAAAAAAAACAGGAATATTTCTCCTTTTACCAAACCCCATTAATTCTCAAAGCATTTTTTTTTAAGTCAGTTACTAGGCGAAGCATGCCTCTCTCCTCTACCCCTGGTTTTCACTCATTGGAGCAATGCCTTTCAACTCCAAAATTGATTTCTCTGGTATTTACATCCATTTTTTTAGATAGTATGCTTATGATTCCCTGAGTGGCCTCCTTCCTTAGTTCTATAAACCCTAGAGATTTGGTGCTTGTGCATCTTCCCCTCCCAACACTCAATTTCTACTCACTCATTTACTGGCTTCCCTGGTGGCTCAGACAGTAAAGCGTTTGCCTACAATGTGGGAGACCTGGGTTCAATCCCTGGATCGGGAAGATCCCTCTGGAGAAGGGAATGGCAACCCACTCCAGTACTCTTGCCTGGAAAATCCCATGGACGGAGGAGCATGGTAGGCTACAGTCTTTGGGGTCGCAGAGTCGACATGACTGAGAGACTTTACTTTCTTTCTTTTCTTGAATTTAACAGAAAAGGAGTAATAAGCTATGTATTATTTCATCTGTTGTATTTTGGACCTTTAAAATATCATTAATCTACCTTATCCTTTTTAAACAGTTGTGCTGAATTTACATTTCCCAGTTTAACCAGTCCTCTATGGTAACTTTTTGGAGCAGTTTTCACTTTGCAGTATTTGTTTTATGTATCTCAGTTCAGTAGCTCAGTCGTGTCTGACTCTTTGCGACCCCGTGAATCACAGCACGCCAGGCCTCCCTGTCCATCACCAACTCCCGGAGTTCACTCAGACACGTCCATCGAGTTGGTGATGCCATCCAGCCATCTCATCCTTGGTCGTCCCCTTCTCCTCCTGCCCCCAATCCCTCCCAGCATCAGAGTCTTTCCCAGTGAGTCAACTCTTCGCATGAGGTGGCCAAAGTACTGGAGTTTCAGCTTTAGCATCATTCCTCCCAAAGAACTCCCAGGGCTGATCTCCTACACGTTATTGTATACGTCTAAGCTCTTTCTCTCTTCCAACACACACACACACACACTCTCTTCTGCAACTTGTTTTTCTGAATCAGTATCATTTCTGAAATCTTCCAGGTGGATACATGTAGATCTGTTTATTCTTACTCTGATGATTAGATTCTGTTCTATGACTACACTAAAATTGGTCTAGCCAAACTCCTGTTGATAAACATTTAAGCTGCTTTTTTTTTAATGTTTTACTCTAATAGACTCCTTCTACAGACATACATTTGTGCATTTCTCTAGAAAATGTATCTATAGTTGAAACTTAATTGCCAGTTGTTGCTGCATAGAGAATACCGTGAAGTTGAGAAAGATTGAAGGCAGGAGGGGAAGGGGATAACAGAACAAGATGGTTGGATGGCATCACCAGCTCAATGGTCATTAGTTTAAGCAAACTCTGGGAGATGGTGAAGGACAGGGAAGCCTGCCGTGCTGCAGTGCATGGGGTTACAAAGAGTTGGACATGACTGAGCGACTGAACAACAGCAAGAGAATACACATCAACATCCCCAGATACTATCAAACTGCTTTCCAAAGTGGTTGGATCAGTTTAACCTCCCACCACATTTTCACCATGTTTGTATCATCAGATTTTACAACAGTTGTCAATCAGATGGGTCAAAAGTGGTATATGGATGTTTTTTCAATTAATATTTCTCTGATTACCAGTGAGTTCGATCATCTTTTCCTAGATTTATTGGCTTTTTATACTTTTTCTGTTAGGTTGCCTACATTTTTTTCCTTTCCTGTTGACTTGGTGGCATTTCTTATATATTTTGGATACTGAACCTTAGTCAGAAATACGCACGACAGATACCATTGTCAGTGTAAATCTATAATAAGAATAGAAGAGTGTTATTCGAGCCGATCTGGATTATAGCCCAGAAGGCAGTCTCTCAGATAGCTCTGAGTTCTGAAGAAGTATGGTTTTCAGCATAGTTTATATCTTGTCAGAACAGAAAACATCAAACATGACTGGTGTACATTCCTTCAACATTAAAAAAAAAAAAGATCACTGTATATAGTGAGTCAGTATGATCTTGGCTCCTGGGAAGGGGACCTTATCAAAGGAGTACTACCTTTGAAGTCCCTGAAAGGGAGGTATTTATCCTTATCTTCAAAATAGGCATTCTTTACAGTGGCTCAGATGGTTAAGATTCCTCCTGCAATGTGGGAGACTTGGGTTCAGTCCCTGGGTTGGGAAGATCCCCTGGAGTAGGGAATGGCAGCCTACTCCCGTATTCTTGCCGGACAGAGGAGCTTCTCAGGCTCCATGGGGTTGCAAACAGTCAGACACAACTGTGCGGTTTTCACTTTTGGTAGTGGACCCTTTTATTCCAATATTTAAAGCAGATAGACAGTATGTGTTTCATAGACCACAAAACAGGCTGTTCTAGTTAGCATAAAGTTTGTTAAGTAAGCCAGAATGATTTCTTTGTACTTTAGTATGTGAAAATTTCTTCAATCATCATCTCTCAGACTTTGGGCTTTCAGTTTATTTATGGTATCTTTTAAGGTACAGGTATTTAAAATTTTAGTCTGGTTAAATTTGTCTATTTTTCCCCTTTTTTGGTTCCCTTTTTTTGCATGCTTCCCTGCCTCCAGATAATAAAGAATTCTCCTATATTTTCATCTGAAAATTTTAAAGTATCACTTTTCACATTTAGGTCTACATTCCATTTGGAGTTAAATTTTCTTTGTTGTGTAGTATGAAAATCTAATATTTTTTCCGCAGCTCTCAACATTTTTTTAGTACATCCTTTTCCTGGTGAGTTGTAATGCCAAGTTCCAATTTATACTTGGATTTGTTTCTGGGCATACTATTCTTTTATTGGTTGATTTTCTTTTCCCCCCCATTCCTGCTGCACTGCTCTAGGGTCTATAATTACTGTTGCCTTGTAAATTCTCAAGGGCTTTCTGTAGTTGTGGTCTGGGGGCCTCTCATTGCAGTAGCTTCTCTCGTTGCAGAGCCTGGTCTCCAGGGTGTGTGGGCTTGGTCGTTGTGGCACACGGGCTTAGTTGCCCCATGGCTTAGTTGTGGAATCTTTCCAGACCAGGGATTGAACTCCTGTCCCCTGCACTGGGGATTCTCAACCACTACTCTTCTTCGAAATTATCTTGGCTTACTCTATGAGTCAGTTGAGAAATTTGAATCAAATCAAGAGAATTTGAATATGAACTAGTTATTACATGCTATATGGCATTATTATTAATTTTATTAGGAAGGAGAATGGCATTATGGGTATATAATAAGAAAATGTCCACGTATTGGAGATGCCTGTTGAAGTATATAGGGATGAAATAATACGAAGTCCAACTACATTAAAAAAAAATGTATGTTGTAGCCAACAAAAAAGAGGATGGATGAAGTAAATATGGCAAAATGTAATTATTGAATCTGAGTGATAATGTAGAAGGCTTCATGAAACTAGTCTATTACATTTCCTAAACACAGTAAAAAATAATGTTTTAAGTTATCTGTTCTTAGCTCCTTACTTTTCTGTATAAAGTTTAGAATCCGTTTGTCAGTGTCCATGAAAAATGCTGTTGTACTTTACATCTAGTTTCATTAAAGAGAATTAATGTATTTATGATTTGAATCTTTCTATCCATGAACATGCTGTCTATGTTTATTTTGATCACATTTCTTGAATATTAAAACATGTTCAAGAGTGTTTTATAATGTTCTTGGAAAGCTTCATACATTTCTTGTTGGTTTTAATTCCTACATGCCTTATATTTTTTGGTGCTATAATAAATGGCCTGTGGAAGTGTTAGTCGACCCCATGGACTGTAGCCCACCAGGCTCCTCTGTCCATGGGATTCTCCAGGCAAGAATATATTGGAGTGGATTGCCATTCCCTTCTCCAGGGGATCTTCCTAACCCAGGAATTGAACCTGGGTCTCCTGTGTAACAAGCAGATTCTTTACTGGCTGAGCCACCAGGGAAGCCCAGGATAAAATAAATAGCCTACCTTTAAGGTAAAAGTTGTTTGTAGTATATAGGTGGGGGCTATTTTAAAAGGTAAAATAGCTGATTTTCTGGAGTAGGATTTTTTTTTTTTTTTTGGTATTCTTGGCTACATTGTCATTGCATAAAGTAGTAAGCTCTTGTTCTTTAACCTGGTAGTTGGGTTTGTGTGAGATGGAACCTATTAATGCAGTTCAGTGTGCTTGTATACAGTAGCAAAAGTTTAACCACTTTCTGTATCCATCACACTCTGTAGTTTTCCTGCTTGGAAAATGTGGTCCCTGGGAAGCATATTATTGGGCATATTAAGCATGTTATGTATACGTTACATACTTCCTCCCAAGTAGTCCTAACTTGAAGTGCTTGTTTTGTTTATTGGGCTTCCCTGGTGGCTCAGTCAGGAAAGAATCTGCCTGCAGTACAGGAGACCTGGGTTCAGTCCCTGGGTTGGGAAGATCCCCTGGAGAAGGAAATGGCAACCCACTCCAGTATTCTTGCCTGGAAGAGTCCATGGACAGAGGAGTTTGGTGGGCTGCAGTTCATGGGGTTGCAAGAGTCAGATGCTGACTTAGTGACTAAACCACCACCACCCACCTCGATTATCTCCCTAAGTTCTGTATCTATCACAATCTATAATTTTTCTTCTTGGAAAATGTGGTCCCTGGGAGTATATTATTGGGCATATTAAGCATGTTATTTTATATGTTACATATTTCCTCCCACGTAGTCCAACTTGAAGTGCTTCTTCTGTTTATTAGCTTGTATTCATTTAATTTAGTCCACATTTAATCTTAGAGTTGTGTAATTCAGAACTTAAGGGGAAAGGAAGGATAGGTACTTGACCCTTTCTTACACTGTTAATTTCGCTTTTCTGATTCGTGATTCGTGCTCCCTCCTTACCTGCTAATACTAGCTACCTATAAGTAGTTATGTATTTTGGCTTTAAGCATTTGAAGTGTTTATGTAGTACGCATTTGTCTAAATAGTTTAACACATTTTTATTGTTTGTTTTTTCCTCTGCCAGATCAAACTTGGACATAGATCAGAAGCTAAAGATGGTAAGTAACTTATTTCATGTAATCTGACAGAACAGAAAAGGTGGTTCTTCTCATTGAGGAAAAGAACAAAGTATTAATTACAGTTAAGAATGGTTCTGGGTAGAGTTATTGCAGGTCCCAGAAGAGTAACGATAAGACTCAGAATAGAGATAGGATATTTGTGCTTTTCACCATTTGGGTGTTCAGAGGATATTCAGATCACCTAAGCAGATGGAAGACAGCAAGGTTATTAGTGACTTGTCTTAATGTCTTCATTACTGCTTTAGTTGTCTTCAAGCCGCTGTTTTTCTGAGCTTCTGGTTACTTTGATAATTCAGGATTCATGGAAGTATACAACGCTCACTATAGAATAAATGTATAGGGATGGGGGAGATTTTTGTATCTCTTCTGCTAAAGCTCTGTTTGAGTGCTAAGTCCTATTTAGTCATCAAGAAAGTTTCTGTGTAAAGGATCCATCATCTCTCTAATACTAGCACCAGATCTTTTTTTTTTTTTTTTAATTTATTTATTTGGCTACATTGGTTCTTAGTTGCAGCATGCTGGATCTTTGATCCTCATTGCGGCATGCAGGATCTTTTAGTTGTGAGAAGCAAACTCTTAACTTGTGACATGTGGGATCTAGTTTCCTGACCTGGGCCCCCTGCATTGGGTACATGGACCACCAGGGAAATCCCATCAGATCTTATTTTAAAATGTTGGGTTTTGTCCTTTGCATTGGGAAGGATAGTATTTAATCACTAGTTTTCTGTTAGCTTAAAGAATCTGCCTCTGATATTCATAAGGCAAGAGAAGAAAAGCTATTAACTTCTCACCTTTAGGCTACATACTTGTGTACATATTATTTCAGGAGTCTTCAGATCTCATATTCTATAGATGAAGTGAATACTTTTTTCATCATTTATCATAGTCTGTCCTAAACTGTTTTGAAAACAAAGCAATATAAATTGGAAACAGGTACGTTATAAAAATTATTTTTTTTTCCTGAGGAATATTCATTGCTATTTCATCAGAGACTGACCTTTCCCTAAAAAATATGTTTATAAGAAGGTTTGAGATTTCAGAATTCTTTTTCACTTTTTTCTTTGCCTTTTTATCTAGGTATAAATAGAACAGCCTTAAGAGAGATAAAATTATTACAGGAGCTAAGTCATCCAAATATAATTGGTGTGAGTATGATCTAAGTTTCTGGGATTTGGGACCCTGCCTTTCCGAATGTGGTGGATGTTGTTGTCCTAGCAAGATGAGTTGTCCTAGGTGAGCCTTACACAAAGGCTGAAATGTATTTTTTATCCTAATTGTTCTTATAGGCAGTGTTTTAAAAACTATACAACTGATGAAATAAATTAAATATGGGCATACAGGCTGATTTTATCAGAAATTTTGAAGTCTAGAAAGCTGTAGCATGTGTAAGACCTTGAGCAGGTTCCCTTGAACTCTGCCTCATAGTCTCTACCTCATAGGGTTGTTATGAGACTAGCTCACTGAATACACATCCAGTAATGGTAACTCACTCCAGTATTCTTGCCTGGAGAATCCCATGGACAGAGAAGCCTGGTGGGGTA
This sequence comes from Capra hircus, assembly GCF_001704415.2. Taxonomy (NCBI): domain Eukaryota; kingdom Metazoa; phylum Chordata; class Mammalia; order Artiodactyla; family Bovidae; genus Capra; species Capra hircus. Next base: position 10,452,839 of record NC_030827.1, on the reverse strand, counting down.
CAGGCCATGGGGTCGCAAAGAGTCCGATACAACTGAGCAACTAACACCTGCTTACCTGGGATAGTGTCTGGCATAGGGAACACACTCATTCAGTGAATAATAGCTACTGCTGCTGTCTGTTGGATTTTCTTAAGTACCAAGGTTGGGAGTTTTTCTAGATTATAGAGACTTCAGTGAGGTTCTCATTAATTCATTACTTAATTATAATTCCTAAAATTTGGAGGGAGAGGTTAAGTATTGGCGATTTTTTTTTAATAGGCTTAATAATCTTGTGCTTCAAAGTACTAATCCTAGCCAAAAATGGATAAATATTAAATTTAATAAAATTATTTAAACTTTACAGTCCAAATGCTTAAGTTTTTAAAGATTAAAAACTTAGGTATAATACTGTCAAGTATTTAATAAGAGTATCACGTGTTGATTTTTTTTTTTTTAATTTTGCTTTGTAGCTCCTTGATGCTTTTGGACATAAATCTAACATTAGTCTTGTCTTTGATTTTATGGAAACTGATCTAGAGGTAAGACTAAGATTTCTGGAGGAATTTATTTTCCTGTTTATCAAGAGAATCTAAATGTTTATTTTCTGTCTTTGAAGAAGGTAGTCAAAAGAATGCTTAAATTTTGTTGAAATCTAGATGTGGTGTTAAAGATCTTCTGAATCATTTAGCCATATTCCCAGTGTTACATACAAGATTTGGATTTAGATAGCATTTGTGTCTGCCAAGTTCCCGATACCTTATTAACATTACTTTTTAGAAAAATAAGTGTTTGGCTTTGGAGGGTTTGGAACTTCCCTTGTGATATTATCACAGACTATCCTTTTGAAAACCAGCTTTCTTTTTGAGAAGAATAAGATTTTAGGGACTTCCCTGGCAGTCCAGTGGTTAAAACTTCACCTTCTAATGCAAGGGGTGTATGTTCGATCCCTGGCCAGGGAGCTAAGATCCCACATGCCTTGCAACCAAAAAACCAAAACATAAAACAGAAACAGTATTGTAACATATTCAATGAAGCCTTTACAAATGATGCACATCAAAAAAATCTTTTAAAAAAAAGAATAAGATTTTAGGCTTTTCATTAATACTAATTGAATCTCAATAATGGACAGTCTGGAGATGTGGAACAAGTGGAATTCTTATACACTGCTGATGAGAATGCAAAGATACAGCCACTTTAGAAAAAATAGTTTGGCAGTTTCTTACACAGTTAAATATACCCTTAGGGTATGATCTAGAAATCCGTCTGTGTATTTGTTTATCCAAGAGAAACAAAAACATGTCCACACAGATGTTTAGCTTTCTTCGTAATTATCCAAACTGAAAACAACCCAAATGTCTTTCATCAAGTGAATGTATAAACTGGTACATTTTTTATAAAGTGGAATACTATTTGAGAATAAGAAGAAACAAACTATTAATATATACAGTAGTGTAGGTGACTCTTAGATACGTTGTACTGAAGGAAAGAAGCCAGGCTCAAAAGCTACTGATGCTGTATGATTCTATGTATGTTTATTTTGGAAAAGGAAAAACTAAAGGAACAGAAATCAGATCTTTGGTTGCTGGGGTTAGGAATTGAGGGGAAGATTGAGAGAGGCAATTGGGGAATTTAGGGGGAACTGTTAAACTATTTTTGGTTGTGGTAACACAACTGATGTGTTAAAAACTGAGATTAAAAGTGTCTTTCACCTATTTGAAAAAAAGAAAATTGCATTTTTAGCTCATATAACTAAAAGTCTGGGAGTAAACTGACTTGAATCATAGTTCACAAATAATGCTAGCAGAACACAATTTTTCACTTGTTCTCTGTTGCCTCGTTCATGGGTAAAATTTCTCAATATAGTGGCTCAGGTGCTTGTAGGCTTCTATCCTTAGTTTAATAATGCCTGAGGAGAGAAAGTATTCTGTTGCCTTTGATTCTAGCTCAAGTATTTGGCTTGGCTTGGCGTCGCTCACATTTCCATCCCTGAGCTAGTCTGGAAGGCAGGCTGTAGTGTGGTGACGGAGCATGCCTGGATCACGTGTCTGCTACCTTTGGAGGCCACAGGTCGTGCACAACGTATAACCACGTGGACTAAGCTGGGAACACGTGGTTTCCGAAAGGAATGTTGAATGCTGTTATCAGGAGGGGCTGTATATCCTGGGGCAAGTGGAAACGGCAGATGTTTGCTACATGGATGCCTAAAAACATAGCGGTAGGGGACAGAGTACTGCTTTCCTCCTAAACTCGAGAGACTTTGCCTGACCACGTAACTGGGGGTTCTGACAGAGCCTCCTGAGGAGAGCTAGGCAACCTCTCTTGAGAACCTCTGTTATGAATAAACCCAGCTTGTGTCTATAAATGATATGATTAAGAGTTTATTTGGAATGATAAAAGCATACCTGTATCCTGTCTGCCTACCTTACAGGTTATAATAAAGGATAACAGTCTTGTGCTGACACCTTCACACATCAAAGCCTATATGTTGATGACTCTTCAAGGATTAGAATATTTACATCAACATTGGATTCTGCATAGGGTAAGGTTTTTAACCAAGTATGATTGCGTCTTTATGTTGTAGTCAGACTTTCTGTAGCCAGCTTATTACACAAAAGGCGTGAGTATGTAAATTATTAAAGTAGAACTGGACTGTTTTATCCACCCTTCTTCCTCTCTGCGCTCCCTTCAGTTAAACCAGGTGACGTTGTGAGAACTCTGTGTTACTAGGTGGAATTTAGAAATGCAACAGGCCTATTCCTTCATTTTTTTTATACTTAGAAGAGTTAAGTTGCTGACCTAAAAGTTACATTTTTTTTTTGAGGTCAGTAGCTATAGTGACTGACAAGAGTATTAGAACCTAGATATTTTGGCTTGAAGTTAAGTGTTCTTTGTGCTATACTGTTATAATAAAAAACAACAGGGAGTCTGGATTAAATTATGCAATGCAAAAATACTTCTGGAAAAATATTTCGGGTAGCTCTGAAACTCTGGGAAGTAATGAAGTAAAATTTCTGAAATGGCTGAGTCATTGTTAGGAACATTCAGCTACTAGAACAAGGCTGATGATTTAGATAGGTAGATGTTCCTAGGTATCCTGTTTATTAGTAGATAAAGTAGCTAAAAATATGTAATAGTAATCCTCATACTTAGGCTTGGAATTCCTATTAGGTTATGGCCAATATCTTTTTAGCATTGATTGTGAAGACTATATTCTTCATCCTTTATAAACACATAATGTTTTTATTTACTGAAGTTCATATATTGTGGTGTTTATTGTTTTGGGCCTCATGGCTTGTGGGATCTTTGTTCCCCAACCAGGGATTGAACTGAGGCCCTCAACAGTGACAGAGTCCTGACCACTGAACCACCAGGGAGTTCCCCATATATATTGTTATTGAATTAATAGCAGCAGCTGTTTTTTGAATGCTTACTAGGAACCAGTCATTACTCTAGGCTTTTCACAGGAAATATTAAATTTAATCCTCACAGCAAACCTGTGAAGTATGTAAATTGAAATTCACTGAAAGGAAGTACCTTAACCCAAGGCCTCACTAAGAAATATGGCTAATCTTATTTTGATTTTTAGGATTTTACATCAATGAAAAAAATTTTGGTGGTGGTTAAATTTGGAGTCTTCCCTGTTTCTGCTAAGTTTAAATTTAACTAAATATATTACTATGATGCTCTCCTTCACCCCGCTTATTTGTTGGTTTAAAATCTCCATTGTATAGGACCTAAAACCAAACAACTTGTTGCTAGATGAAAATGGAGTTCTAAAACTGGCTGATTTTGGTCTGGCCAAATCATTTGGGAGCCCCAGTAGAGCTTATACACATCAGGTTGTAACCAGGTAAGGATTCCTTAACTAACTAAAGCTTGTATTGTGTAGAATATTAATCACAAATGAGCCTCATGTGGCTTCTTTGAATTTTGGCTGAGTTCAGGAGTTATTGTTGGTATCTTATTAAACAGTGAAAAACTATACAGCCCTTCTTTCATACGGAGTTGAATTAAATCAGTCCGCAGAGATTTATCTAGTAATTTGGGGGGACTAATTTATACTTCTTACACAGTTTAGTTAGGTAGGTTGGAACTATAGTGGCTGTTCTTTTACATAACCACCTGATTTGGGTTATTTTATTGGTCAATCCTGATTCCACATTTTATATCATTCAGTGTGAATGAAAATTTCCTAAACAAAGCAGTGCTTTTATTTGGATTTTTCATATTATTTTCATATTATTGGTGAGTCTGTAGAAATTTTTTTCATTATTATTTTCATATTATTCATTGCTTTTATTTTCTGTTAAAAAGTATGAACATAGAGACAGTAGATTTTATCATTCTTGTCCAGATGGCATTTGATAACTTCCCTGACTCTTAAGAATCTGAGACGATCTTCAGATTTTCTATTCTTTTAAATTACTTTGTCACCTTCTTCCAAATAGATCTCATTGAGTGTCAATCACCTAATCCTTGAGTATAAAGTAAGGGATGTAAGTAGTTGTTCAGGTAATTTCTGGAAAAATTAAACCCATCGTTCAGGAACCCTGGGAACTCAGGAAAACAAGGACCCACATACATGAGCATTGTGTTTCACTGTGTTTCAACTACCAATTTCTGACTTTCTCTACTTTGAAATCAGACACTACTAATAGGTCAAATATAGAGGACTGAGAATTAACAATTTAGATTAGTGATAGGGATATCTTGATAACCTAGGCAAGAGCAATTTTGGTGGAGTGGTGGGATGAAAACCTGACTGATGGAGTTAAGAGAAGAGTAAATGGAGACAGTAAGAACATACAGCCAGAGAATGAGGGGTGTTAGGGGAAGCAGGGTCCAGAGAAGTTTTTGTTGTTTGTTTCTTTGTTTTTTAGTTTATTTTTTAAGGCTATAAAAACAATGCTATGTTTAACATTGATAGTAATAAATCCAGTAAAGAACAAAAAGCCGACTGTTGTAGGAAAAAGAGAACTGCAGGAGCAATATCCTTGGAAACAGGCAAGAGTGTATTCGGTGCCCAAGTTGAGGGACTGACTTTAAAAACACTAAAGGCTAGTTATGTAGTTATGGATGGGAAGGTGGGTTGTGAGTGTGCAGATGACTGTTGGTGAGTCTGTAGAAATTTTTTTTCGTTACTTGCATTATTTTAGTAAAGTAGGAATTAGGTTATCAGCTAAGAAGTAGGATGGTGTTTAGGGTTTTGGGAGAAATAACATGTTAATCGTCTAAAAGTGAGAGGATGAATGGACTGAGGGTGAATTTGCTGGCAGCAGTAAGGAACTTTTGATTTTATAGCCAATTTTTCTTGAGTTAATATATCCATAAAAGTGCATGATATTTTTCTGAGGAGTTTTCTCTAAGAAGTACTTTACTAATTCCACTCTAAAATGACAGTATTTATTTTTGTTCTCCAGGTGGTATCGGGCCCCTGAGCTACTGTTTGGAGCTAGAATGTATGGTGTAGGTGTGGACATGTGGGCTGTGGGCTGTATATTAGCAGAGTTGCTTCTAAGGGTAAGTCTTGAGTTGATGTACACTCTTTGGTATTGTTATAGGTATTTGTTCTTATAATTTGTGTAAACATTATCTTCTCAGAGGTAATTACCATCCTTGAGATAACAAACCAACGAACAGGCCAGTAAAAAAAACCTCCACCAAGTACAGCCTGTTTATTAACACCATTTAGGACAATAAAGGTTTATTATTGCTCATTCTGTGTTCTGAAATTCGATTGTAATAAAATTACTGGATTGTAATATGGTACTATCTCTAAAGTAACTAAAAGGGTTAGGATAAACGTCTGTATTTCTGGGATCACTAGGGAAGTCCCGCCCTTAAAAAGTTTTTAGTTTTGTTATTGTTTAATGTTTCTTATTAAATTAAATTTATTATTTGTGTAACAGCTATCACAGATCATCTTGAAATATCTGCTTCTTACTTTCTTTTAGGTCCCTTTTTTGCCAGGAGATTCAGACCTTGACCAGCTAACAAGAATATTTGAAACTTTGGGCACACCAACCGAAGAGCAGTGGCCTGTAAGCTTTCACACATGTTCTTTGAAATTTAGAGTAGTGTACAGTGCTGTAACATGAATATTACTTAAACAAATGTATTGTCTTAATTTACTAGTAATGATTACTCTTTGCAAAATTTATACAAAGTTAAAATTGTGATATACCATCCAGCCTCCTGTATACATATAGCCCTCACCCATCCCAGTAATTTCTACCCTAGTGTTAATCATCATTATTTTGCTGTAAAGCCTTGCTGTGAGGACACACGCCCACATAAATACATAAATACATATGACTTGCTTTCTCTTTCGTTCTTTAAAAAATGTGATCACACCATGTAATTTTTTTGCAACCAACTTGCTCTTAATATTGTTCACATTTTCCTTTTTAAGTTATATAATATTTCATTTTGTGGCTGTTTCATGTTTATCAACATCTTGATGGATTTATTTATTGCATTTTCACTAACACATTGAAGGTTTATTTTTGGTTTTGTTTTTCATTATTCCCCCACCAGAGATTGAAGTTGGTCCTCAACTTTCTAACTGAAGTTTAGCTGTATGTTCTAATTGTAAAACATGCTCTAATAGCATTCATTTATTGAACCTACTCTGTGCTGTTAATGATAGGGTTTCATAAATTATATTTAATTCTCCCAATAATCCTGTTAAGGTAGGTGCTGTTATTCACACTTTATAGATGAGACAGCTGAGGTGGCGTGAGGTTAAGTAGCTTACCCGAAGTTACCTAGTGTCAGCTAGGACTCCAATTTGAGTCTGACTCCAGAGCCATATTCATAGTATTTATCCAGTACTTTTCATTTGACATGATTTTCTGAATAGTAGTTGCTTAATGATGGTTTCCTTGGATTTTTAAAAATTCTTATTTTGATTTACATGCAGAAGGAATTAATACAGAGATATCCCTTGCTTCCTTTACTTAGCTTCTCACAAGGGTAACATCTTGCAAAATTAGGATAATATCACAGCCAGCATGCTGACATTGATACAATCAGTATACAGGACATCACCACAAAGAGCCCTTTTACCATCACACCCACTTTCCTTCCACTCTCACCCATTCCTTAACCCCTGGCAATCACTAATATGATTTCCATTTTTATAACTTTGTTATTTCAAGAATGTTATAAGTGGAATCATATAAAATGTAAGCTTTTGGAATATGATTTGTAAGCTTTTTCAATATAATTCTCTGGAGATTCATCCAAGAGGTCAGGAATTCATTCCTCTCCCTGTATTGCTGAGTGGTGTGAATGTACCATAGCGTGTCTGTTGACTGACTGAAGGACGTCTACGTTGTTTCCAGTTTGGGGCTATTACAAATAACACTGGTATTTGTAATAACAGTACATCATGGCTTCCCTCATAGCTCAGTTGGTAAAGAATCCGTCTGCAATGCTGGGGACCCCTGTTCGATTCCTGGGTAGGGAAGATCCTCTAGAGAAGAGATAGGCTATCCGCTCCAGTATTCTTGGGCTTCCCATCCCATGTGGCTTAGGTGGTAAAGAATCTGCCTGCAATGCGGGATGCCTGGGTTGGGAAGATCCCCTGGAGAAGGGAATGGCTACCGACTCCAGTATTCTGGCCTGGAGAATTCCATAGACTGTGTAGTCCTTGGGGTTGCAAAGAGTCGGACACGTCTGAGCGACTTTCACTTTCGTATCCAAAGGTGGTCTGGTGGTTAGAACTCTATTCTTCTTGCCAAGGGTCCAGTTTCCATCCCTAGGGAACTTAGATCCCACAAGCTACGTGGGCAAAGGAAAAAAAAAAAATCATGTGCAGGCTTTTAGGTGAGCATGCATCTTCATTTCTCTGGGACAGATGACTAGGAGTGCAGTTGTTAAGTCGTGATAGTTGCATATTTAACCAGAAACTGCCAAAAAGAAAGTGAAATTCGCTTAGTCTTGTCTTTTTGCAATCCTGTGGACTGTAGCCTGCCAGGCTTCTCTGTCCATAGAATTCTCCAGGCAAGAATACTGGAGTGGGCTGCCATTTCCCTTTCTAGGGGATCTTCTCAACCCAGGGATCAAACCCAGGTCTCCTGTATTGAAGGCAGATTCTTTACCATTTGAGCCACCACGGAAGCCCAGAAACTGCCGAACTGCTTTCCAGAGGGACCTGTACTATTCTATATTCTCACCAGCAGTGTAGAAGTAAGCTGTTTCTCTGCATCCTCACTAGCATTCGGTGGTGTCGCTTTTTTATTTTAAGCATCGTGAGAGATGTGTAGTGATAGCTCATTGTGGCTATAAGTTTCTCTTCCCTGATGACTTACGGTGTTGAATATCTTTTCATGTACTTATTTGGCATCTATATAGCTTTAATGAAATGTCTCTTGTCTTGTTTTTTAATTGGATTGTGTGTACTTTGGCTGAGTATTGAGCCACTTATATAAAGTACTCATCCTCTGATTGTATATGTAGTTTACAAATTTTCTGTTACTCCGTAGTTTGTCTTTTCATCCTCTTGACAGAGTTTTCCCAGCATAAAAGTTTTTAATTTTGATTAAGTCTGTCTGATCAGTTTTTCTTTTTATGAATAATGCTTTTGATGGCAAGTCAAAGAACTCTTTGCCTAACACAAAGATATTCCTGATGATTTTCTTTTTCCTAAACGTTTTATAGTTTAAGTCTGTGATCCTTTTTGCTTTAACTTTTACATGAGATGTGAGACTAAAAGTGTCTTTATGGCAGGAGTGGGGGTTGTTGTTTATGATACTTCTCCCTCTGCCATTACCATAGTCTTAATAAATTATCTGTATATTAAGTCTTTTTCCAAGTTGTGTATACTATTTTAGTTCCTTAGCCTTTCCATATAAATTTTAAAATAGCCTATCTATCTAATAATCTTGCCAGAATTTTGGTAAGAATTGCACTAAACCTGCTTACCAGCTTGAGGAGAATTGTCAGACGTCCTTACAGTGCTGAATCTTCCAATCCGCAAACATGGTAGGGCTCACCGTTGATTTAGAGCTTGGATTTATTTCATCAGTGTGGTATAGCTTTCAGTATATGAGTCCTGCTCACGTTTTGTTAGATTTTCACCAAAGCTTTTCGTCGTTGTGTTTGAGAGTTTCTAAAGGGCGTTGTTTTTCATTTCAGTGTCCACATGTTCTTTGCTAATACGGAGAACTAAAGTTGACTTGTGTTTATCTTCCTGTAACCTTGTCTGCTCACTAGTGCTAGGATAGAGCATCATATCATCGGTATGACAGTTTTATTTACTCATTTGAGATCTATATGCCTTTCAATCCTTTACTTAAGTTTGAATTATAAAAATATTTTTACAGGACATGTGTAGTCTTCCAGATTTCGTGACATTTAAGAGTTTTCCTGGAATCCCATTACAACATATCTTCATTGCAGCAGGAGATGACTTACTAGATCTTATACAAGGCTTATTCTTATTTAATCCATGTACTCGAATTACAGCCACACAGGTATGTTAGTGTATCTTTCGAATTTCTTAAGATTTCCTAGCATTCTTTAAATACTGAAAAGGTGCGTTTGTTTTGTTTTAAGAAATAACAATTTTTTCCCCTAAGCTATAAGCAGTATATGCCCATACAAGTGCAGAAGATTATAAAGATGATTCTAAAAATAAAAAAAATAAAGATGATTCTATTTCATAATTAGGTCATCTACTTGAAAGTAAATTAGAGAAGAAAAAAAAATGATGTTTTGTGTTTGTTAAGGCACTGGAATATTTCAGTTAAACTCTTAAGTAACTTAAATCTTGTGCCAAAACCAATGCCAAAAGTGTTTTGTTTTGTGTCTTCGCCCAAGAAATGCAGTCCAGATAATGCATTCTGGTCATTGTCACAGTCAGAAAGAGATAATGAGTAGAAAATGGTATAGTCTGATACAACTAACTGTATTACTCAAAAGAGGTTGAAAGATACTCTAAATAGAAAAACACTGAAACTGACAGTTACTTAAGGGAAATAAGAATCAAACTCAAGAAAAATGTGGAATACCAAGAATATCTGCTCTTATAGAAGAAGAAAGTATTATCAAACATAAAAATATAAGATCTATAGACTTGAAAGTCTTTTTTTCTTTATTTTAAAAACAAGCACATATAGATAGATGGGTGGTCACGAACGCTTAAAGTTGGGGCAGGGAGATGCAGTGCCAAAATGCAACACATTACAGTGATTCGGCTTCATAAAGGAAGAGACTGAAGTGTCGCACATCTTCATATCTGATGAAACATAAATGCACAAAAGACGGTAAAAAGTGGATTTTTTTTTCACACAGGATTATAGACTATAACAGATCTTTGTTTAATGTATTTACTTGTATAAACCTCTACCCCATAGCAGTACATGCCACATTAATACATATATACCAGATATTTTACCATTGGAATCACTCTTCTAATTTCAAACAGTTAACTCATTTTTACCTTTTATCCATGTATGTATAGATCTTACCTCTGTCATAAGAACCTTGAGACCAGGTCAGATTGTCAAGAAGGTTGTTTTCGTTAATAGTAAAGCTCAAAAGTTATAGAAAAATATTAGTTATGATAACTTACTTGGGTTGTATTTTGATAGAATGGATTTTTTTTTAGAATTAATTTTTTAATGGGTTTTGGCCTATGGATATTTAGAAGTTGGAATGAGGGACTTCCTTGATGGTCTGGTGGCTGAGACCCCGTGTTCCCAATGCAGGGAGCCCAAGTTCGATCCCTGGTGAGGGATCTAGATCCCACATGCCACAACTAAGAGTTTTCATGCCACAACTAAAGACCCCGCATGTTGCAACAAAGACCAGCCAGATAAATAAACATTTTAAAAACATAAAAGTTTAATGAGATACCGTTCTTAGATCTCTGTAGCTCGAAATTAGCTTAATTTACTTATGGAACTGCTGTGATTTGGAAGTAATATTTTGTAAGTTCAACTCTTCTGAAGTAAGAATTCTCTATCTAAATTATAACTGCAAATAATATGTTGGCGAGTAGGGAGAGTTGCTTGAAAAGTTTATATGACTTCTTTTGTTCCTAAGAGAATTATCCAAAAGGAAATACCTTATTAAATTATTGTGGCTGTTAAACAGTACTATGATGCAAATAAAGTATGAACTTGACAACCTTTTTACCTCAAATAAACTATTTTTATTGGAATTTTGGACCTAGGTAAAAATATAATATTATAGAACATTGGACTAGTGGTAAATAGAAATAAACTTGGGTAAGTCCTTCCAAGTAAGAATTCAGTTAATTTCTAGTGGATTGTTGGACTTTAATCTGTCATTTCCAACCCATTGCATCTTTTTAAAAGCTTTATTTTTAAGAATTCATATGATTTGGAATTTGAACACACACAAATGTGACAAATAAACTTGGAAGTTGTTCTTAAGCAACTTTCTCTATTTTCAGCTGTAGAGCCTATAATGTGTAGAGAAATGAATTTTACAGTATCTTATTAAGGATTTTTCATATTTTGTATAGGCTATCGTGGAAAAATTCCATTCTTATAGTAATACAGTAATGGAATTAGTGATCAATCTTAGGCTGCTAGATATTTGTAGTAATGTACATATCCAAATACTCAAAATTAAGTTTGAGAGAGGGTATATTTGCTTAGTATATTTAATGCTCCTTACAACACAGTTCAGATATTCACCTAAAAGCTCACTATCTCTGGTCTCTTTCTTTGGAAAGGCGTTGAAAACTAAATATTTCAGTAATCGGCCAGGGCCAACACCTGGATGTCAGCTGCCAAGACCAAACTGTCCAGCAGAGGCTCTAAAGGAGCAGTCCAATCCCGCCATGGCAACGAAACGGAAGAGAACAGAGGCCTTGGAACAAGGTAAAACTCTTATTTTCTTACATGCATTCTGAAAACTCCAGATAGCTAACGTATAGCTAGTGACTGGGCAGCTAAGAAATGTAGACTGTGAGGTTTTTACTTGTTATCAATTTAAATTTTATAAAGTAGAATGTGGTATTTCACCTGTATTTGCTTCCTTTGAGAATATGTAACATCATGAGTACTTAACATCATGCTTTTTTTTTTAGGACATGGGCACTTTTGAGTACCCCTCAGAGTTATGAGAACTATCCATGTGTACCCTATTTTTTTCATAAATTCCTAACAATACACTCTATGCTTAGAGTTTAGCAAGTGTTAATGGAAAATCAAAGCAAGTAAAAATATAGTTGGAATGCAATGACTGGTTAGAATTAAAGTTAAATGTAATTTTATAAAATTACTATAAAATTAAATAACTTTATTTTTCCCCCCAGGAGGATTACCCAAGAAGCTAATTTTTTAGTTACAGAGAAAACTGGACAATATTCTACTACTGAAGGAAACAGTGAAAAAGGCACAATAGTAAACATAAAGGAAATGCTTTAAAAGACATTTGTAAATATTCTGCACGTGTAAAATATGTAAGACTGGGTTATTTTTATTAAATGTATTTTAAAACAAACAATTCTGATTTTCTGATTAGAGTACAGTAGTAATAAAATAACTTTAATTCTCTGCAATGTAGAATTGAAAATGCATTAAGGCATCCTTAATAAAGATAATTATCAATTATTTTAATGATCTGGCTTATATAGCATTACAAATTTATAATAAAGGGGGTAGTATTTAAAAATAGAAAATTGGTTTTGGTCTCAAAATTTTATGAGTGTTAAGTAGACTATAACTCTCATAGAGCATTTTTATTTTTACTCAGAACTTTTAAGTATCTTCTATGTTAATCCCTATAAATCTAGTTTCTGTTTTAGCTGCCATATAATTTATAGCATATATCACATCTTATGATATCATATCTTACACATGCTCTATTTACAGACCATGTTGTTTTTCTTTTGCTATATAAATGTTACCATAAATGTAGCAGTTTAAAGTAACACAAATTTATTAGCTCCTAGCCCTATAGGTCAGATACCTCTCATCAATCAACTGTAATTTTTTGTTGTTGTTGTTTCTTTTACATAAGCCAATATCAGGATGTCAGTTGGACTTTGCACTCTTATTTGAGGCTATAAGGTAGAATCTGCTTCCTAATTAATACAGTTCATGTCGTTTTAATGCACATGCCTCTTATCCTTGCTAGCTGAAGGCAGTTCACTTGCCTGGTTGCATGTCACTCTCCATCTGCAGACCAGCAACAGTGTCAAATCTGTGGCTTCCTCATCTGCTGCCAATAGAGAAAATTCTTCCTTTTCTTTTTTTTAAGGACTCACCTGATAAACTAATGTCAGCTCACCAAAGGCTTAATTGTAAGTCTTAAACGTCCCTTCATAGCAGTTCCTAGATTGAATGCTTGAATAATCAGGACAGAAATCATGAGAGGGCCATCTTTAGAATTCTGTCACGTGGACATTTAGGTTATTTAAATTTTTTCACAGTTGTGAAAAAAAAAAGATGTTTATATGTACATGCAGGAGTTGTACATATTTAGAATTGTAATTGTGAGGTCATAGTTACACAGTTGTACATTTTCAAGTAGCATTGATACTGTCATACTTCTCCAAAGTAGCTGTATCAATTTACACTCCCAGTAACTGTTCAGTAGTTCTTAAAAATGGAAAAGCCCCTTACCATACAAAAGTTAACTCTGGGAATTCCCTATGGTCCAGTGGTTAAGACTCTGCTTTCACTTCCAAGGGCACAGATTCAATCATTGGTTGGGGAACTAAGATCCTGAAAGGCACATGCTGCTACTGAAAAAAAAAATATCAAAAGACCTAAACATGAGACCTAGAACTATAAAGATTCTTAGAAAATAACATGGGAGGAAAGCTTCATGACATCAGGTTTGGCAGGGGCTTCCTGGATATGACCCCAAAAGCAGAGGCAACAAAAGTAAAAAAAAGACAGTTTGGACTGTATCAAAATTAAAAGCTTGTATGCCTCAAAGGAACATGATCAGTGGAATGAAAAGGCAACTCCTATGGATTGAAAATATTTGCAAATCATGTATCTGATAAGGTTCATAGCCAGAATATGTGAAGAATATATGTTGTTCTTGTGTGTGCTCAGTTGCTCAGTCATGTCCAACTCTTTGCAACCTCATGGACTGTATCCCACCAGGCTCCTCTGTCCATGGGATTTTCCAGGTAAGAGTACTGGAACAGGTTGCCATTTCCTTTTCCAGGGGGATCTTCCCAAACCAGGGATCAAACCTGTATCTATAGCATCTCTTCCATTGGCAGGCACCTAGGAAGCCTGTTGCTAATAGCTCAACAACAACAACAAAAAATCCAATTTAAAAATGGATAAAGAACTTGAAATAGACATTTCACCAAAGATGATATAGAAATGGCTAAAAAGCACATGAAAAGATTCCCAAATCACTAATCATTAGGGAAATGCAAGTTAAAACCACAATGAGATACCGCTTTACACTTACTAAGATGGCGGTCACCAAAAATAAACAACTCAGAAGATCAAGTGTTAGCATGTGGAGAAATTAGGAAACCTTTCCACACCATTGGTGGGAATGAATAAAAAACAGTGCAGCAGCTGTCGGAAACTAGTGTTTGCTCAAAAAGTTTAAAGTGGAATTACCATATGATCCAGCGGTTTCACTTCTGAGGATGTACCCCAAAAAGTTGCAGGATCCCAAATGTGTACATTCACTAACTTTTATGTAGGAATCTAGTTCACCTCATCATCTCATCTCCAGCACTCATAATCTTTCTTTTTTAAAAACTATTTTTTAATGGGGTATAGCTGGTTAACAACATGGTGAGTTTCAGGTGAACGGCGAAGAGGCTCAGCCATACTTACACATGTATCCATTCTCCCCCAAACTCCCCTCCTGTCCACGCTGCCACCTAACCTTGAGCAGAGTTCCATGTAGCACTCATAATCTTTGAGTTCTTTGCTAATTTGATATCTCATTCTAATTTACTTTTCTTTGATTTCTACTTTGTTGCTAGTCATATATGATTCCGCCTTTGTGAACTGTTGATTCAGATTCTTTTATACAATTTTTAAAGATTACTTTCCATTTAGTTACGACACGTTTATATGTGTGTGTGCTATATACATGCTCAGTTACTCAGTTGTGTCCAACTCTTTGTGACCGAAGAACGGTAGCCCACCAGGTTCCTCTGTCCATGGGGATTCTCCAGGCAAGAATACTGGAGTGGGTGGCCCCACCCTCCTCCAGGGGATCTTCCCAACCCAGGGATCAAACCCAGGTCTCCCACATTGCAGGCAGATTCTTTACTGTCTGAGCCACCAGGGAAGCCCAGGTATTACAAAGTATTGATTGTATTTCCATGTTGTACAGTATATCCTATGCCTTGTACCCCCATTCCCCTACCCCTATATCCACCCCCATAACCACTATTTTGTTCTCTGTATTTGTGAGTCTGCTTTTTTGTTATGTTCACTAGTTTGTTTATTTCACATATTAGTGATACCTTGCAGTATTTATCTTTCTCTGACTTACTTCAGTTAGCATAATGCCCTCCGAATCTATCCATGTTGCTTCAAATGGGGAGATTCTTTTTTGTGGCTGAGTAGTATTTCAGTGGTTTTCTGAGACAGTTATATACTGTTTTCCCCAGTGGCTGTACAAATTTACATTCTCACCAGCAGTGTACAGGTGTTCCTTTACTCCACATCCTCACTGTTTGTTATGTGTATTTTTGATGATGGCCCTTCTGACAGGTGTAAGGTGATATCTCATTGTGGTTTGGCATTTCCCTGATGATTAGTGATGTTGAGCATCTTTTCATGTGCCTGTTGGCCATCTGCATTTCTTTGGAAAAATGTCTGTTCAGGTCTTTTTAAATTGGATTGGTTTTTTTTTTTTGCTAGTGGGTTATATGAGCTGTTTATGTATGTTGGATATTAAATTCTTTGTCATATCATTTGCAAGTATTTTCTCCTATTCAGCAAGTTGTTTCTTCATTTTGTCTATGGTTTCCTTTGCTCTGCAAAAGCTTTTACATTTAATTAGGCCCCATTTGTTCATTTTTGCTTTTGTTTACTCGATGAAATTTAATTCTTTGTCCTTGATCAGCTGGAATATTACAAATTTTATCAATTTATGTGTTTGTTTTAAACACATTTAAAAAGAACCTTTCTAGTTTTTGCAATTTGATTTTTTTTTATGTTTCTCTTTTTGGTATTATTAAATAATCCCAGATCCTTCCTTTCCCTACCTTAAAAATTATTATATATACTAGACTGTGTATGGACTTTATCTTATTCTCATTGACCTGCTGTTACCACACTGTTTTGAATAATGTAGCATTGTATTACTGTCAGGACAATATATTTTTTCATTAAATGTAATTTTTATTTTATTTTGGAGTATAGTTGATAAATATACTTTGATATCTGATAACAGTAGATCCTCATTCTTCATTTTCTCAAAATGTATTTGCCAATTTTTCAGCTTTTGTTAGTAATGACTACCAGTGTGGTTCCTGTAACACAACTATAAATGGTTTACATTGTTACCTTATTACCCTATTGTGTTAGTTCGTCTATTTGAATAGTAGTATCCTTTCGTAACTGCTGGAAATGCAGTGCATTTCCTGTGCCATCATTGTGATGCTTTGTGATTAATACAGTAATATTCCCAAAAGGTACTGAAAATTATTACTATGTAGTATTTTTAGAAAGAGAACATTTTAAATGGCCTAAAATTCAGCATTAAGACCAAGAAGTTAATTTAGAGTTATTTATAAGTGCCAGAATTCTGTGTAGATCTGGCTATAAAATGTCACCACTCTGACAAACCAGCTATAAAGGAAAGTTGCTAGCTATGACTTTGAATATACTTCTGCCAAATTCCTACCATAATTTTATTGCAGTTAAGGAAATTATTTTTAAGCTTTATATGGGAAATAAAAAACAACTAAAACAAGATAAATGTATTCCAAAAATTAACACTGAGTCATTCCTTTTGTTGCTTGAGCCAAAGATCCCTATAGTCAACAATCTGTATAGTCAATCTAAATAAATATTTTTTCCTCAAAAATCACTATTTCTTTTAAGATTTTGGGAAATGCTGAAAATTTCATATATCATAGTAATATAATTTATAAATTAAATGCATCAACACAGAATACTAATAAATTTCTTGTAGAAAACACTTAATTAAGTTGCCTCCCAAATTTTAGAAATACCTAGAAAACATACAACTTCTGAAAATGTAGCAATATTTACAAGGCCCTTCTCAATATAAACATCTCTCAGTTCTAACTTCATCTGATTTGTCTTCAGTACATGATATTTGATGGCAAAGAACAGGACCTTTTAAGAGTTCTTGCATACTTTTGATCTGTTTGAAAGTGCTGAATTGAACAAATGCAGCCCACAGAATTAAAAATTTGAACACTTGGATGCACAGGATCACATGAAACAGGGGATTCTAAAATTTTCTGCCAGGGGTTTTTTAATGTAAAACTGTCTTTCATAGAATTTCTCTCTTTAATCTCTTTTGAAGTGGTGTCTTTGTCTTCCAAAGCCCGAGCAAGCATGTAACTCACTTTCCTTTGATGAGCCAAAGCTTCTTCTTTATCATTCAACTGCATGCAGAGAAATTAAAAATGTACCAGTTAGTAAATCAGAATACAGAACTGTAGTCAGGAGTATTTCATGAAAATATTTAGTCTTCAGTTTGTCCACTCAGTCAATATGAATAAATTAATTTCGGTGTCCACTAATTCCTCAGCATTATGCTACATGTTATTGAAGATTTTTTTTTTTAAGGAAGAATAGCAAACAGCATTCCTTCTGCTGAAAAAAATGTTTAAGTCGTTTGGAGAGAAATATATATTTACATGGGGTGTGTGTATATATGTATATATAATGCTAACATGTACTTAACCTCTGAAAGAATGAAGTTATTTATAAAATTGTGTTATATATTTATATGTAATAAATAACTTTAATAATACTCTTCTATAGATAAGTATGTTCATATAAAATGAGTTTCTTAGTTTAGTCATCTATTAAATTGAGGACAACAGGACTGATTACAGTGTTGTGGTAATGATTACAGGATATAATGCATGAGGATGTGCTTTGAACACTTAAAAAAATCCTGAATATATAAAAGTCTTGTCATGAACTGTACATAAGTGCTGATGATGGAGATGCCTGGACTTAATTACAGAGAGCCTCCTCTTTTTCAGAGGTGGAACTTTATTAAAGTTGCACAGGAAGAACCTGGAAGGGAGAATTGGAAAGCATGTGTGGGGTGTTCAAGAAGATAAAAATTCCAGAAAATGGTACCTTAACTGGGAAAAGAGCATAAAAGTCAAGTATACTGCAATAAAGAGTTGAATTAATAGGAAGCAAAAAGATTAACTCATCCACAACCTCTAACAACAAAGAAAGCAAAGATACTAACCAAGTCTATTAGCATCTGAAAGATTTCCTGAGGATCGTCCTGGTCATTGGTACTCTTAGAACTGTTTTCTGAACGGAGCATACCCAACAATTTCTGCCCTAAGGTCTTCTTACTCCCTTGGGATAGTGACCCTAAAATAGAACATGAAAATCCAGTTGAGACATAAAAAGACACACACTGACATGCTTCCAGGAAAAGAGGTAAGTGTGAACCAAGGTTAATTCATTCCTAAATCAGTCAGGACCTTGTCCTCTGCAGGGACCCTCCAGCATGAGTGAGGCAGGCAGCACAGCGCAGTGGGAAAAATGGACTTCAGAGCCAGCAGCAAACGCAGGTGAGAGGCCACAGTTTGAGAACCCAGAGCAGCGCCCTGCACTCTCGTTGCTCAGCCCATGGGAGAATGCAGCCCTTGCTACCCAACTCAAGTCCTCCAGAGGAACCAGCGATCCACATTTGTATGTGAAATCTTCTGATGTAAAGGTCAGCCACCTACCCACATTGAGAACACTCCCAGCAAAACATACCTGCAGACAGGTGGCCTCTGAACCATGCAAACTCTGCTTTAGAGCCAGAAGAAAACCTGGACTTGAATCCTCATTTAGCCACTTCAGAAGGGTATCACTTTAGAATAAAGTTCTCTAAGCTACACGTCCTCAGCTCTAGAATGAGAATAATAGTCCCTATGCTCTAATGCTGGGGTGCTGTGGCATTTAAATAATAGAGCATGGGCTGGGAGAGGGGAGTGGTATTGAAAGAGTACAGGGTTTCTGTTTGGGAAGATGAAAAAGTTCTGGAGATGGATGATGGTGATGATTATACAACAATGTGAATGGACTTAATGAGACTTTAAAATGGTTAAAATGCTAAGATTTATGTATAATTATCACAATTAAATCACACAGTTGTTAAAGCACCTAGCCCGGGTACTGACATAATGCTTAAAAGTCCACATTTCTGTAGTATTTATACGGATATTCATCCATCGAAAGGATGCAGTTTGTAGCAGAAAATATGAAGTCATAGATTTATATACCAAGAAAGTTTCAGATGAACTCCAAAGGGACAATTCCCTTTCCACTCATTACTGATAAACCACACTGACTGGGCCTCACACCTGACCTTTGCCAGTGGCAATTATGGCAAAGAGGAAAAGCCAGACAAGTTGACTGGCTCATCAATCCTGAGAGTAAATGAATGTCTCTATTTTTAATCTAAAAAAAAGAAATGTTTATAAGCTATCATTTTGCAGCAAATTATTGAAGTATATTAATAAGGTGAATCAAAGTCTTGTCACTAAGAAGGGCTTCCCCGGTGGCTCAGCAGTAAAGAATCCGCCTGCAGTGCAGGAGCCGAAGGAGGCGTGGCTTCAGGCCTTGGGTGGGGAAGATTCCCCTGGAGAAGGGCATGGCAGCTCACTCCAGTATTCTTGCCTGGCGAATCCCAGGGACAGAGCCTGGTGGGCTACAGTCCACAGGGCCACAAAGAATCAGACACAACTGAAGCAACTTGGCACACACACTTGTCTCTAAGAAACTCAGAGCTAGTAAAGCTTTTATGGACTTGTAAAGACTTTTCAGAGACGAACCAATTATTTTAAATTCTGCTTCCAGTTTCAGTACCTTATGGAAAGCAAAGATTGTACCTCTCAAACCATGTTTTCAATGGAAATTTCCTGAATTCTGTAAATAGGCAAGGCAGGAATTCTGGAATATAAAACGAATACAAGTGCTGAAATGAATATGAATCTCTGTTTCTCCCTCCCTACACTTCTCTCTGCGTGTGTGTTCATCTCTGTCCAACTCTTCGTCCCCATGGACCATAGTGGCATTTTTCCAGGCAAGAATGCTGGAGTGGGTAGCCATTTCCTCCTCCAAGGGATCTTCCCCACCCAGGGGTTGAACTTGCATCTCTTGCGTCTCCTGCATTGGCAGATGGATTCTTTACCACCAAGCCACCTGGGTAGCCTATGCCCGTGGAGGACTTAGCCATTATACTTGCTCATCAGCCTCTGTAAATCTCAGAAGAAACACCTTTAAAAGTCAGTTTCAGGATAAAGTGGAATGCCTGTTGAAGAATGAGAGTTGAGGACTATCATTTTCCCCCTTTTGCCCTGACTTCCACCTGACTCTAAATACATAGCTTTTATAATCTGCTTTCACCCACTTTGACAGTTCTTGTTTACCACTTCAATTTTTATAATCCCTTAAGTTATTTCTTACCACTTCAGCAAAGAGATGGGTAAAGTTTAGTTAATGAAGCTAAACTTCACAACACTTGACCCATATACTAATACTAGTATGCACTGTTTGAAAAGAAATATTTAAAATAAGTTTCATTTGTTAATACTATAAGATTCTTACTGGTCCTAAATTCATCTGAAAATGAGAGATACTGGAATTAGGATTATGAATTTTGACCAAAAAGATTTAGAAATAGGGTCATTTCAGAATTTTAATAAAAATTTACACTTCTTAATAAACTTCACTTTAATCACGACTGATAAATGGTTTCAAATTGGAATTTTAAATTTAAACAAAATGAGTTCTGAATAATAATTATAAATAAAAATTGAGGTTGACAAACTAATTTCTAAAAAGTAATACCTATTTGTTTATACTGGACAGTCTACATACTTCAATGACAATCTGATTCTCTCATGGCATTTCTGTATATTTTGTTTACACTAATACCATAATGACTCAAAAATGGCCATGAACTTTTTGACAGGCTTGTAAACAAAAATCTAAACCTTAATTTCTGTTTCACTTTTTATAAGAATATTTTATTGATTTGTCCAATTTAAGTTTCCTCTACTGTTGAATGTGTCCTTCCAGAAACACACATTTCAATGAAGTTTACTTAGGTAAGTTTAATGTTGGGTTTCACTCTCATTTTTCCCTTTAATAATCTAGCACTCATGATAAATTCTTTCCACTGAGCGTGGTCTTGTTTAAATGAAATAGAAGAGTACTAAAGTAGAGTCTCCTTTATTTTATGATTTCATTTGCATAGGTAACATTCAGTGACCCACTTTTTCCCCACAGTTGCTAAATTTTTAGATAAATCATAAGTATATCTGAAATTTCAATTATATTTACCACAGTATGCTTAAGTATAACTAAAAACAACTGAAATTACACCTGATTATTATAATTCATATTTACCATCTTCTTTAAGGTGCTGCCAACTTATCCATTTTGTTGCTTTCTTACACATTTTATCCATTTGTGTCAATCTTAGTGCCTGGTCATTTTTCCTCATTAATTGTTGCTCAAATGCAATTCTGAATGCATCTGCCATTATGTAGGCTTCTTCTTTACTCTTCTGCAGAAGTTCCAGCTGGTTTTGAAAGAAAGTTTGAGAGGTGTTATAGGCAAAACCAGGGCTTCCCAGGTGGCTCACTGGTGAAGAATCTGCCTACCAATGCAGGAGCCGTGTCAGCAGGTCCAACCCCAGAATCAGAAGATCCCCTGGAGTGGGAAATGGCAACCCACTCCAGTGTTCTAGCTGGGATAACCCCATGCAGCCTAGCGGGCTCCAGTCAGTGGGGTCACTAAGAGTCGCACGCAAAACCAGAACAATTTTTTTACCGTATTACTTACCAAATGCTGAGTCAGATTAGCAAATGCAGTCTTAGCACTAAGTGGAGTCGAGCGCATATCCGTGATCTGTTGCATCTGTTTACTCTAATTAGTACTTGCCAACTAGATTACTGGAAGTTTTTCTTATGCCTGTCAGCTCCGTGGTAATCCAGCTCTCAGACTTCATTATCAAGACAGGCCCCGTGTGTGCCCTTCCCAACAAGGAAGCAGGGAGGCTGCCAAATGCCACATTTCAGGTCTGCCTTGGGCCATTGCAGACAATACCACTAAAATAACTATGAATACCATCTTCCAGATACCTCCCACTGGTCTTTGTAATCTTATGCTTTTCCTAATAAATTGATAATATTTAGCTGCTTGCTTTCACATATATACTGAAGACTAAATTCCATACCTTCAATAAAAATATTCTAAAAACTACGGTCCACATTGTATTTGTTATTAAAGCCTAATCATAATGGCAGCTATCATTTGAGTAAATGCCAGGCATGGCCATATGCTAAACATTATATGTACTGTATTTCTTACAACAACCCTCCAAGCTAGTTATTACCCTCCATTTAACATACGCATCCAAAGCCACAAAGGTGGAAAGTGATGGAGCTGAGATTCAAACCTAGATCTGGCTGCCACAAAGGTTCCTTCCACTGTACCTTGCAGCTTTTCTGAGAAGCTTCATGTTTATCTGTTAATCAGTGTTGTGCATCCTGATGATTTTAAGCACTTTTCCTCCATGTATAGACAAAAAAAAGAACTTAGGAAATACTAACTAAAACATTGGCAAACAACTTCACGATTACAATATTGTGCCGAGTACTATTTGTATTTTGGAACTGTGTAAACCTGTTTTTTATACATTAATGTTACTAATATCATTTAAGGATAAGTTACACAGCCATTGACTACCAATGAAGCTAATTACTGCATATACTTACATTTATTCAACTTTATACAGTAAGTCCCCTACATACAAATGAGTTCCATTCCAAGATCACATTCCTAAGTGCAACAAAGTTAGCCTAGGTACCCAGATAATACAATCGGCTATATACTGTTGCTTTTACACTTGCTTCCAGACGTCCTGGGCTTGAAATAAAGATCTACTCTATACAGCACTGTACAGTAATGTACACAAAAGCACAACCCCTTGTAGAGGATGCGTGCATGTGACTGTACACCACACGTGAACTCACGTGATTGGACATGGGAAGGCACACTCGCATCTCTCAAAGTTAGCAACTTGAAGGCTCGCATGTAGGGAACTTACTGTATGAACAGAAACAATCAAAGCTTTCGCTGTTTTTACCTCCCGTTTGAGCTGCAGGAGCATTTTCCGAGTGGACGCGGCCAGTTTGGCGCAAGCGCAGGGGCTCCCTCTGGGACGGTGACAAAGGCAGGCTCCCAGCACTGCAAGCTTCAGACCCCAAAGAATTATCCATTACCAAGTGTAACACTGCTGAGCCATACACAAACACAGGGCACACACATGGCACACACAAACCCACTGCACATTTCAGACAACCATCTGATTCAAAGAAACTGCAAAGGAAAACAAAAATAGGAAGCTGAGACCATGATTTCAGAACCCAAGTGGAAATTAATTACAAATGAGCAGAGACTGGTATTACAAGGAACAAAAACCTAAAGGAATTCTGCATTCTTTTCAGTCTCCAAAACCTTTCACTTGGTATCAGTTTCCTATACCTCTGAGTCCTTGACAGGAACTTGACCTAACGAAGTAAATATAAACATCTATCATATGGATTTCCTGTGGCTGGGCTTGGCCCTGCCACCCAGCATTGATTACTGTCAAGTCCTGCAAGGAAAGATGCATGCCCAGAAATGGTGATTTTTAACATTGATGAGAAATTGGTCATCCTGCCACTCCTCAAAAAGACGCCCTGTGATCATGTAATACTTTCTTAAATACTTCCTGGCTCATCCAATGTTCTGGAATTGCATAAGGCCCGGATTCCTCAAAACCTGTCTTTGGATCACAATGAAGAAACTAGTCCATCTGGGTCACTCCTGGTTGACTGTTACAGCCATAAGAAAAGTAAGAACTGTTGTACTTTTTCTTAAAATTCATTTTGACAACTAATCCCAAGTTGCTTTCCCAACATACTCCAATTTAATGGGGGCAGTCTATGTAAGAGATTGGGCCATATCTTTTAAAGTTTCATGTGAAACTTACTACAAATTATTGTCAAAGCTTCCTGCAGCTGTAAATTTCATATGAATGGACTGGCTTAAAATAGAATCTTATTTTAGAGACTGTTTAGAGAAGAAGATTCCACTGTCTCTCTTAGGGTAAAGGCTATTTCAGAAAATTCCTTCTCGCATGGAAGATAACTGAAGTACATAGCTTTTAGCTGACTTGAGTGTACACAGGGTGGTTATATGGCTGATTGGTATCTTCCCTCTTCAACCTCCAACTGCTGATTATTGTTCCTGCGAAAGTTGCCAGCAACCAGTTTCAGAATGTAAGGTTTCTGCAAGGATCTCTCTGTCTTTACCTCAGTGCTCCTTCATCAGATGGGTCAGGGCCCTTGTTCCTGCCTGTTACAAGGTTACTTTTCTTTGGAAGGAATGATGCTAAAGCTGAAACTCCAGTACTTTGGGCCACCTCATGCGAAGAGTTGACTCACTGGAAAAGACTCTGATGCTGGGAGGGATTGGGAGCAGGAAGAGAAGGAAACGACAGAGGATGAGATGGCTGGATGGCATCACTGACTCGACGGACATGAGTCTGAGTGATCTTCAGGAGATGGTGATGGACAGGGAGGCCTGGTGTGCTGCAATTCACGGGGTTGCAAAGAGTTGGACACGACTGAGCGACTGGACTGAACTGAACTGAACTGAACTGATGATAGCCTACTCAGGATTATAATAAAGCACACTTATCCTGAACTCTCTCTCAGTTCAGTTTCTTTTTATGTTTCATTTTTTGCTAATACACTAGTTTTCCACCCAGGCAGTAGAGCATGGTGATCAAAAGCACAGACTCTAAACTCTACCTGGGTGTAAGTCCCAGTTCCACCACTTACCAGCTCTGTGACTTTGAGCAAATTACTGAACCCTTCTGTACCTCCGTTAACCTCATTTGTAAAATAAGGATTTAACAGTACTCACTTTATTCAGTAGTTGTGAGAATTAAATGTATAAATCTATGCAAAGCACTCAGAACAGTATCTGGTGCTTACTAAGGACTATGTATTTGCTCTTATGAGTAGTAGTTACTTTATTTGAAGTTCTGTAATAAGTGAATGGCTACTCCCTCTCACAGATGTTTACTTCTCATGAGTCCCCAGGACCCTTTTTATCTTATCGGCCAAACTTCTACCTTGTAAGACATTTCACACCTCAGCAAGCAAATCACAAGGCATCAGCAGATCTTTATTCTGGACCTGGCTCAACCCCAGACTGATTGTGTCACTTCAGGGAGGTAAATGAAACAGCCTGAGTTTCCTCCGTAAAATGGGGCTGATACCTGCTTTGCAGCCTTCACAAGACCATTACAAAGATCAGCTTTTAAAATGTGTGGGAAAGTACTCTCCCATGGTAAGCCTCTACCCAGGGGAGATGACTAACTAGTTTCTCCTGAAACTAGACAAAGGAAATAGAAGGAGCAGGAAGCGGCAAGCTCATCCCCTAATGCCCAAAGGGTACAGTACCTGCAAGGCTGAAGAAGGGACACAGGCCTCTCACCCTCAGTCTTAAGGTGCTAAGCATGTTGCTATTGTAGACATGGAGATGACGGCGATCACAGAAACATAACACAAGTGAAAAATTCCCTCCTGCTAAATTTTCAGAACTGCTTGCCTACCTCAAGACCTGAAACCTCTGTAAAGCCACTTCTATCCTGGCAGGTGTCTTCCTGAGCCATCTTCTGCTGCTGTTTGATATCAAGCATGGCGAGCACCTCCAAATACTGTTGATTCAAAACTGGGAAGGGCCATGTAAGAAAGTGTTAGTCATGAGGTCTAACTCCAGCTTCACCTAACCCACTTAAACTAACATCATATACTTATTTCCTTTAAGCAAGGGATATACAGTTGCCCACAAAATCTGCCTCCAGCCAGAAAATCTACCTGAAAGAACAGTGGGTATTAAGTAGGTATTGATACACATGTGCATGCGTACTTAGTCGTGTCCGACTCTTTGCGACCTCATGGACTGTAGCCCACCAGGCTCCTCTCTCCACAGGATTTCCCAGGCAGGAATACTGGAGTAGGTTGTGATTTCCTCCTCCAGGGGATGTTCCTGAGCCAGGGACTGAACTCGTCTCCTGCATTGGCAGGCACATTCTTTACCACTGAGTCATGTAAATACACACATTCAGTTCAGTTCAGTCGCTCAGTCGTGTCCGACTCTGTGACCCCATGAACCGCAGCACTCCAGGCCTCCCTGTCCATCACCAACTCCCAGAGTTCACCCAAACCCATGTCTATAGAGTCGCTGATGCCATCCAGCCATCTCATCCTCTGTCGTCCCCTTCTCCTTCTGCCCCTAATCCTTCCCAGTATCAGAGTCTTTTCCAATGAGTCAACTCTTCGCATGAGGTGGCCAAAGTACTGGAGTTTCAGCTTTAGCATCAGTCCTTCCAATGAACACCCAGGACTGATCTCCTTTAGAATGGACTGGCTGGATCTCCTTGCAGCCCAAGGGACTCAAGAGTCTTCTCCAACACGATGGTTCAAAAGCATCAATTCTTCGGCGCTCAGCTTTCTTCACAGTCCAACTCACATCCATACATGACCACTGGAAAAATCATAGCCTTGACTAGACGGACATGTAACACTAGATAAAAATGTTAATTTAAAAAAAAAATTATTTTCGGCCAGGCTGGGTCTTTGTAGCTGCGCAGGCTTTCCTCTAGTTGTGGCAAGCGAGGACTGTTCTCTAGTTTTGGTTCACAGGCTTCTCATTGTGGTAGCTTCTCTTGCTCCGGAGCATGGGCTCCAGGGCACACAGGCTTCAGTAGTTGCACCTCCCAGGCTTGAGAGCACAGGCTCAGGAGCTGTGGTGCAGTGGCTTAGCTGCTCCAAGGTATGTAGGATCATTCCCAGGCCAGAGATGGAACCCACGTCTCCTGCATTGGCAGGCAGATTCTTTACCACGGAGCCACCAGGAAAGGCCAAAATGTTATTTTTAATGTGGAAGGATCTTAACTGCAACTGAAGTCTGGTCGTCATTTGCCCGAAAGAAATTTGTAGGATTTTCAGAGACATACAGTATCTACACTGTGAGATAATCAGACAATGAGATCACATATACTACATTAATGTACTGTCTGTGTTGAATTAATGTACTGTACCAGCTCTCTAAACTCTTATCAGACTTTTGTTTTAGTTAAGAGTTTTCATAAGAGGCTCTCAACCAAAATACTTAGAAAGAGGGGTCCTGCTATTTACTGTGGATCAGAAAACAGTAACTTTTCCTCTCTTCTTGCAGGGTAGAAGGATGAGGAGGAAGCGCAGGGCTAGTGGTTAGCAGTTTCTGTCCTGGCACAAATCCAGCAAGAAGGAAATCACTGTCTGCTCAGATCACTGGTGTGGAGAAGCATGTCTGTGCCTGCAGTTCTCACCCGGGGCATCGCCACAGTTCACTTACTACACTATGGAAAGTGCCGCTCTAGGGCCGGTGGCCCAACTGGGCACTCATCTTATCCCTTTCAAGCCACCACTTTAAAACAGTTTCTGCTGGGAATTCCCTGGCGGTCAAGTGGTTAGGACTCCTGGCTCTCAGTGCCAAGAACTCAGGTTTGATCCCTGGTCAGGGAACTAAGACCCCACATGCCGCAGGACAGCTAAGCCCATGCGCCACAACTGCCTAGAGCTCGTGCTCCCTAGGGCCCTTGCTCCCTAGAGCCCATGCTCCCTAGGGCCCGTGCTCCGCAAGAGGGGAAGCCACTGCAATGAGGAGCCTCACACCGCAACAGAGTAGCCCCTGCTCAAGGCAGCTAGAGAAAGCCCTACTGCAGCAAAGACCCCCTGCAGCCAAAAATAAATTTTTTAAAAAAGAAAAAAACTAATGCATTTCTTCTTTTATTCTTAAAATATATTACTTCAAAATATTAGCACCTTGTCTTTTCATATGTGTATTCTTAACATAGGACAAAACTGATCTTTTACCATAATATTTTTTAAAAATTATCAAAATACCGTTCTACTTACTTGCATTTTCAGACTTGAGCATTTTAATTTCTTCTGTTTTTAGTTTCAAAGTTTCTTTGAGGACTGCATTTTCACAGTTTAGCCTGGAAAAGAGTACCCTCCAAATCATTAAAACATTAACATTTTGTAGTTGAATATTTAATCCCATAGTTAGAACATTAAAACCCAAATATAATTTTTCTTACTTCAAAATTGTCTAGAATTCATATGTGTAACAAAAATTTAAAAGAATGTGGTAAGATTCTGTACTTACTCTTAACACTTCTGTATATTTACCTGAGAAAATCAGAACCAGAAATAACTGTAAGGCATCTATCTTGAACACTCGTATCTCTTTACTAAAGTTTCAATCAACTTAATTACCATTTGAACACCAACTACATGCTTAGGACACCTTCCAAAATTTACATAAAAAGCTACATAAGTAGCTTGGGGACTTATTTATTTTATAACTGAAAATTTGTACTTCCTATGTGGGGACTATAGCCAACAATTACTGTACAGTATTTGAAAGTTACTAAGAAAGTAGATCTTAAAAGTTCTCAATGTAAGAAAAAAATATAATGATGTATGACAATGAATATTAACTAGATTTATTGTAATGGCCATTTTACAACATATGCAAATACTGAATCATTATATTGTACACCTGAAATTAATACAATGTTATTTATATGTCAGTAATACTTTAATTTAAGAAAAAGAGACATAGGGAGCTTTATCTATTGAATGAAAGTTGGAATTACTTACAGGAGTTCTTAAATTGCCCAACACCAGAGGTTTAAAAAAAATTGCTTTTGTAATTAAAAACAGTAGCCAGATCATCTGGTCTAATTTGTAACTTTAAATAAAATACCTATCAAGACATGTTGTGATATTCCTAGGGAATATTACATCCTGTGCTTGGGATATAATATCATTTATCCCAAATGCTATAGGCCATAGGCCTCATATCATTAGAACAGTGATCATGAAGTTCAAGTTTCTCAATTAAAAAGTGAAATGTGATTCACATCACAAGAAAAAAAATTCTGTAACCATGTATGGTGACAGATATTGACTAGACTTACTGTGGGGAACATTTTGCTATATGAACAGGTGCTGAGTGCATTGTGTTGTGCACCTGAACTAATGTAATATGTTGGTTACATCTAAAAAATGTAAATCTAAGGCATCCCCTTTCCATGAGTTACCTAACAAATTAATAAAATGTGAAATCACTTTTTCAAGCAATGTCTATAGCCCTTGAACAAAGCAGAAAAATATTGCCTCTATTTATATTTATGTATTTAACTACAAAGAGAGAGAAAGAAAGGTAAAAAGAATGATAAGGTAAATGTGGTAAAGAGTTAAAATCTGGAGAATCTTGGTGAAAGACATATAGGAATTATTTGTACTATTCTTACAACTTTTCTGTAAGTCTTCAATTATCTCAAAGTAAGAAGTAATAAGTTAAAAAATTAGGTACTAAAGCCATCTATAACCCCAGGTATCAATTTCTCAATGACTGACCTTGTAAATATGCTATAAAGTTATTAAATAAATTCACACTGATAAAAAAGTTGTTCAGAAGATGTAAAAATCAGTACCAATGCTAAAATAACTTCAGAAACAATTATTAAACAGTATTTTAATACACAATTTATACTGTATTTTTTTTAAAAGAAAATACTAACAGTAAAATATGGAACTGGTAAACAGATAAGCAACATGAATTTCAGTTTTTATTTTTGGCCACACCATACAGCTTGCAGGATCTTAGTCCCCTGAGCAGGGACTGAACCTGAGGCCCCAGCAATGAAAACGCTGGGTCCTAACCACCAGACTGCCAAGGCTGCTGCTGCTGTCACTTCAGTCGTGCCCAACTCTGTGCAACCCCAGAGACGGCAGCCCACTAGGCTCCCCCGTCCCTGGGATTCTCCAGGCAAGAACACTGGAGTGGGCTGCCATTTCCTTCTCCAATGCCTGAAAGTGAAAGTGAAGTCGCTCAGTCGTGTCCGACCCTCAGTGACCCCATGGACTGCAGCCTTCCAGACTCCTCTGTCCATGGGATTTTCCAGGCAAGAGTACTAGAGTGTGGTGCCATTGCCTTCTCCGAGACTGCCAAGGAATTCCCTGAATTTTATGTTTACAATTAGGTCAAAGAAGAAAGCCTAAGCTACACTTAAATTATACACAGTTTAAAATTTTCCAAAGAAAAAATATGGAATAATAATATACAAACCTGTCATATTTTTGGATCCAAGATTCCTCTATATTTTTAAATCTATTCTGATCAAATTCTATTTCCCACTGCAAAGCATTTATTTCCTATAGAAAAAAAATAACACTGTCAAGGAAAATTACTACAATTAAATCATTTTATGACTTAACAAATAACAGAAATAAATCATTTAGTCATTTCACAGAGCTAGGCTAAAGAGAAAACACTAATTATTGCTCAAAAAGAGTCTGTGACATTTGTAAACACATATAACATGCCTCTTTAGCACTCAAAAAGCTTTACTGAAGGTTACTTATTAGAAAAATTTCAAATTGTCTAGCTTCAAATTTTGCTGGCTTGAGCCTAGATTTTTCATCACCTCCAATCCATGCAGACCCCAAAATACACTCTTGGAAGTCTGAGCCGAGGACACTCCCATCAAGGGAGAGTGAAACAGACACAGGAATGTGACCACTTAGAGTGATTCCTAACCACTTAAAAAGAAAATCCCTTTTCTTGATGGTTTATCACAGGACATTGAGTTCCCTGTGCTATACAGTAGGACCTTGCTGTTTATCCATTCTGTGTATAACAGTTTACATCTGCTAGGCCCAAACTCCCAGTCTGTCCTTCTCAAACTCCTCACCCCTTGGCAACCACAAGCCTGTTCTCCATGTCTGCGAGTCTGTTTCTGTTTTGAAGATAGGTTCATTCGTGCCATATTTTAGATTCCACATATAAG
The DNA here is from genome assembly GCF_001704415.2 of Capra hircus. Classification (NCBI taxonomy): domain Eukaryota; kingdom Metazoa; phylum Chordata; class Mammalia; order Artiodactyla; family Bovidae; genus Capra; species Capra hircus. The sequence goes on along the minus strand of NC_030827.1, from coordinate 10,421,750 downwards.
TGATATCACAGGGTATTTGTCTTCCTCCTTCTGACTTACCTCACTTAGTATGATAATCTCTAGCTGCTTCCATGCTGCTGCCTAATTACCTTTTTAGTGAAGATGAGATAGAGGCAAGCACTGCAGGGCAAGTAGAGGAAGAAAAATAGAAAAAGAAGAGAAACAGCAGTGTCAGTTTGGCAGGGTTAGCCCATGTGACAATCTGTTTGGATTATAAGATCCAAAAGGGAAGGGACTGTATGAAGCTGAAGCACATCCGGTAGAAGGTTTGCACAAATGGTGTAACCATTGGCATGGTGATTTTTAAGGAAATTCTATTGGAAAGACTATTGAACTGAACAAGTCCATGCTACAAGTGGTCAAATACCTTCTCCAAGGATCTCTTTTGTTCCATAGTTTTTTGAAGCACTGCCTGGGTATGACTTGTGGCTTTGCCAAATATTGCCTAAGAAAAATAAAGACATATCAGTATAAATTGAATATCTGATCACCCTTATATACAAGGTGAAGTTCACATCTTTATTCTTCACATTGTTAAGACAGCAGAAAACTGCCTTGAGATGAGAATTCCCACAGAGACCACCTTTGGTATAGAGTTTGATAGTTCAAAATCAGAAGATCTTGGTTTGTTTCTTTCCCAATGACTGTGAGAATGAACGAATGAATGGATTTCCCACACAAAAACGAATCCATGAACATTCACAGCAGTATGATTTATAACAGCCAAAATGTATTAATATAAACCACATAAATGCCTATCAACTGGTGAATGGATAAGCCAAATGTGGTATAGCTACACAATGGAATATTATTTGGTAATAAAAAAGGAAGCAAGCACTGGCACATACTACAACATGCATGAACCTTAAAAATATGCTAACTTAAAGAATCCAGAGGCACAAGAATCTAGACACATGCTGTATGATTCTGTTTATGAAACAGAAAAGGCAAAGCTGTAAAACAGATAGCAGATAGTGCTTGCTGGGGGATGGAATAGGAGTAACTGCTAATGGCTAAGAGGTTCCTTTTGGCAGGGGATGGAAATAGTATAAATCAGGTTGTGATGATGGTTACACAAGTCTATATTTAGTAAAAATAAATTGTATGCTTAAAACAAGTGAAATTTATGACATATAAGTTTTATCTTAATAAAGCTGTTTTTAAAATCTGTAGCTAAAAACAAAAACTGTATTAAGCATTGATGCTTTTATTTTAAAAGCTAAAGCCAGGGAGTTCCTTGGTGATCTACTGGTTAGGATTCAGCACTTCCACGGCCATGGCCCAGGGTTCAGTCCCTGCTTGGGGAACTGAGATCCTGCAAGCTGTGCAACACAGCCAAAGATATAAAAATAAAGATAAATGAAAAAAAAAAGCTAAAATCATACTACTTATCACTGGAATGTGTACCTGATGAAAGTTTGAAAATAACTTCTTACCATGCTTTGAAGAATTTTCAATGCTTCCTCTTTACCTTCAAGTTGTCTCTGAGATGCCTCAAGTTCAGTTTTCAAAATTTCTACCTCCTGAGGAGAAAAATATAATCAGTCTTCCTATCTGTAATATATGCAACCCCTAATGATCAACTTAGCATACATTTAAGCTCAACATTCACTTTGACTCAAAGCACTCTGACCTTACAAAATGAGGTTGGAAATTCCTCCAGGCTATATAAGTGGACCAGAGAGGCTAAAACTGAGATCATTACTATCAGGTATCAGTTATGTCTAAAAGCCCAAATCTTTTGCTTTTACCTACCTAGGCCACACAGTTTGTGGGTGTGTGTGTGTGTTTGCTTCTGCTTTTGGGCCACACATGAGGCTTGTGGGATTGTGTGTGTGTGTGTGTGTGTGTGTGTATTTGCTTCTGCTTTTTGGCCACATGTGAGGCTTGTGGGATTGTAGTTAGCTCCCCAACCAGGGATTGAACCTGAGCTGCTGGCAGTGAGAGTGCAGAGTCCTAACCACTGAACCACCAGGGAATTCCCTAGGCTCCGCAGTTAATAATTTGGAAAAAAATCTTTAGACCATGTAAATTAAGCACATGCTCATCCATATAGCTCCATGAGCTATTAATATTATGGCTTAGACTGTGCCCTCTATCCCAAAAGACATGTTCAAGCTTTAACGCCTGGTACCATAAATTCGACCTTATTTGGAAATACGGTCTTTGCAGATGTAATTAAAGTCATCCTGGGTTAGGGCAGGTCTCAATCCAATGACTGGTGTGATGCAGCTACAACCTGAAGACTGTTGGTGGCAACCACCAGAAGTAGGAAGGTTGTAAAGGTCCCTCTAGACCCTTCAGAAGGTACATGGTCCAACTACACCTTGATTTCAGGCCTCTGAAATTAAAAGACACTTACTCCTTGGAAGGAAAGTTATGACCAACCTAGACAGCATATTAAAAAGTAGAGACATTACTTTGTCAACAAAGGTCCGTCTAGTCAAGGCTGTGGCTTTTCCAGTAGTCATATATGAATGTGAGAGTTGGACTATAAAAAAAGCTGAGTGCTGAAGAATTGATGCTTTTGAACTGTGGTGTTGGAGAAGACTCTTGAGAGTCCCTTGGACTGCAAGGAGATCCAACCGGTCCATCCTAAAGGAAATCAGTCCTGGTTGTTCATTGGAAGGACTGATGTTGAAGCTGAACCTCCAATACTTTGGCCACCTGATGTGAAGAGCTGACTCATTTGAAAAGACCCTGATGCTGGGAAAGATTGAGGGCAGGAGGAGAAGGGGATGACAGAGGACGAGATGGCTGGATGGCATCACTGACTCAATGGACATGGGTTTGGGTGGGCTCCAGGAGTTGGTGATGGACAGGGAGGCCTGGCATGCTGCAGTCCATCGGGTCACAAAGAGTCGGATGTGACTGAGTAACTGAACTGAACTGAGCCTCCATAACTGAAAGAGTATCGATCTGCTCTTTTAAGCCACCAGGGCAGCTCTAGGAAACCAGTAGAGCAGCTTTCACCAGAAGAGTTCACAAATCACGTGAAGACAGCTTTCCTGTGCCTGAGAGGACAGCCACCCGCATTGGAACTGCTACTCCCAAGCAAGATGGATGACCTCCACAGACCACCTGCGTGCTTTCTGGGCCTCTGACTTAAAAGAGGTTAAATTAAGTCAGGTTATTTCAAGCCATACATTCTGGGAAGACAGGTGAAAGGGAGTGACTACTATTTTCTCTAGGAGATTAGAGAAGTAAGGTGGAAAGGAGGACAGGAGGGCATGTTTACATAAACAGCCTTTTTGAGAAATAAGGAGGCCAGTTGGAAGTTAGGAGCTTGCCACTATGGCTTGAGAATGTCTGGAAAGCCAACAATTACATTCCATGCCATGTTAGTATCACTTAAACAAAATGTCAGTGGTCTTCATTCACATGAGAATTTGTATACCAGCCTGAGTACCTACCTCTAAAGTTTCATGAAGACGTTGCCTTAAATCCACATTTGACAACTCTGAATTAGAATCTATTAGAGGGAGAAAAAACTTATTAAATATTTTCTTAAATTAGTTAGATATAAGACATTTGTTTACAAGATATCAAATACAGGCTTTCCCTAAATTGAAAAGAGAAAATAATTGTAATAAGACAATGATGATAAAAACAGGTAGCTTAAAACATTTCACAAATCAAAAGACACATACTTGCGAATCAAAAGATTCTTTTAAAAAAAGGACTCTTAAATAAAACTGTCGTTAATGAATTAGCTAACTACTATAACCAAATACAGTATCAAAAAAAACATGAATGTTCATGAGTAAAATAAATGAATTTTGGTGTTTGGCTTAAGCCTATTCAATATCATGATATAAATATCTAAGAAATAACCTGAATTTAGTTTCTTTACAAGGGGAATGATGAGAATTCTCTAGTAACTTCACTTATTCTCTCCTTAATGTGATTGAGACATTAAACTGAGTTTCCCAGGAACTTCATTTTCATCGCAGTCTCACTGGCAACAGAAAAACACTGAACTGGTAAATTAGAGCAAGAGGACGGGAAGTAAAAAGGAGCAAAACAACAAGAATATTTGGAAATACATTAAAATTTCTCAAAATTTTTTTTGCTATTCTGAACTTCCATGAACATGACACTATCCAAGGCAAAACCTAAGTCATGTTTTTACTCTGATAATTCAGGGTTCCAAGGAGGGACCAAAGTGACTCTGGGGTGACAGTGACAAGTTCTATTCTATTAGTACTTGTGATAGGCAGAATAATGGCCCCCAACAATGTCTACATCTTAATCCCAGAACCTGCGAATACCCAGCAAAAGGGGCTTTTGCAGGTGTGATTAAGAACTTGGAGACAGATTATTCTGGATTACCCAGCTGGGCCAGATGTAATCACAAGGCTCCTTAAAAATGAAAAGAGGAGGCAGGAGAGGCAGAATTAGAGTGATGATGCAGCGGGAGAAAGACTCGACCAGCAACTGCAGGCTTCAGATAGAGGAAGGGGACCATGGACCAGGGGACTCAGCCTCTACAAGGTGGAAGAGGCAAGGGACAGGATTCTCCCCTGGAGCTTCCAGAAAGAAGACAGTCATGCTAACACTATGGTGTTAGCCCAGTGAAACCTACTTTGGGCTTCTGACCTACAGAACTGTAAGAGAATAAAATTTGTGTTGTTTTAAACCGTTACATTTCTGATAATTTCGAAACTGCCTATTAGCAAGAGGAAATGAATACCATATTCTTACCTAGAATCAAGTCAACTCTGATGAAAAGACAAAAGTCCATAAACTCCCAAAATAGGAGCTCATACCATTACTATTTTCCTGGGTTGGGAAGATCCCCTGAAGAAGGAAATCGCAATCCGCTCCAGGACCCTTGCCGGGAAAGTCCCATGGACAGAGAAGCCTGGGAGGCTACAGTCCATGGGGTCGCAAAGAGTTGGACACGACTGAGGGACTTCACTTTCACCATTACTATTATTTCTTATTTATATCCCAGTAGTTTCCTAAAGTTTCTAATGCTCAGTTTTCAACATCTTTCTTGCAAAACAGTATCCATCCTCTATGCATGATAAAGACTTTGAAGAAAAATATATAAATAATCTCATCTTAATTTCAAGAAGGATTCTGAAGGACAGAGATCAATCCCTAGCTGCAACATGTTATTTGTACATCTGAAACCATGTTTCTTAAGTTATTTTCATGCTGTTCCACTTTGGAGGGGAAGTTTTACAACGGTGGATTACAAAAGATTCAGCCACACCAGAGCTGTGCCACAGTGCAGGCAGGGGCCTGTCCACCAGTTCCCAGCCACTTCAGGGATGTTAACATTCTATCACAAGATGATTCTGAGTGTTATTCTCTCCTTAGTGTACAAGCAGAATTTATGTTTAGTTATGACAAATTAAGATTAATTTTGAGAATTTTATGATATCCCTAAAATAATCTGAAGCCTGTGTCCTGCCTTGTAACACTCTTTCCCCAGATGAGCTCCGGGCTTGCAGTGCTCAAATGTCACCTGGATATCTGCCTGAAACAGCAGCGCCTCTGCCCTCCAATCACTTACTGTCTTTTCATTTACTACTGCCTAAGGCTATGGTTTTTCCTGTGGTCATGTATGGATGTGAGAGTTGGACTGTGAAGAAGGCTGAGCTCCGAAGAATTGATGCTTTTGAACTGTGGGGTTGGAGAAGACTCTTGAGAGTTCCTTGGACTGCAAGGAGATCCAACCAGTCCATTCTGAAGGAGATCAGCCCTGGGATTTCTCTGGAAGGAATGATACTAAAGCTGAAACTCCAGTACTTTGGCCACCTCATGCGAAGAGTTGACTCATTGGAAAAGACTCTGATGCTCGGAGGGATTGGGGGCAGGAGGAGAAGGGGACGACAGAGGATGAGATGGCTGGATGGCATCACTGACTTGATGGACGTGAGTCTGAGTGAACTCTGGGAGTTGGTGATGGACAGGGAGGCCTGGCGTGCTGTGATTCATGGGGTTGCAAAGAGTCGGACATGACTGAGCGACTGAACTGAACTGAATGTTATATAGTTAATCTGCAGGTTTATTTTCTGTGTCCTCTACCATGAATGTGACCTCCATGACCTTAGAGCCTTTGACTATCTTGTTCACTGATGTTATTCCCAGAATGTGGTACTGTCGTGGGCACCTACAGGCACCCAGCAAACGTTTATCAAATAAGACCAAAAAAAATTTAAAAATGAAATATACCACTACTTCGCAAGAAAAGTAAGGTAAATAATCACTAACCGATATTACTAACATATATGTCAGCTAGCCAGTTCAGTCGCTCAGTCGTGGCCGACTCTTTGTGGCCCCATGGACTGCAGCAAGCCAGGCTTCCCTGTCTGTCACCAACTCCTGGAGCTTGTATGTAATGACACAGAATAACTACTTCGCAATTTGTATCACACTTGGAAACAGAAAGATCAATTACTTTTATGCCATCACCAATCAATCTCTAGAGGTGAATAAAGATAAATTTCTAAAACCCATGATGGTGACCCATCTTCACGCACTGGAAGGCTGACAGCCTTGATCGCACTCGTAAGGGAGAAAAGGAGGACAGTAGGCATTCTTACCGGAGCTACTTTGTCGCCTGTGACAGGGAATTCGGGGTCCTTCCAGGTGTGTATCTTGAAAGCCCTTCTGTCTGGAATACTGAAAAACGGCTCCGTTTCTTTCGTCCCCGTTTCTTGAAAAAAGGGGAGGACTAGAATTCTTTCCATCTGATCTTTTTCTAGATTTAAATACATGTGAAACTTGCACTTCACAAATGCCGCCAGGCCTTCTTCCGAGGCCATACCCTAGGTCGCCTTCTGCCGCGTCATCGTCCTCTGTTTCCCAGGCCTGCCCCTCCGCCCCACTCGGCAGCCTCGCCGCGCTGCTCATCAGTCACGTGCCTTCTTTACAGTGGGCTGCCCTGCTGGCTCAGCAGTAAAGAATAATCCGCCTGCCAGCGCAGGAAACTGTCCCTGCGGGTTCTGTTCCTGGGTCAGGAAGGTCCCCTGAAGCCTTCCTTACCTAGTCACCTGTAGTTAAGATAAAACAGCAGTTAAAATCCAATCAGTATAATCAGCGTTGGGTTTGTCAGGGAAGAAAAGGTCCTTTCTGCATCATGCTGGCACAGCCAGCGACGCACAAGCACACAGATGCCCCTGGCAACCCAAATGAAGCTATTTAACACTTCAGGACTTTTTAAATTAGAAAAAGAAAAATCTGACTCTGTATTTCTGAGGACACAGGACAGACTTTTACTGAATCCAATAATAACTGATCAGGATGAAGAGATCAGGCTTTCCCAAGGAAACAACAGTCTTGACAAATGAGCTTCCAAAGGAAAGCATTCAGCTTTCACAAGCCTAAGAGCTGTACAAAATTCAGCAGTCTTGGGAGTTCCCTGGTGGTCCAGTAGTTAAGACCCTGGTCAGGGAATAAGATCCAACAAGCTGCAAGGTGGAGCCTATATATATATATATATTCCAAAAAGTCTCTGAAAAATCAGTTTCCAATGACTAAGACCATCGTACCCCTGTCCTTTATGGTCCTTCATCTGCCTGAGATACTTAGGACTCTTACACTCTCTCCTTCAGCTCTCCTTGGTTCATTGTCTATTTCTGTGCAGACACAATTAGGAGAGGTTTTGCTGGGTCCGTGACAGGTGGGAGGGAAGAAGGTTCCCTCTCCTGCCCCTACATCATCCCTCCCTCTCTTTTTTCTCAAACCAGGCCACATCTGTGATCAAAACCCTCCACTGTTTCTCAGCACAGAGTAAATGTCAAAGCCTTCCAATGGTGAGGGGCCCCAGCTTCATCTCTGCCTGGCACCCTCACCCTGGGCCAGCCGCCCTGACCTCCCTGGTGGTGTTGGCCCAGCCAGGCATTCCTGCCCCAGAGCTTCAAGTTCCCCATGCCCTGAACACTCTCTCCCCAGGGGATGCGCAGCTGGTCCCTCCCCTCTTTGGATCTTTCCTACAGTGTCTCCTTCTCAGTGCTGCCTTTCCTGGTACCCCACCTAAATTTGCCAACTCCTCCTCCCTCTCCTTCTTCTCTGCTTGATTTTTCTCTTTGGCATTTATGACCTTCTAGCAGGCCCCTCCATATATTACTCATTTTTCAAAGCACACCACCAAAAGGGGGAAGAGAGTACAAAAGGGAGCCTCGGGAAGGCTATGGTTTGTCCAGTAGTAATGTCTGGATGTAAGAGTTGGACCACAAAGAAGGCTGAGCTCCAAAAATTGATGTTTCTGAACTGTGGTGTTAGAGAAGACTCTTGAGAAGCCCGAGGACAGCAAGGACATCAAACCAGTCAATCTGAAAAGAAATCAACCCTGAATATTGGAAGGACTGATGCTGAAGCTGAAGCTCCAGTACTTTGGCCGCTTGATGCAAGGAGCCAACTCATTGGAAAAGACGCTAATGCTGGGAAAGACTGAAGGCAGGAGAAGAAGGGGGTGACAGAGGATGAGATGTTTGGATGGCATCATTGACTCAACGGACATGGGTTTGAGCAAACTCCAGGAGATAGTGAAGGATAGGGAAGCCTGTGTGCTGCAGTCCATGGGGTCACAAAGAATCAGACACGACTTGGCAACTGAACAACAAAAAAAGGGAAGCAGAAGGTGGCTCTAGCTGGCCTACGATGCTTCTTAAAAAGCAAGGTGTCCTGAACATTTCCTCTGCTAGAGCCCAAACCTGCTCCTGAGGGCACCAAGTGGAATGCAAGCTCCACAGGGTAGAGACTTTTGTCTGAATCCCACTGCAAGCCCAATGCCTAAACAGTTATCAGAGACATGATCTGTGCTCAACACATACTTTTAAATAAATGGATAAAGGAAGGAAGGAATAGACAAACAAACTGAGGGGCTTCCCTGGAGATGCAGTGGTTAAGACTCCATGCTTCCACTGCAGGGGCATGGGTTCGATCCTGGTCGGTGAACTAAGATCCTGCGTGCCGAACAGCGCAATCAAAATACATAAACAGATATACATAGAGTAGTGTTAGTCACTCAGTCGGGTCAGACTCTTTGTGACCCCACAGACTGTAGCCTGCCAGGCTCCTCTGTCCATGGAATTCTCCAGGGAAGAATACTGGAGTGGGTTGCCATTCCCTTCTCCAGGGGATCTTCCTGATCTGGGGGTCGAACCTGGGTCTCCTGCATTGTAGGCAGATTCTTTACCATTGGAGCTACAGATATATAAATAAAAGACAGATAAATAGATAAATAAACAGATAAATTAAAAAACTGAAATACTTGCCTGGGGTAAAAAAAACTGAACAGTCACCTTGGTAAGGCTCCCCACTGCATAACCTGGGACTAACTGCAGATGAAAATGCCATACAGAGAAATGCCCATCACTGAGCCCTCCCATAAGGAGCCCACCGTGGCCACCTGCCTGGTGACAATGGCCTAGCTGTTGGCTGAAGAGCACCAGAAATGCCCAGCCTTGTCCCTCCAGTACCAGGGCAGTTAAGAGGGCCTTTCACCACCAGGCATTTCAAAACAGCTGCTGCGCTGAAGTTGTTTAGAAACATTTCATCCTTTGCTCAAGACTCATGTTTTTTAAAAAAGGAAAATAAACAGATCTGATATCCTTTCTAAAGATCCTGCTGTTTAAGTAGCTGCTTACCAGGACATTCAAAATGGTCAAATCTCAGTCTTGTGTTTTTGCTGAATGTCGCTCTCTTAGTTTGCTGCTATTAAAAGCCCACATAGTTGCCAAATAAATCTATCATGTTTGAAGGGGATCCTGGTGCCCTTAGGACCGAGATACCATATATTTTCAGTGTTTAATAACAAAGGCCCTTAAAAAAATTTTTAAACAAAACAAAAAAAGGCCCTTAGAAAACTGGAAAAGATACATCATAAAAGAAGGTACATGGATGGAAAGAGACTCAGCATCATTCATCATGAAAGAACTGTAGATTTAAACCACAGCGAGATTCCACCACCTACCACTGACAATTCCAGGCGCTGCCGAGGATATGGACCCCACACACACAGCAGGCGGTAGTGTAAGACAGTGTAACCGCTGTGAAAGAGTCTGAAGGCTTCTTTCAAACAAGCGACCCATCAGCTGCATTTACCCAAGAGAATGAAAACACTGTTCATACAAAGATGTGTGCATGAATGTTCAGTTCTTCAGCTAATACTCAAATTAGCCAAAAAGAACACTGAAAACAACCCAAATGATCATCAACAGGAAAATGAACATATTGTGGTAGTCCACACAAAGAATATACTCAGTAATAAACAACACACTTCAGACACATGTGATAATATGACTCTTACATTATGCTAACAGAAGAACCATATACTGTATAAAATCTGGACCAACAATACAGATCAATGGTTTCCTGGGGTGGGAAGGATGAGGGAACTTTTCTGGAGTGATGAAAAAGTCTCATGTCTTGGCTGAATGATGGTTTGTCAAATTCATTAAACCATACATTTAAAATGGTACCTTTTATTATATGTAAATTATACCTCAATAATAAGCTGTTAAAAAAATTTTTTTTAAGTAAGGGATCTTTTAACTGGACTAGGGGAAAAGATGAGAAGTGCATTAAGTGGTTTTGTAGTCCTTGGTAAGAAAATCATTAAACTGGAGGTATTACGTTGGTAACAACTTTTAAACCATGATCTAATAATTGCCAGCACTTGTTGCTTACTAGACACTATTCTAAGTACTCTACTTAGATTATCCTATTTAATCTCCACAAACACTTTAAAAGACAATACTACTATTGTTTAAGTCTACCTAGAGAAGTTAATGGCAACCCACTCCAGTACTCTTGCCTGGCAAATCCCATGGGCGGAGGAGCCTGATGGGCTGCAGTCCATGTGGTCGCTAGGAGTCGGACACGACTGAGCGACTTCACTTTCACTTTTCACTTTCATGCATTGGAGAAGGAAATGGCAACCCACTCCAGTGTTCTTGCCTGGAGAATCCCAGGGATGGAGGAGCCTGGTGGGCTGCTGTCTCTGGGGTCGCAGAGTCGGACACAACTGAAACGACTTAGCAGCAGCAGCAGCATCAAAACCATTACACTGAAGTACAGAGAGGTTAAATAACATAGCTAGAGGACAGCCAGATTCTGAATCTAGACTCCTCATGTCAGAGATTCTGCTAGACTCTTAGCCATTGCTTTCTATCCTTCAGAGAATTTTAATGAGATTAATGTCAGAGTAAACCAAGTTTCTATTAGTCATGACATCAAATAAAACTGAGAGTGAAAGTCTAGGATAGTTAGTTTGGCCAACACAGTATATTGGACCCATTTTTCCCCCAAATTTTTAATGAAATCCTCTCGGTTCCTTTATATGTTTATTTCCTAAATAAGTCTGTCTATTTTTATTTGTCAAGGTTGATAGCAGATTACTTATTGAATCAGAGATTAATCCCTAAAAGGCTGCACTAGAGCAGATTTCCGCTTATAAATTCAACCTCCTGCCTCTGTTAAGAAGGGTGTGGTCAGGGTCTGGCAGCCAGCAGTGAAGAAAATGGAATTGGTCAAGACAAAGGAAAAAAGCAGTAAGAGGAAAGAGTAAGCAATCACAAGATCAGCTAAGAATATTTTTCAAAGTGCCACATATATTCAGGTATCATAGGTATACCTTGCCACCGTACAGAGTTGAATATGAGATTTCACATGGTCTAATGCTCTAGTGTTTTTTAAAATGTAACTTTGGGACACTTTTATATATTAAGTCTAGAGTGACTTTTTCATCACTCCAGAAAAGTTCCCTCCTGCTCTTTGAAGAGGAGAAAGCAATGGCAAGCCACACCAGTACTCTTGCCTAGAAAATCTCATGGACGGAGGAGCTTGGTAGGCTGCAGTCCATGGGGTCGCTACTAGTCGGACACGACTAAGAGACTTCAGTTTCACTTTTCACTTTCACGCATTGGAGAAGGAAATGGCAACCCACTCCAGTGTTCTTGCCTGGAGGATCCCAGGGATGGCGGAGCCTGGTGGGCTGCCATCGATGTGGTCACAGAGAGTCGGACACGACTGAAGCGACTTAGCAGCAGCAGCAGCAGCTCTTTGAAGTTATCCTTCCCACCCCAGGTAACCATTGATGATAGTAATCTGTAATGCAGTCAAACTTGACTTTCAGAACACATTTCTTATAAGAAAGGAGAAAAGACTGAAGTTATATTCCATTCAACCACTTTTAAATGCATTCAAGGTTATCGAGGCAGCAGGAGGTGTGACAGAGAAAGCCCTGATCCAGGAGGCCTGGGTTCAAATCTCACACCACCACTTGCTGCTCTGTGATTCTGGACAAGTCATTTAACCTCTCAGAGCCTATGTCAGAATTTCCAAAATGGGTTTAAGCATAGCTACTTTATAGGCGGATTTTGGGCACCATTAATATACTTGAAATCAATGTTGGTTGATAGGAATTTGAGTTTTAGTGTCTTCATTTGTCAAGTCAGGGGACTGGATAAGACTCTTTTGTTCTTTAGACCTCTAAAATTCTGATTCTATTGCAGCATTCTTCCAAGATGTGCCCCAGGGAACCATGGCTCTCTGGACTATTCAGTGTTGCTAGGAATAAAAGGATCCTTTTGGTTTTATTAAGAGTGTCTTTCTATGCCAGTCCAAGCAAAATTATACAGAAAATTGCACAGCAGTGGCAGAGCCAGAACTAGAAACCACATCTCCGGCTCCCGGGCCACTTGCGAATGGCCCCTGGATGAACAGATGACGGACTGTGAGCAGACAAGCTCCTACTTTTCCGTTAAAACAACCTTGAATGGGACATAGGTCTTCCTAATTCCTAAATCTAAGACCTAGCCTCCTAATCCCTAAATTTAAGACAGCCTCACCCCTCTGTCTCCTCCACTTCTGCACAAGCTGTGATGCTACTGACTCGCCATGTCCAAGTTCCCCGTGGCTCCTCAGCCCCACAGGGGTCCCTGACTGCCTCCCACCTGCCCACTCAGACTCTTGTTCCTCTTCCTGTCCCTTTTGTATATACTTGGCTTCCTCTCCTGAATACTTTAAATATATATCTCCAGCTGGTCATCCTGCTAGCAATTCAAACACAGGTTGTTCAAAAATACTTTCATTGCACTCCCCACCTCCACCCCAGGTCTCCTCCTGAGTCCCCCATTTCTGCAAATCCATCAACCATGCTCCAAAACATTCAGGGACAAAAACTCCAGGATTTAGGCTTTTTCCCTTTTCTTATTTTCTGGCCTTCGGTTGCCAAGTTTTCCACAAAATTTCCCCAAGCCCTGTCCTTCTTTGGGCTGCCCTGGTGGCTCAGCGGTAAAGAATCTGCCTGCCACGCAGGAACCACAGGAGAAGCAGCTTCAATCCCTGGGATGGGAAGATCCCTTGGAGGAGGAAATGGCAACAAACTCCAGTATTCTTGCCTGGAGAATTCCACAGATAGAATAGCCTCGAGTGCTACAGTCCATAGAGTCATAAAGAGTCAGACACGACTGAAGCAACTTGGCACGCACATACGCGTATGTCCCTCTTTGCATGTCAACATCATAGCCCTGGATGAATTTCTCTCCTGGGCTAAACCAATACTCCCCTAACTGCTGCCAAATCAATCATCTCCAAGCACACATCCAATAATGCCCCCCTCCTGCCCTAAAACATGCCACAGCTCCCAAGGCATATACAATGAAAGCAGGTGTCGCCCTTTTCTATAAGGTAACGGCAGCTTTCATTTCCTGTGCCACGTGAACTCCCTGGGCACGCTCTGCGCTTCCGTGTGAGAGGTATTTTACCTGCTCCCAGGCCCCCGCAGCCTCATCTCCTTAAAGTCTCTGCTGCAGCCATTCTCCACCCCAGGGATCCCTTCTCCTCTCAGAACCCCCTCAGTTCACGACAGCCACTCCATTCAGTAGCCCTCCTGAGTCCCCGGGGCCAGAAGTGTTTTCTCCCACCTCTGAGCCCTCTTAGCTCAGTGTTGTACCTTTCTAACAGCCCTTCCTTCCTTCCCGACTTGTGTTTTTATTGTACACGCCCCTAATGCGCATGTCTCATTTACTTGAGCATAACAGGTGTTCCAGAAACACTTCATAGATGGAACGGAAAAAGAAAACAGATTCCTGCTTGGAAAACTTGAACTAGAAACACCCACACCTTCTAGCCGGACAACTCTTTCCTTAGCAAACAAGTTGATCAAACAGACACCTAATTCCTGGCAAAAAAGGAAGTGACTTCAGCCCTTTCTGTAAACAATGGTCTACTGCATACCACTGTAGAATTCTGTTTAAATTTTTATGTTAAAATAATTTTAGATATACAGTAAGTTGCAAAGATAGTACCGTGAACTCCTGTATACCCTTTACCCAAATTCTTTTAATGAAGTATTAGGGTACATTTATCAAAAATAAGAAATTAACAATGATACACACACTTAATTAAACCACATGTCTGTATGTGTGTTAGTTGCTCCGTCGTGTTTGACTCTTTGGGACCCCATAGACTGTAGCCCTCCTGGCTCCTCTGTCCATGGAATTCTCCAAGCAAGAATATTGGAATGGGTTGCCATTCCCTTCTCCAGGGGATCTTCCGGACCCAGGGATCAAACCCAGGTCTCCTGCATTGTAGGCAGATTCTTTACCAACTGACCCACCCGGGAAGCCCTAATTAAACCATATACTTTATCAGAATCTCCCCTTTCCCTTTGTTATTGTTCAGTCCCTCAGGCCCATCCAACTCTGCAACCCCATGGATTGCAGCATGCCAGGCTTCCCTGAAGTCTTTCACTATCTCCCAGAGTTTGCTCAGACTCATGTCCATTGAGTCGATGATGCCGTCCAACCATCTCATCCCCTGTCGTTCCCTTCTCCTCCTGCCCTTAGTCGTTCCTGCATCAGGGTCCTTTCCAGTTTCCCTACTTAAGTCCTTTGCTGTTCGAGGATCCAATCCAGGATACCACAATTCATTTAGTGAGCTACAGTTTTAACGTTCATAATTAGAAGAAAAAATATAGAAAAAGTAATAAAGGAGAAGGGGAGAGGGGCAGAAATAGTCTTTCAAACCTATTTCTCCTTTCTATAATGTCAGATAAGGCCATTAACTAGCATGAGGGAAAGGAGGAGCCCGTTTACCAGCTTGTCCACAACCTGCGGAGTTTCTCGAATTTGCGCAGCTGCTTCTTGGGGTCTGGCTCCACACCCTCCCCAGGATCCTTGACGGGTGAAGAACAGAGGGGCACGGCGAGCGGCACCCTGGCCGACTCGCGCCGCCCGCGTCTCGTCCCGACGGCCCCTAAGCGCGGTCACCGGGCGCGAGCCTCCTCGCCGCGCGCGCCGCCGCCCCTCCCGCCGCGTGACCGCGCGGCGCGGCCCCGATCGGGAAGGCGGCGCAGCGCCCGGGTCCCTGGCCCCGCCCCCTACCTCGGCGCCACAGTCTGAGCTCTCTGGGTTAGGATGCGGGGACTAGGAGCTCTGTGCGACTTGGACACCCATAATGTCCCCAGATACAGCGCAACCGAGTTATAAATAATAGCTCGAGACCTCGAGAAACGACGAGGCCGTGTGTGCGTCACTGAAGGTAAAATGAACTGGTTCAAAGCTTAAGCCTCTGCTGCTGCTGCTGCTGCTAAGTCGCTTCAGTCGCGTCCGACTCTGTGCGACCCCATAGACGGCAGCTCACCAGGCTCCCTCGTCCCTGGGATTCTCCAGGCAAGAACACTGGAGTGGGTTGCCATTTCCTTCTCCAATGCACAAAAGTGAAAAGTGAAAGTGAAGTCGTGTCTGACTCTTTGAGACCCCAGGGACTGCAGCCCACCCGGCTCCTCTGTCCGTGGGATTTTCCAGGGAAGAGTGCTTAAGCCTCTAGGAGTGGCTTAAGAGAAGGATGGAGCTGAGCTGTAGCGGGGCTTTTGAAAAGGTTTTCAGAGCCGAGGAATGAGGAGGCGTTGCAGGCCAAAGGAACTGCCAGGGCGAAGGCTAGGCAGTGGGAGGGAACCAGAGGGCAAGGCCTGGAGAACTGCTATTGAGGAGATCCATTCCTGTGAATTTCCTGAGAAAGACCCTACCTCCCTTCAACCCCACCCAAAACGTGCCAGTCATTAACTTCCTCACCTGGTGCAATGATTTTGATATTTCCTAATACCTCACGCGAAGAGTTGACTCACTGGAAAAGACTCTGATGCTGGGAGGGATTGGGGGCAGGAGGAGAAGGGGACGACAGAGGATGAGATGGCTGGATGGCATCACCGACTCGATGGACGTGAGTCTGAGTGAACTCCGGGAGTTGGTGATGGACAGGGAGGCCTGGCGTGCTGCGATTCATGGGGTCGCAGAGTCGGGCAGGACTGAGCGACTGAACTGAACTGAATACCCGACAGGGCTTCCCAGGTGGCTCAGTGGTAAAGAATCTGCCTGTCAACGCAAGAGACGGGGGTTCAATCTCTGGGTCAGGAAAATCCCCTGGAGGAGGAAATGACAGCCCACTCGAGTATTCTTGCCTGGGAAATCCCATGAACAGAAGAGCCCGGCGGGCTACGCTCCACAGAGTCGCGAAGAATCAGACACGGCTGAGCACACACGCACGCCTCCCTGTAGCGGGTGATGTGGACCTATCCGTGGGCCTGTCTCCCAGAATCCATCTTGGTTAAGAGATGCACGCGCACGCGTGGGAGGGCCCTACCAAGAGGGCAAGACTCTCCCTGAGCCCTCCCATGTGTCTATTCACACATACCTTTCTCCTCCTATAAACACTTGATTGTTTCACTACTTTACGTCTCTCCGTGGGAATTCATTTCTACACAGGTGACGGGCCAGGGTCTTGTCACTAGTCACAGGCTCCTGGTGGTCTAGTGACTAGGATTCAGTACTCTCACTCCCAGAGCCTGACTTTCCGTCTCTGGCCAGGGAATCGAAATCCTGCTTCAAGCTGCTGCAGTCCCAGGCCACCTGAGATCACATTGTTTGTGTTCACCCTTCCACTAATACCACACTGACTGACTTTACTCTTTACCGCAAATCTTGAAATCAGTTACTTTAAGTCTTCTAACTTGGTTCTTCTTCATCATTGTCTGGTTATTCTTGTTTCTAGAATATAAATTTTACATTCAACTTATCCATTTTTATTTTAAAAGAGTATGTTGAAAAAAAAAGAGTATGTTGGAATTTAATTTATACATCAATTTGGAGAAAACTGACAATATTGAGTCTTGAAATTCATGAACACGGCGTGTGCATGCTAAGTTGGTTTAGTCGTGTCTAACTCTTTACGACCCTGTGGACCATAGCTCTCCCCGGCTCCTCTCTTCATGGGATCCTCCAGGCAAGAATACTAGAGTGGGTTTCCATACCTCCTCCAGGGCATCTGGGCACGTCTCCTGCATTGGCAGGTGGGTTCTTTACCACTAACACCACCTGGGAAGTCCACAAACGTGGTATATCCACCTATTTGGATCTTTTGCTTTCTGATTTTTTTCTGCATGCAGTTTGCACATATTTTGTTAGATTTATACCTAAAGTATGTAATGCTTTTTGGTACCATTTAAAATAGTATTGTTGTTTTAATTTGTCATTAATGTATGGAAATACATTGTCTTTTCTGTATTGGCCTTGTATCCTGTGACTTTACTAATGTGACTTATTCAAGTAGCTTCTGTGTGGATTCTCTTTGGAATTTCTGCATAAACAATGTTAACTGAGAATAGCTGATTTATTTCTTTCAGCTCTGTACATCTTTTATTTTCTTGCTTAATGAACAGCCTAGGACTTCCAGGAAGACCAATTTTTTATTCACTAGTCTCACTTAACAAATTATAGTTTTCTAATCTCCCCTTCCATAAAAATAAACTCCTTAAAAAATAAACCTCTGGATGGATTTTAGGGATCCGTGAATCTTTTTAAAATATAACATTTTATTTTAGTATTTAGATCTGTATTTCCTTGAAGGAAGTGGGTTCATAGCTTACATGACTGTCAAAGGAATTTATATCATCGAAAGGATTAAGGAACTAAACCTTTAGTAAAAGCACAGGTATAATTTCCATGATCTTGTTTTTCACATATGCAGCAACCAGAGTTATTAAGAACAGGGTTTTGTTTTTTGGCTGTGCCATGTGGGATCTTAGTTCCACAACAAGGATCAAACACATGGCCCCTGTGGTGGCAGCTCAGAGTTTTAACCACTGGACTGCCAGGGAAATCCCCCAAGACAAGTGTTTTTTCCACCTTGCCCTCTCCCCGCTCAACTGGAAAGAATAAATAGTTCTCTGCAGATTTGACTCTTGTTAAAGATAAACACAAATTCAAATGTTGTTAGGCACTGGTGGTAGGACATGCTTAGAATGCGGAAGAAATATAGCCCCACTAAGGCCAATACCTTATTTCAAAGCCCATAAAAATAAAAATATACCAAGAAGGGCATAAGGGGAAAAAATGACTGTTTATGCACATGTCATAGCTTATTAAGATACTTTCAAACCTATGCTCCCTACAATGGAAGCACAGAGTCTTAATTACTGGACCACAAGGGAAGTCCCCAGGACCCTTTTGAGAAACTGAATAAATCATGTTAAGAACTCTCATTCACAGAAATACAAAATGATTAAAAATGTGCCACACTTTTATCTCCTTAAGTTTGGTTAACATCACACTGCCTATTTAAACAAAAAGTTTACAAGTAGGTTTGGATAAAACTGAGACAAACAATAAGTAGGTTTATTTTTAAGACTTTTTTTTCCCCCAACTATAAATGTTAAAGCATTGTGATGAAAGCATTACATGAAAACCTTGGCCTGAAATTAACAAGCATATTTATATTCTGAAGAGTCTTACAATGCATACAGTTTGGTATTAGGTTCCATTATTTCCTTTGTTGAAGGAACATCTTATTATGAGACAATGTCAGTGTTAGGATGGATAAGTAGTAGCAATCACTTGACAAGAGGATTTAGTGAATCTTAGTGAAAAAAAGTCTTTTCAAAACAGATTAGTGGGAATTCCCTGGTGCTCCGATGGTGAGGACTCCATGCTTCCACTGTGCAGGGCATGAGCACGGTTTGATCCCTGGTCAGGGAACTAAGATCCCATAGGCCACATGGATTGGCCAAAACAAGCAACAAAGTATTAGGGATCCAAAGGAAGATATACAAATGACTAACACATGGAAAGATGCTCAACATCATTGGTCGTTAGAGAAATGTATAAAACCAAAATGAAGCTACGACTGTGTATCTACAGGATGGCTATTAGGTGAACAGTAGCAAGTGTTGGCAAGGATATGGAGAATTAGATCTCCAATACATGGATGGTGAGAATAGAAAGTAATGCAACCACTTTGGAAAACATTTTAGCATATCCTCAAAATGCTAAACTCAGTTGCAATATGACCTAGCAATCTCCCTCTTTGCTATATCCAAGACAGTTAAAAACATACATCCACACAAAAACTTGTACACTAATATTCATAAAACATAATACCCAAAATGGATACAATCCAACTATGCTGCTGATGTAATGGATAGACAAAATGTGGAATAGCCATACAGTGGAATATTATTCAACCATATGAAGGAATGAGGTACTCATTAAGGCTTCAACATGGATGATCATGAAAACACTATGCTAAGTGAAAGGAGCCAGGTACGAAAAACCACATATGATTCTATTTATAGAAAATCTCCAGAATATGCAAATCTAAGGGCTTCCCTTGTGGCTCAGCTGGTAAAAAATCTGCCCACAATGTGGGAGACCTGGGTTTGATTCCTGGGTTGGGAAGATCTCCTGGAGAAGGGAAAGGCTACCCACTCCAGTATTCTGGCCTGGAGAATTCCATGGACTATGTAGTCCATGAGATCACAGAGTCGGACACGACTGAGAGACTTTGGGCTTCCCTGGTGACTCAGAGGTTAAAGCGTCTGCCCACAATGCGGAAGACCTGGGTTCGATCCCTGGGTCGGGAAGATCCCCTGGAGAAGGAAATGGCAACCCACTCCAGTATTCTTGCCTGGAAAATTCCATGGACAGAGGAGCCTGGTGGGCTACAGTCCACAGGGTCACAAAGAGTCGGACACGACTGAGCGACTTCACTTTCACTTTCATAGCAACAAAGTGGACTAGTAATAGCAAGGGGCTAGAAGGGAAGAATGGGCAGTGACTGCTAATAGGTGTGGGATGTCTTTTGGTTGGGGTGATGAAAGTGTTACAGAATGGGGTAGTTGCACAATCTTGTGAACATGATATTTTAAATGGACTGTACACTTTAAAACAGTGGATTTTATGATATGTGATATATCATATGATATGTGATATAGCTTAATAAAGAATAGGAAGGTCTGTATGTTCTGCTGCTGCTGCTGCTGCTGCTGAGTCGCTTCAGTCGTGTCCGACTCTGTGCGACCCCAGAGATGGCAGCCCACCAGGCTCCGCCGTCCCTGGGATTCTCCAGGCAAGAACACTGGAGTGGGTTGCCATTCCCTTCTCCAGTGCATGAAAGTGAAAAGTGAAAGTGAAGTCGCTCAGTCATGTCCGATTCTTCGCGATCCCACGGACTGCAGCCCACCAGGCTCCTCCGTCCATGGGATTTTCCAGTCAAGAGTACTGGAGTGGGGTGCCATTGCGAGATGGTATAATATACAAAATACATTAAATGGAAAAAAAAATGACATAAGTTTGCATGTTACGCTACCATATGCTTAAAAGAAAAAAAGCAAGCACACACATGCTACCATATGCTTAAAAAAAGCACACACACATCCAAACCAGTAACATTCTTTCCTAAAGGGAGGGAATCGAGCAGTGACTGAAGAACAGGGTGGCCTGAAAGGGAAGCCTACCTTTCTAGTACACATCTTCCTTATGTTGGGGTTACAGCCTGATGAATGCATCATAAGTTGAAAATATCCTAAGTCAAAAATGTGCTTAATACGCCTGACCTACCAAACATCACAGCTTAGCCTAGCCTACCTTTCTTTTCTCCCCCCCACTGTGGAATGTGAGATCCTAGTTCTGCAACCAGGGATGAACCAACACGCCTAGCGGTGGAAGCTCCGAGTCCTAACCACTGGACGACCAGGGAAGCTCCCATCCTAGCCTACCTTAAATATGCTACCTTAAATGTAAGAACACTTACATTAACTTACAATTGGGCAAAATCATCTTAACATAAAGCCTATTTCATAATAATGTGTTAACTGTCTCGTAAGCTATTGACCACTGAACTGAAAGTTAAGAGTAGAATGGCTGCATGGTACAGCGTGGTGCCAAGTTTTCTCGGCTGTTCACCCTCATTATCACCTGGCTGACTGGGAGCTGCAGCCACCCCCACTGCCACCGTCACAGGCAACATGCTGCATGCGGATCGCTAGCCCAGGAAAAGATCAAAATTCAAAGCATGAATTTGAGTGTCGATTCCTAGGCAGGTTGATAGTAAGCCCGGGGTCCCTGAGGAAAAGAGGGATCTGGGGCTCTCAAAGAGGAGATAAGGGTCTGGAATTCTCACGGAGGAGGAAAGGACAAATGTTTTATTTCTACATTCCTTAGCAAGGATTATATAATAACAATGTATCCGGCTTGAGGACAGTTACTTCTTCCTGAAAACCTTCTGGCTAATCCTGTTACCTTAAAATGTAAATTATGGGAGGGGTCTAGTAAGGTCTTTACAACCTTGAGACAATCTTTTGATTTACTGTAATAACTAATTAAAAAAGCATATAACTCCCTTGCTTAGACTAGCAAGGGGCGCACTCTCCATCCCCCTTCTGATGTCCATGTCAGAAGCTTTCTCTGTCCTTTTTATACTTTAATAAGCTACACAAAAGCTCTTGAGTGATCAAGCCTGGTTCCTGGTCCCAAAGCTAAATCTTCAGATATCACAAATCAGACAATTCACCATAAGCTATCAATTTCTAGTGTGTGTGTTCTCACTTCCGCTCCATCATAAAGTCAAAACATCCTAAGCTGAACCATTCTAAGTTGGGTACCATCTGTATATGCTTTTGTACATTTTGAATTGTATACAGAGTGCAAGTATTACCACTTCTTTTTTTTTTAAAGAAAGAAAAATGGAAAATTGATGCTTTATCTTTAACCTGTGTTTTATTTTAAGAGATCATCTTGATTTTCTTCTGTAATAAACTTTTACAGTTTTAACTCTCAATCCTTAATAGTACTATTCATTATATTTGAGTTTAGCTTTCTCATAGAGAAAAAAACCCAAATATAAACCTTTATACTATCCACCTCCTAGTCTAACAGCACAATTTCAATAAGAAAGTTTTATTGATAACAATAATTTACGTGACATCGGCAGAGAGATGTCAAGAGTGATTGTGCAGTGGCCATTCTTGTTAAGAACTGTGATCTTTGACCCACTGCTCAATCCATTTCAGTATCTGAGTGATATTATCCTCTAGATCTTCTGGTTTATTGCTCGGCAGTTGATGCACTATTTCTTCCTTGTAGGATGCTAAGGCTTCTTCATGAAGAACTTGAAAAATTTCACACTGAACATTATCTTTTAGTTTCTTCTCATTATAACCCCTAGAAGGCAAAGAGGAAATAATATGAATAGCATTAACTAAAGTTTTAGGAACAAATTAGAAATTAGACACTTCAGAATCTATACACTTTTTGAACACATGAAGAATCACACAAAAATAGTTCTTAGTCTCTTTACCTAGAAATAACTGGTTGGCATTCCTCCCCCTACAATTTGTCAGCCATTCAATTAGCAAACATCTACTTACCTCAAGCCAGATGCCCAGCTATGAGATTAAACAGTCTATAGTTATGGTTCTAAATTTTAAAAGTTAGAGGAATTAAGATATAGACAGATAAAACAAATAAATGGCATATAATAAAATGCACATGATAAAGAATATCATATACTAAGTGGGTACTAGATCACACAGATATATCTGTAGTTTACCAGTTCCAAAGACACTGAAAAAATTAACTTGTATAATCTTTAGGAAGATGTAAATTAGCCAGCTAGTTAGTGAAATGAGTAAGGAAAATACAGATTCAAATTAATTCAATTTTATAACAATCAAAATTAGATTGAACTACTCAAAAGGTGATTAACTTTATGAAAAGACAGCTCACAGAATGGGAGAGTTTTTGCAAATCTTATATCTCACAAGGAACATTTTTTTTAAATACATAAATCTTACAACTTAATAAAAAAGGCCAAATAATTCAATTAAAAATTGGGCAAAATGTCTAAATACATATTTTTCCAAAAGATATATAAATGGCCCATAAGCACATGAAAAGGCATTCAATATTATTAGCCATTAAGGAAATGCAAATGAAAAGTACAATGTGATACTACTTCATATCCACTAAGATGGCTACAATCAAAAAGATAATAACAAGGATGTGAAAATACTGGAGGCTTCATAGACTATTCTTGGGAATGTAAAGTGGTGCAGTCACTGTGGAAAATGTCTGACAGTTTCTCAGAAAGTTATACATAGCTCTTTAACATGTGACCCAGAAATCCTATTCCTAGAGAAACTTCAATACCCAAGATACATGAATGAATGTATATTCACAGAAAAACACATGCATGAATGTTCATAGTAGCATTATTCATAATTGCCAAAAAGTTGAAACAACCCAAATGTCTATAATCTGATAAACAGATAAATAAAATATGGTATATCCATATAATGGAATATTATTTGGCAATAAAAAGAAAAGTAGTACCGGTACATGCTACAACACAGATGTACCTTGAAAACATGTTAAATAAAAGAAGCCAGACACAAAAGACCACATTTTATGATTTCATTTATATAAAAAGTCCTGAATAGGCAAATCGACAGAGATAGAAAGTAAAGCTGGGACTGGGGACTAAGGGGAGATGGGCAGTGACCGCTAATGGGTACGGGTTTTTTTGAGGGGGGGAGGTGGTGAACATTTTTTTAAATTGGTTATAATAATGGATATACAACTCCGTGAATACACTGAAAACCACTGAAGTGTATGCTTCAAATGAGTTGTACAATTCATAGGGTATGTGAATTTATTTCAGTAAGTTTTCTTTAAATAGGTGATTACTCATTAAAAAAAATTAAATAGGTACTTAATTTTTTCAATGGTTAAAAACAAGACTGCTTTCCTCATACTTTAATCTTTTACATAAAATTTAATTTTTAATAAAAATGTTAAGTGGTTTTTGACAAAAGGCATATGTACCATATTATCTCAATTACTTCTCTGTTCAAATATTTTTAATGGCTTTTCCTGCCTAAAGAAAGATGATGAAAGCTTCAGGAATTATTCCCACCTAACGTTTCCTGTATATTTCATACTATACTTTTTTGTGCAAGGATTGACTTCCCTTGTAGCTCAGATGGTAAAGAGTCTGCCTGCAATGCAGGAGACCCAGGTTTGATCCCTGGGTTGGGAAGATCCCCTGGAGAAGGAAATGTCAACCCACTCCTGTCTTCTTCTCTGGAGAATTCCATGGACAGAGGGAGCCTGGCAGGCTACAGTCCATAGGGTTGCAAAGAGTGCAACTCACACACACACACACAATTCAACGGTGTTTAGTCAGAGCTGACTATGATCACTGAGAACACAAATTCTGAACCTGACCTTAGGCAAACTTCTGGAATTCCTTTAAAATTCCCCTTTTGCCACAGCTTGAATCAAAAGACAGTGGGGAAATGTTTTCCATAAAACTTTGCTTTTTTGGTTATTCCAGATTAAGCCTGATGCTCTCTTGGAAAGGATGAACTCAAATATATTGTGAAATGTTAATTTATCTTGTTAGCTTTTCATAAGTTTTCTCATTTCTGTTATGAGGATGATTTAAGTGGGTAATTTTCATTCCATAGCTAAGAATATGCTATTGTCTTGGCCGTCTTCCTAGAGAAGTTTTACATTTGGGAAAAAGCATGACTAAATAGCGTTGCTATATAGTACATTTTACTGAATCAGACTGTCAGTTAGGGTCTTCATTTACTTAGAAACTACTGCTTGTGTTTTACAAATGCATCTTTTTCTCTTGGTTCAGAATGTTGGTACTATACAGACTTGGTTTATAATGAGAGTGAATGAGTGAAGTCGCTCAGTTGTGTCCTACTCTTTGCGACCTCATGGACTGTAGCCTACCAGGCTCTTCCCTCCATGGGATTCTCCAGGCAAGAGTACTGGAGTGGGTTGCCATTTCCTTCTCCAGGGGATCTTCCTGACCCAGGGATCGAACCCAGGTCTCCAGCATTCCAGGCAGATGCTTTAACCTCTGAGCCACCAGGGAAGCCCCTTATAATGAGAACAAAATATAAAGTAGTCACATTTTCAAATAGAACCTTTTTGATGTTAGTAGTTGCCAACTTCAGGAATCTGAATAAAAGTTTATATAATACTTCAAGAATTTAATGTTTTTCCTTTCTTACCTATTTTCAAGTCTTTTGTACAAAATACTGTTATCTGTTTTCAGGACAAATACTATATGAAACCAGCGTTCAGGGAAGAAATCACAACCATGGTAATCAACAATAACTCCACCTTCACTCATTTGGTTTTCTAGCTCATCAACTACCTGTAAGAAAGGGAAAAAATAAAGATGAATACTCTTAAAAACTGAGGTCAAAAAAATAAATAAGCTAAAAAAATACTATCGCCTCAGTATTCAATCAATTAAAAAAAACACCTAAGGTCAACTTTCCTATTTTTTTTAATGTATACTTTATTTAAAAAATTGTACTTACTCTATCTTCATCTAAAATGGGACAGTCATACTCTTCATCATAGCCATCATATAACTGCCCTAAAAGAGATTTACATTGGAGTATTAAAGTAGTCTTCTTGGTAACTTTCAGTAATTTTCAATTACTTTTTTAGAGATAAGAGAGGGCACTAATACAACAGTGTCACACAGACACCAAATATAATGAGCAATGCTGATAAATTATAATTTTGTCTAGAAGGAAATTTGGATAACAGTTTCAAAACTGAAACCATCTACAGAGAACCAACTTCAGTATTTGTGGTGCTATAAGAAGAAAACATTAGTTTTGTGGAGCCTCAGATTGGTGGTGAGAGGGATACAAACACTCACATACATTAACAGCAGATTAAGTTCCAAACTTATTAGGCCAAGGATATGAAACTTATTAAAAGCAACAACTGGTGCTTGATTCCACGAATGAACCCTTTGCCACTGAGGCCACATTCATGGGGTCTGGGGAAGGAAAAGTCAGTATACAGATGCTCCTGAACGTCTAGATTTCCAGCTTCCCCAAAAGCCAAGGGTTAAGTTTCAGAAGGTAAAACAAGAATGATGGGGGCAGACATAAAGAAGGCAAGTTTATATCTAACATAAAAACTTTCCAGTAAATTCGTTTTCTTTCAAATGAAGTGTGTCGTAAGGAGGTGAGACATACCAATCCCACCCTCAGCCTGAACTCCTAGGCATGTCCCCACGAGGCAGACTTAGATCATTCTTTTAGCCATCTCAAAACGCATGCTATAGTCTTCTACCTCTTCCCCTTAACAATGTGGCACAGGTTGAAATCAGCTTAAAATGAGCATAAGTTCTGAAGTGACAAAAGGGTAGTACCGAGGGTTAGTGGAAGGCAGAGGCAATTTTAACTGTCTTGTCTGCAGGGTCTGTGGACTGATTCTGAGCACACGAACACACTTCTCTAGCACCCTAGTGTGACCTCTGACTTCTTGGGTTACTGTTCAGCTACCAGAGACTCTTTCCCGCTAAAAAGTTAAACTGTCTTGGTGTGAAAACTGGTTAACAATGCAGAAAATAATCTAAACCCTTACTTTACACCACAAGTTCTAGGTGGATTAAAAAGTTAACTACATTCCAAAGATAACTAATGGAAAACTAAACTTTACAAAGGAATGATTCATTTGAGTTTGTGAAAAAAATAGTTCATAGTTCAGTCGCTCAGTCGTATCCGACTCTTTGCGACCCCATGAATCGCAGCACGCCAGGCCTCTCTGTCCATCACCATTTCCCGGAGTTCACTCAGACTCACATCCATCGAGTCCGTGATGCCATCCAGCCATCTCATCCTCATTCAAATAAATAAAATGTTAAATCTCTGAAGAATTTTTTTTTTTAAATAGCAGGGAGAAATATTTACACTAGGACAAAGGACTGAAATGTAGATTATATAAATTTCTCAAAAACAGTAACCTAACAATAAGAAAACAATTCACACATAATGGAAAAGATAATTAGTAAACTATCCATGAAAAAAATGTTGGACTTTCCCAGCTACTAAAGAGATGCAAATTTAAATGACTCTTTTTATAACTGTTATATTATGTATTTAGTAAATTGACTCTGAAAATGTTTAATTATTTTTTAGAGTCAACAGTGCATTTTATTATACATCTTAGATTCATACATTTCAAATATGCTTTTAAAGCTTAAGTTCAATACAAGATAAAAAATGTATATATAGCAGTGGCTCTCGGGCACAGAAATTAGGAGCCTGGAGCAGGCTTTTTCCCGAGCACATTGTGAATAGTATGTTATGAGCCATGCCAGTGGAGTGTTTCCTTCTGACCTAAATGCCTTTTTTTTTTTTTGGATTTTATTACAGTGAACAGCTTTAGAAGGTATAATATTGCTAGTAGAAAAGAAGACTTAAAATAAGTTAACAGCCTGTATTTTCTTGCAGTCTTTAAGAGCTAAATGACCCCCTTTTCTCCTAATAGAGCTCCAAGATTGTCTAATGAAAATAATATTGTCCATGAACTATCTGGAGCATCATCAGCCTAAGAACCACTGTTCATGGTTATTCACTGTCTTCCGGCTTCACAGGAAGAGGTAATGGTATGATGGATTTCTCAGTGTCCTTGGATAGTGCTTTCCTCATATTGTAGAGTCCTCATCCGGCTCCCCATTGCGCGCTGAAGAGTACTCTTGACTATCCTGTACATGCTGTAGCCTAGCTGCTTGTACATCTTGACAGCAACTGGGTTAGACACTCTTACAAAGAGATCAACAAAAAACCCACCCTTTCTTTCTGAAATCTCCTCTAATAACTCCATAAGTTTAGCAGCCAAACCACGGCGCTGAAATTCCGGGCCAACGGGAGAGCTGTGACGTGCCTGCGCCATTCTCCCCTGGCCACTGAGCCTCTGCTTTGCCCGTGGTATAACCCATTAACTCTCCACCAGGGGCCTCTGCAACGACGAAGGACTCTAGCCAGTGGGCGAGGCACTCTAAGTAAAAAGGAATCCCATAAGTTTCTCTAAGTGGATCCAAGTGAAATGTGTTGAAGCAAAACAGGTCATTGCACCGCTGCACCCACAGGAACCGGCTTACCGCAACACCACGCCCGGCCCGCCCCAGAAATCTGTAATTTTTTCAAGAAAAATGTCCTGTCCAGAGATTTCTTTGACCTCTGAATTTCTAACCAGAAAGAAGTATAAAAGAGGCTTTAAAATACTCAACAATAGTGAATTAGTTAAATCTTGTTTACTAACTGGCTGAAGTATGTAATTAAACTTAAGTAAATTAGGTTGTTAAATTTCTCCATTATTTTTACATTACTTTACATATATATACATATATATATACACATATATACATATATATACACACACATATATATATATTTTACAATGCCACAAAATGAATACCTACTGCTGATTTTGTACTATGTGGGAATCTGGGGTAGATAAATGTTCTTTCATATTTTAAGTCCAGACTAGTATATGTTGTCTAAAATACAACTTTTAATATATGTTGTCTAAAATAAAACTATAGCAGTATTAACTTTATTATTAAAAGTCTTTATGTATTGCAATGCTGAAATGCAGGATTTCTTAAAATCATGTTAATACATTTAAATAAAATAGTGTAACCCAAGCTTTCAAACATTCATTTCAAAAAACATTTATCAAACACCATGTCCAGTAATTACAGAGGAAATGAAGATATAATAGTGAACAAATTGAACACCAACGTAGTCCTTCCCTTCAACAGTTTACAGTAATATGAGATGATAGACAAGTAACCTGGAAATTGTAATATTTAATGCTGTGAATCATGGTGCTTTGGGCAATAAGATGGGCATCTTTTAGGTGAGGAACATAAGCAGGATATTTGGGGAAGCTTCCTGGAGGAGGTAACTTGTAAGTAGAAACTTGAAGCTAAGGAAAAAAGGTAGGTAAGATGATCCTTCATTCCCAGGTGGCTCAGTATTTAAAGAATCAGCCTGCCAATGCAGGAGACTCAGGAGACACAGGTTCAATCCCTTGGTTGGGAAGATCCCCTGCAGTAGGAAACGGCAACTCACTCTAGTATTCTTGCCTGGAAAATCCTAAGGACAGAGGAGCCTGGTGGGCTCCAGTCTGCAGGGTCACAAAAAAGAGTCAGACACGACTTGGCAACTGAACAATGAGATACTGAGATTCAGCACTAATGGTCTTGAGGATAGTTCAGTGGTACCGGGGACACAGCATCAATGGTCTAATGAATGGAAGAGGGGTTTCAAACTGATTTTTTAAACTATCAAGATTAGAAGCCAAGTGCATCTGGGTAGCATGTGAATGCATTTGTATGTGTGGCAGGACAAGAATCAGGAGTGGACAAGCAGTCAGGGAGAACTACAGAGCATCTAAACATAAATTTGGAAATGTCCAGGAACTATCCAGATGGTTACATCTAGTAGATGTCTAGAAATTAGGCTGTTTTAATTATAAATCTAAGAGTCACCAGCAAGAAGAACTGATCAGTCTGAGTCAATGAGATCACTAGATGGACAGGCAGGATTGCAAGATCACAGAGGAAAAGAGATATATGGTGGGAAAGTGAGAATCAGATGAAAGGATTGGGATAGCAGTGTTGGTGAGAGGACAAGGAATAAGTTAGTTTCAAAGTCTTCTAGTGGTAGGTGATTAAAGTGAGGGGAAGAATGAGATACACAAAGGTTAAAGTGGGAACGGCAAGCTTTTTCTATAAAGGGCCAGACAGTAAATATTTCAGAATTTATAGCTTGCTCTTTAGCTAGTGGCTCCTACAAAACCAGGAGCAGCTTGCCAACCCTTGGGTTAGAAACACATCAAGATTTTAAGTGTTGTGGGCCAGATATTTGAAATGCGTCTAATGTCTAGATCCATGAGCATGCTGGAGTTAGGGACAGAGGCTGAAGATTGATAAACTAGTGGCAGAAAAATCAAGGATGCTGGTAACAAGTGTAATTAAATGACTGCACATGGGAAAGGACAGTGAGGAATGCAGACTGAATGAACAGGGGTACGAGCAGCAGTCTTGGTCTCTCCACATTCAGGACTCTCTCTAGTTTTATTAAGCCTAATTCCCCACCTAATTTTTCCTGCTTTAGTTCTAAGCAATATAGATGGTCTCTTACAAATAATACAGAAATTTAACATGATTACCAGGATGGCAATAAACTCCATTAAGGCACATTCATTTAAAACCAGTTTTGTTTTGGTCTCATGACTTACAGCAAGTTTCTAAACCTGAAATACTACTGACATTTTGAGCTTGGCCATGAAATTAAAAGACACTTGCTCCCTGGAAGAAAAGCTTGACCAACCTAGACAGCCTATTAAAAAGCAGAGACATTACTTTGCCAACAAAGGTCCATCTAGTCAAAGCTATGGTTTTTCCAGTACTCATATACAGATGTGAGAGTTGGACTATAAAGAAAGCTGAGTGCAGAATAACTGATGCTTTTGAAGGGTGGTGTTGGAGCAGACTCTTGAGAGTCCCTTGGAATGCAAGGAGATCCAACCAGTCAATCCTAAAGGAAATCAGTCCTGAATATTCACTGGAAGGACTGATGCTGAAGCTGAAACTCCAACACTTTGGCCACCTGATGCAAAGAACTGACTCACTGGAAAAGACCCTGATGCTGGGAAAGACTGAAGGTGGGAGGAGAAGGGGACGACAGAGGATGAGATGGTTGGATGGTGTCACTGACTCAATGGACAAGAGTTTGAAGAAGCTCCCAGAGTTGGTGATGGACAGAGAAGCCTGGGGTGCTGCAGTCCATGGGGTCGCAGAGTCGGACACGATGAGCGACTGAACTGAATTCGTTAAGCAGACAGAGGACTGTCCTGTGAACTGCAGGATGTTCAGCAGAATCCTTGGCATCGACCCATTAGAGATCAGAAGAAAACCTCCCACTCCAGTTGTGACAAGCAAAAATGTCTCTGAATATCCCCCAAAGGACAAAATCACCCCATTGAGAAACAGTGCTTTGTAGAAGATTGAGTGGTTTCCCTTAAAACATATTACCATTCGGGAAAAAATGAGGCAGCTGAATGTCTCAGACTATCTCCTAGTTAGATTTTCAGATATATTCAAATGGCATCGGGGCGGGGGGGAATCCGGTACATTTTGAAAAATCTAATAAAGCACACCATCTAATATGTTAAATCAGACCAGAAATCCTTTATCTGGCATAATAGGAGGAAAAATGCCCCATTTATAAGGAAGATTCCATCTCATTAAATAACTCATCAATCAAACACAAACAGAATGGTCAAGACCATGCACCATCAAGGCACACAACTAAAATGGTTTGCGTGTAAGCAGAGACTCAATGACGAGGAGAGTGTCTTACTGTGGATTATCCTTGCTCTCAATGTTATTCATGACAGATTATAACTTCATTAAGTTTAGGAACATTAAATTGAGTGGGTGAGAACTGGAAGACATGACTGAAATTGACTTCTGTATGTAACTCTGAGAGGAGGAAATGGCAACCCACTCCAGTATTCGTGCTGGACAGAAGAGCCTGGCGGGCTACAGTCTATTGGGTCACAAAAGAGTTGGACATGACTTAGCAACAAGCACACGTGTGACTGAAATCACTTATCAAAAATAGTAAAGTTGCACAGGCAAAGGAACAAACCAGATTTCATACGGTTATAAAATGCAGAATGACAAGCTACACACAGTAGCAAATAAAGACCTAAGTTTTATCAACTATAATTTGAACACCAAAACTGGGTTTAAAATATCAGCATGATACTAGCTTATAGTATCAAGAATATGATGAGCAAAGATACATAACTGACCTGCAAAAAGGGAAGCTGGGAAAAAACTTAAAATTTTTAAGTAGTGAGATACTGAGAGACCCACCAAGGATCCTTAAATATAAGCAAAGGAATAGAAAAATGGGTAAGTGTTAGTCACTCAGTCATGTCTGACTTTTTGCAACTCTATGGACTGCAGCCGGGCAGGCTCCTCTGTCCATGGCATTCTCCAGGCAAAAACACCAGAGTGGGGACCCATTCCCTTCTCCAGGGGATCTTCCCGACTCAGAGATCAAACCCAGGTCTCCTGCACTGCAGGCAGATTCTTTACCATCTGAGCTGCCAGGGAAGCCCAAATGGGTAAGTTTCACTATAAATAAAAATCCTGACCAAGTGGTCTCTCTAAAGAGCAGACATGGTTATACCTCAGCAATCTGAAAGAATGGCCCATAAGAGTGGCTTAACACCAGAGATCATACTATGATCTAAATGTGTGAAAACACTACAAGTGACTATAATGGTAAGGAGTAGACTGCAACAACTTCCAGTTTTTCCAGCTGCTATTTTCTGTTGGTTATGAGGTGGAAAACTGCAATTAAAAAAAAAAACCTAAGAACATAATTGCCAAAGTACCAACAATTAAATGCACGAATTACAACTTTATTTTTTACACTTAAAGGGTGATGAGAAACCATTACTAATCCTATTAAAGAAAATCTAACACAACAGCTCAATCGAAAAGTATGGTAAGCATATTTACTCATTAAATACTATTCTTTCTAGAACACAACATGGAAATATCTAGCATGCATGTTTAATCTCAGTACAACAGATTCAAAACCAAGTATACAAGTTACATGCGTCAAGGCTAGATTACAAGTTATCATAGTCATCGTCGTCGTCATCGTCATCATCATCGTCATCATGTTTCCTTTTCAATGCGTTTGATGCTTCATTGGCAGTATTTTGTGATGAGACCATGTTAGTGGTAATAAGAATATTTTTGGACCCAATCAATGACGGATTAATTAGAACATTCTGAACAGCTGATGTTGCAGGAATTGATGCTTTTACAGCTGGGGGCTGTGAAGTGGGCATCTGTACTGTGAACCTTTGCCCTGTGAGGGACACTGGAGTCCCTACTTTAGTTGAAACGGACATGGCTTGTGGGGTTGGTGTGCCAAGCGTGGGAGTACTTGGTCTGCTAGTAACTGAACCAACACTTAACCGTGGAACTGTTATTCTTCCTGCAGAAGTAGATGCCTTTTTTTGTAAAGACTTAAGTCTATAATTTGGAGCAGTCAAGCAATACCTATCAGGTGGCAATCTAGGACCTGAGTATGGCTTGATCAATGGCAAAGGGGTTTGATTTCTTTGCCTTGCAATATCCAATAAAAAATCTCTCGGTGGAGGAGAGGTGAAAGACTGGTCAGCACGACACTGGATTGCCAACCGCACATCATCTGCGTCAACAGTAGCTTTCTTAGCGTGACTTGAATAAATTTTTGCATCATCTAGAATTGTGGTTACATATCGGAAGGCAAACTCCAACATCTGATTTATAACTCTTGGTTCATATTCTGTAATCCCCATATCCTTCAGGATTTGTGCCATCATCTGTGCATCTTTCGGCATGCTCTTGGGAGAAGCCATCTTGCCAGACTCCATGATATCCGGTGATCAAACTTTAGATCATTTGAAAAAAATATGTACATTAGATCAAATGTGAAATAGTTACTTTAGGAGCAACTGTCAGGAACTTTAAAATTTTTAAATACAAGTTTTTAAAAACAAATTAAAAAATGTTACATCTTTTCAATTTTAATGAGGCACATTTAAAGTTCCCTTTACTTAAATTTATGGAATTTCTACCCATTAGAGAATATAAAAACATGAAGACACAAATAATGGAAGTGATCAAAGACTGGAAAAAACCAGGGT
Source organism: Capra hircus (assembly GCF_001704415.2). Lineage (NCBI taxonomy): Eukaryota > Metazoa > Chordata > Mammalia > Artiodactyla > Bovidae > Capra > Capra hircus. The sequence goes on along the minus strand of NC_030827.1, from coordinate 10,387,899 downwards.
AAAATAGGTAAAAACATATACTTTAAAAATATGTGCAGGTGCTTGCAGGCATGCATCTATCAAACTAATCTAAGACGGTAGTATAGCCGTATCCTACTGCCTGAGTTCAAAATTCTGTCCCTCCAATAAGCTCATAGACTATCTTTCTCTCTATACATACATGCTTAGCGCAACTCACAATACTCTTCCTCACATTCAAATGGTCCTATCTTCATGGAAGCTGTTCCAGTTATTACTGTCCACAAAAACTACTAGCCAACTGCAGAGGGGATGCAGCGGTCAAAATAACCAGGACACAGCATGAGACAATATGTTCTATTTTCTATGTCCCCAACAGAGCATAAATTCCTTCATGGAAAATTTTCTCTTCTTTCTCACAAATACAGTGCTAATACTTCATTATTTGTCTCTCAGTTTTTAAATAAACAAACCTAACACCAAAGTATCCCTTACCTTCTCGAGCTAAATCACCCACATTAACGTATTTCAGTCCTGATCTTGATGCAAGTTCTTTGCCTAATGTAGTTTTTCCAACCCCTGGTGTACCTGTAAAACAAGCCACAGAAAAATACTGTTCATGAAATACTCATTAGACTTTAGCCACTGATCTGCCCTAAAGGTTCTCAACAACTGAAATGAAAAGTTGCCTAATTAGCAATCCTATACAAACACACACCATAACCTAATGAACTACCCAAAGCCTGCTGGCTATCAGAATTTCACCCAGTGTATCTGATTTTACCAGAGCAAGTGGGGCTTGGGAGAATCTGATGCCAACCACAGACTGTTTGCCATCATGAAAATTCCCAGAATAAAATTAGCCACCTCAAATAAACTGCCACCATTTATTTGTTTTAATGTGTATACATACATACACATCGCATGCATATATATCAATACATACACATAGATGTATTTCCTTCTCCTACATAAATGGCAATACTATACACTGTTCTTCACCTTCCTTTTTTCATATTGCTTCAAGATAAGTAATCATACCCTTAATTTTCAGCTGTTCAGATTTAATGCCGCCAAAATTATAAAATCTGGTCATTATAACTAAAGATAAAAGGAATAAATTCAGGTCAACCTATAAGGAAAATAACATTTTACCTCCAGTCCACTATAATACACCAAGTTTGAATCCTAAACTCGCCATGTTTTCAATAAAATGCTCACGTTTATATTTTTGAAGATATGGTTTAATATTAAAAAACTAAGATACTGTCTGACACAAACAAGATGTTGTAAAACCTTCCTCTTAAAGAGCAGGCTAAATGTTAATTTGTTGACGTTAATCTGCTGCTCTCAGAAACAGACAAGACTTATGTGCTGCCAGCATGCTTGTTTTGTTAAAAGATACACCTGCTTTGTTTCCACAAAGAGCGCCTCAATTTTGTACTGCAAGAGCATCTACACCCATTAGATTTTGACATGAATGTCCCGTGGTGCTATTACCTACTACAATTTAACAGTTAAACATTTTCAGAGTTAAACAAATTAGAAATAATATTCTTGAAGTCACTATGCGGCATTTTAGGACCCCTCAGATATAACAGGCGCCTTGAGCATGGATCCAAAGACCCAGAAGAAACCCCACCATCATCCCGGGAATTTTACAGCATCTCTGGACGAGAAACGACCAGAATTGCTCAGTCGATGCCTTCTGTTCTTAAAAATTAAAAAGCGCCTGAAGCAACCTCAGCTAGCGTGTATGACAAATGAATCACCCACAGCACAAACATCCGACTCCTTTCACCTGACTCTCGATACAAAGGAAAAATGAGAGGCAGCTCAAGAAGCCTCAAGACCTAATAATGGCATCCATCATTAACAGATCTACTAAGGGCCAGATACTGCTTTATGCTGTTTAGCTAACAACCCAAAGACAACCCTACCAAGTAAAGCAACAGCCATTTTACAAACAAAAACGTGATTAAGAAAGACTAGGCAGCTTGCCAGAAAAGGGAGCTGGATCTATCTACCTCTCTCCGCCTCACCGAGAAGGCCAGCTCTCGCCAACAGAATTAACGTTCGTCGTCCCCTCCCCCCGCCTCCCGCAAAACCGCCGCGAGGGCCGGGTCCAGAGGCCCTGACGACGACAACCCCGCCACGCGACCCTCGCCGAGCCTCCCCACACAACACTAAGCGAGCCCCTTCGGGCCAGGCCCCAGAGCACTCGGCCTCCCGGGCCAGCCCAGCCCCTCGAGAGCACCCCACCGCGCGCCCTGACCGGTGAGCAAGATGTTCGGAAGCAACATGGTCCTCGCCGCGCTGGCTCCTTACGCCTCTGCACACGCGCTCTACACGCTCCTGGGAGGGGCCGGCAGGGGCGGGCAACGGCAAGCGCCAGCGGCCTGGGGTACTCGAGGCCTGGAGGGGCGCTCGAGACCCACCTCCGTCGCCTCGTCACCCACAGCTGGTTACCCGGCCCTCGAGGACACGCTTCCATCGCAGGGTCCGAGATACCGGCACCGGTCGGGCCGGCGCTTCGAGTCAGGCAATGCGCTGGATGCCTAAGACAGTCGCTCCGTTGGCGGCCCCGCCCTCCGGACCAGGTCGCGGAAGCGCCGACAGATCTGGAAGGTCCCCGGGGGGCGGGGCCTCTGAGAGGCTTCCGCGCTGAGCTCAGGCAGGGCCGGGTGGCTTGCCTTCCCCCTGGAGCAGAGCCTGGGCTCCACCGCTCCCCTCGGCCCGCGAGGGGATGCAGCTACCCGAAAGTAAGGCTGTCGTTGCTGCGGCTGTGGTGTATATATGTCCTCGAGGCGCGAATCCCTGTCTGCCTTCACGCCTCCCGGCCTCTCGTGGCTCCTCCTCCCGAACTGCCCATCCCATCTGGGGCTGAGAGGGTGGGGGTGCTGAGCGCTGGCCTGGAGCAGAGGCACGGGAGTTCGTCTGGACTCTTGCCTGACTAGCAGCCTGACCTTGGACAAATATTTCAGCTTAGTTATCTCCAGTGCAGTGTGTAGGGTGGTGGTGGGTGTGCTAGAAATACTCTTCAAAGTCTCTTCTGCCGCTGACATCTCATTTCAGGAACCTGGTATCCTCAAGGACAGTTGCCTACTTTTTAAAGGAGGTAACTGTCAGCCTTGTTTTCAAAGAGCAACTAGAATTCTGACCAGAACAAGTCTATCTCTCTTATTTCGACCTGCCAACTATGTTCACTCAAAGAGGTGCTTTTTCCACCTATCTACCTCTTTGAAACTGCAGAGCAGAGACGTTCCCAGTCGTGAAAAATTTGTGAGTGTATGATTTGCTTTCTAGTGTGTGGAAGTGTTTACACATAAATTACGTGTGTCTCCAAACTATAAAGCTCAGTTTACAGGTTTTTAGACTTTAAAAAACCTTCCTTCTGGCAAACTTAAAATTGCTGAGTTCGCCAGTTTATATAAACATTGAAGAACTATGAAATTCAGAAGAGTGTTGCCGAGAAAATGTCTTGATGACGTGTTCAAAAAAGAACAGTTACAGAAAAACTTTACAGTAAAATATCAAGCCTTGTCTAAAGTCAGTGATAAGCCTGAATTCATTGTAAGGTGCTTTTTTGGTTATTTGAAATTTGGGGGAAATTTTTGAAATTTAAAGTGTGGGGAAAAAATTGATTTATTTTATTTATTTTTGACTGCCCTGGGTCTTCCTTGCTGCATGCAGGCTTTCTCTAGTTGCGGTGAGTAGGATCTACGCTAGGGTGGCAGTGTGTGAACTTCTTGTTGGGTACTCCCCTCCTTTAAGAGTATGTGAGCTCAGTAGTTGCAGTTCAGGGACTTAGTTGCTCTGGTATGGGGGATCTTTCCAGACCAAGAATGGAACTGATGTCCCCTCCATTGCAGGGCACAGTTCTTAACCACTGGACTACCAGGGAAGCCTTGAAGTGTGGAAAATTTTAATTTTCAGTATAAAAACTGCGCAAAGAGAATTGTTTAATTTTTCTTAACAAAACAGAAGTACACAAATGTCTGATTTTTCTGTGTTATCTAATGCATTACCGAGTTCATGTAAAAAATGTATCTCTGTAGATAATTATAGTCATTAAAAATAAAATTCACTTTACCATTTTGATTTCTTACTGCATGTATATTTACTGTATTCTCTTTCACTAGCTCTTGAGCCTTTATTATGTTGTTGATTTTAGCAATATATATTACTGTACTTCTGTTTTACAATTTTCTGAATTTGAGATTTTTTTTCTTTTTTTGCCCCTAGGTGAATTATACTTTAATGTACTACAGGTTGTATACTACGGATGGGAACTACTGAAGTTTATAATGTCAAAAACTTTTTTTAGACCAAAGGTATCTTCCACAAAGGTATGATACACTAAAACGGCCATGTGATAGTTGCCCAAAAGGAGTTATGAATTTTTGAATATGTTCCTAATGACTTGTTACTGCAATCAAAGTAACGGTGCCCTGTATTTATTATAATTAGTGATTTAAAGACCTTAATAATAAATTGTGAAACAACTGTGCACTGAAAACACAAACTTAATTTTTTTTAATTTATTTATTTTAATTGGAGGCTAATTACTTTACAATATTGTAGTGGTTTTTGCCATACATTGACATGAATCAGCCATGGGTGTATCTGTGTCCCCCATCCCGAGCCCTACTCCCACCTCCCTCCCCATACCATCCCCCAGGGTTGTCCCAATACACCAGCTTTGAGTGCCCTGTTTCACACGTTAAACTTGGACTGGTGATCTATTTCACATATGGTAATATACATATTTCAATGCTCTTCTCTCAGATCATCCTACCCTCGCCTTCTCCCACAGAGTCCAAAAGTCTGTTCTTTATATCTATGTCTCTTTTGCTGTCTCACATATAGGGTCATCGTTACCATCTTTCTAAAATCCATATATATGCATTAATATACTGTATTGGTGTTTTTCTTTCTGACTTACTTCACTCTGTGTAATAGGCTCCAGTTTCATCCACCTCATTAGAATGAATTCAAATGTATTCTTTTTAATAGCTGAGTAATATTCTATTGTGTATATGTACCAGAACTTCTTATCCATTCATCTGCTGATGGACATCTAGGTTGCTTCCATGTCCTAGCTATTGTAAACATTGCTGTGATGAACATTGGGAATGAAAGAGCAATCGAAGAGAAAGAAATATGTTGTATATGGTATTATAACTTGAAAAGCCCCACCTCTTAGAAATTATGTGGTTCAGTGTACCAGTTCTCAGTAAAGCTGTTGGGTGGGTGGGATGGGTGTCAGACAGTGTACTGGAAGTTATCCATTTTCCTAGTGGTGGATCTGATTGTCCTCTGACTGTAAGTAAACTATTTAACTTTGCTGTTTCTCTTTCTTCTTTTTTTTTTGAGGAAGTTAAATTCACATTTATGTAAGAAATAAAACTTTAAAATGTATGAGTAACATGCATATTGAAGTTGCTAGATCAGAATTACTATTAAGAGTTTTACTACTACTCATATTTTCATGTACCCTATTTTTATAAAGGAAAAGGGCCAAAATTATAGTACCGGTGACAGCCTTTTAAAGAGGAGGAAATGAGAGGAGTAGCTATGACTGAAATTGTTTTCCCCAGAGGTATTCCTTCCTTTACCCTCTGCTGATCATGATCCTAACCTCTGCTTTTATAAGAGGAATGAAGTGTGATTTTGCATTCATAAAATACCTGTAAGCTCTAACTTCCTTCTCCTGAGCCTACTTGCAGTGCCAATCTCTGTTTGTTTTTTTTCTTTCCTTCCCAGCAAGAAGCATTGTGTACTAAATGGTTCACAACTGTGGGTGAGCATTCTTCAAGGAAAATATATCTTGGTTCCCACTTGTTAGCCAGGCAGGGAATTCCAAAAGTCAGGCACTAAACTAGATTTTTCTAGATTTATACTGTTGGAATGTTAAGAAAAAGTTCACTTTTAAAATTAAAATTATTAAATATTTTTTAATAATTAAAAAGACTTCCCTGGTGGCTCAGACGGTAAAGCGTCTGCCTATAACGTGGGAGAATTTTTAATACTCCTAAATATTTTTAGGTTAAAACATTTTGTTTTTACATTTTTCTCTGTGTATCATTCAGTTCAGTTCAGTCGCTCAGTCGTGTCCGACTCTGCGACCCCAAGAATCGCAGCACGCCAGGCCTCCCTGTCCATCTCCAACTCCCAGAGTTCACGCAGACTCACATCCATCGAGTCAATGATGCCATCCAGGCATCTCATCCTCTGTCGTCCCCTTCTCCTCCTGCCCCCAATCCCTCCCAGCATCAGAGTCTTTTCCAGTGAGTCAACTCTTCGCATGAGGTGGCCAAAGTACTGGAGTTTCAGCTTTAGCATCATTCCCTCTAAAGAAATCCCAGGGCTGATCTCCTTTAGAATGGACTGGTTGGATCTCCTTGCAGTCCAAGGGACTCTCAAGAGTCTTCTCCAACACCACAGTTCAAAAGCATCAAGTCTTCGGCACTCAGCTTTCTTCACAGTCCAACTCTCACATCCATACATGACCACTGGAAAAACCATAGCCTTGACTAGACTGACCTTTGTTGGCAAAGTAATGTCTCTGCTTTTCCATATGCTATCCAGGTTGGTCATAACTTTCCTTCCAAGGAGTAAGTGTCTTTTAATTTCATGGCTGCAGTCACCATCTGCAGTGATTTTGGAGCCCTCCAAAAGATGTCTGATGCTGTTTCCACTGTTTCCCCATCTGTTTCCCATGAAGTGATGGGACCAGATGCCATGATCTTCGTTTTTTGAATGTTGAGCTTTTAAGCCAACTTCTTCATTCTCCCTTTTAACTTTCATCAAGAGGCTTTTTAGTTCCTCTTCACTTTCTGCCGTAGGAGTGGTGTCATCAGCATATCTGAGGTTATTGATATTTCTTCCGGCAATCTTGATTCCAGCTTGTGCTTCTTCCAGCCCAGCGTTTCTCAGGATGTACTCTGCATATAAGTTAAATAAGCAGGGTGACACTATACAGCCTTGACGTACTCCTTTTCCTATTTGGAACCAGTCAGTTGTTCCGTGTCCAGTTCTAACTGTTGCTTCCTGACCTGCATATAGGTTTCTCAAGAGGCAGGTCAGGTTGGTCTGATATTCCCATCTCTTTAAGAATTTTCCACAGTTTATTGTGATCCACACAGTCAAAGGCTTTGGCATAGTCAATAAAGCAGAAATAGATGTTTTTCTGGAATTCTCTTACTTTTTCCATGATCCAGCGGATGTTGGCAATTTGATCTCTGGTTCCTCTGCCTTTTCTAAAACCAGCTTGAACACCTGGAAATTCATGGTTCACGTATTGCTGAAGCCTGGCTTGGAGAATTTTGAGCATTACTTTACTAGTGTGTGAGATGAGTGCAATTGTGCAGTAATTTGAGCATTCTTTGGCATTGCCTTTCTTTGGGATTGGAATGAAAACTGACCTTTTCCAGTCCTGTGGCCACTGCTGAGTTTTCCAAATTTGCTGGCATATTGAGTGCAGCACTTTCACAGCATCATCTTTCAGGATTTGAAATAGCTCAACTGTAATTCCATCACCTCCACTAGCTTTGTTCGTAGTGATGATTTCTAAGGCCCACTTGACTTCACATTCCAGGATATCTGGCTCTAGGTGAGTGATCACACCATCGTGATTATCTGGGTTGTGAAGATCTTTTTTGTACAGTTCTGTGTATTCTTGCCACCTCTTGTATCATTATGAAGGATTTTAAAGAAAAGGAAATGGTGGAGGGAAATAGAGAGGTCAGGAGTTTCTATAGACCAGAGGACCGTGAAGTAGAACTCACTGACTTCCCTGCTCTGTTAACCTAGTATCCTTTTTCCTGAACAAATCTGACAGATCATCCTCTCTGGAAAGCCTGATTTCCTTTCAGAAACGTACTAGTTGCTTCATGAGCTGAAGAAAAATATAATCAAGTCACAAATACAGATTATTCATAGCATCGGTATTCTTAGACCTTATCCTCACAAATCTTAAGGTTGATAGGGATTATTTCAATGTATGAAATGGTTCTTAGTTTGTGAATGTATTAATCTGGTCAAGGCAGAAGTGTTACTTTCCTTAGTGCTCTACATGGTTGCCCTTTTCTTTATTCTGTTTTATTTCTTTTTTGATAGGTGATTTTAATATTTGTGTTTCAAGGCTACAAATGAGTTTTAAAAGAATCAGCCTCATCTTTACCCTGAAAGTGAAAGTCACTCAGTTGTATCCAGCTCTTTGCAACCCCATGGACTGTAGCCACCAGGCTTCTCTGTCCATGGGATTCACTAAGCAAAAATACTAAAGTAGATTGTCATTTCCTTCTCCAGGGTTCTTCCAGCGCAGGGATTGAACCTGGGTCTCCTGCATTGCAGGCAGATTCTTTACTCTCTGAGCTACCAGGGAAGCCACCGATCTTTACCCTGGAAAGATTATTATTTATAAAAATAATTGTTTGTACTCTATATTCATTTATATGGCATTTATCCCTGTCATGGTCAAGTAGATAAGTATGCATTTATACTTACTGTGAAGTAGAAAAGTAACATACATAGAGTCAGTTTTATTTAAAGAACTAATTTGTGAGGTTTATTGTCAATGTTGCTAATACAAGAATGTTTTTAATAGAGTAGTTTAGTTACATAGGGAATAGATGCAAAAAAATATAACAGTGTTTATTTATATGGTTTCTTTTTTTCAGGTAACAAACTGGGTAGACCTATCATTTGATGGTTTTTCAGAGACTACAAGCATTTCTGCTGTTACTGCCACATCATTAAGTGTGAATAACGCAAGTCTTAGAAGAAAAAAGGTGCCTTCCACGTTAGAAAGTAGCAGAAATCCAGCTAGCAAAGGAGGAAACCTATCTTCCTCTAAACAGATCTGTGGTCTAGACAATTCAAAAGAATATCTGTCAGAAAATGAACCATGGGTGGATAAATACAAACCAGAAACTCAGGTAATAATTAGCATACAAAGAAGTCTTCATAATTTAGTTTCAGGAAGGAGAGGGATGTGCATTTTTGTTATTATTCATAAAAACCTTTTTGCCTAAATTAATTAGAAAAAATAATAACTTCTAAGTTTTTTTATATTTCCAGTCTTGAATTTTCCCAACAGTTATTCTGAAGATAATACCATTGGTTATTTGTCTTTGATTTAATTTAACCGTTTGATTCAGTTTAATTTAATCAACCCCTAACTGACTTAATCTATTTAATTTTTTGCAAAATGTAAAGTCCCTTCCTATTTATTACCTTACTAAAATGTATTTCAGGATTTTAAAATATTTTATAATTTCAGATGTGCTTCAGATATTCATATGTTGTGGTCAGTTTAACAATAGAATTTTTCCATATGAATATAAAGAGTTAAGTATAATCAAAAAGACTTTTTTATTATGTTACTCATTTGCTAATTTTTTCATTAAAAATGTGTAGAATAATCTGTGCAGTGTATCAAAAATTTTTGAGTTAAAGTGTTTTTATTTTAAACTTGAAAATTTTAGCATGAGCTTGCTGTGCATAAAAAGAAAATTGAAGAAGTTGAAACCTGGTTAAAAGCTGAAGTCTTAGAAAGGCAGCCAAAACAGGTAACTAAATAAGAAATGTTTTTGTTTTTTTTAAGCAGTTTTTATTTATTTATTTTTGTTTCTTTGTTTATTAGTGTTTTGGGAGGCCATGCTGAGTATTTGTGGCTGTGTGGGCGTTTCTCTAGTTGCAGCGACCGGGGCTGCTCTCTAGTTGTGGTGAGAGGGCTTCTCATTGCAGTGCCTGCTCTTGTTGCAGGACACAGGCTATGTGTAGGGCGTGTGGGCTTCAGACCGCAGTAGTTGTGGCTCCTGGGTTGTAGATAGAGCACTAGCTCGGTCGTAGTGGTGCCTGGGCTTGGTTTCTCTGAAGCATATGGGATCTTCCCAACCCAGGGATCGAATCTGTGCCTCCTGCATTGGCAGGTGGATTCTTTACCACTGAGCCACCAGGGAAACCCCGAGAAATGTTTAGCAATACTTGACCTCAGATGTTTCTCTGCCTTATAGTTGGCTGTAGGAAGTTAAAAACTTTCATGTTGATTTTGTACTCGTGAGTCCATCTCACCTGTGGTAGAAAGCTGTCTGACCTTACTACTTCTGCCTCATTAAAAGACTCAAGAGACTTTGAGTTTTCTCCTTTACTTTTATCTCTTTTTCCTTCTTATGTATAAAGCATAGTAAACCATTTGGGTGCCAATATATTTAGCATATCAGATCATCTCACACTGAAGCAAGTAGGCAAGTTACATTCCAGTTTTTACTAAATATAATCTAAATTAATCATTTATTTTACCCAGTAAAATGTTTTTTCTTTCACTTCCTAATTCCATAATTGCCCTTGACTCCCAAGCTAGAATATTCTTTCTCTCTCTTTTTAAACTTTTAAAATTTTGAGATTCTGCAAACATAAAGAAAAATAGAATAGTAAATGAATATTCACAAACCTGTAATATAGCCATCATTTTCCCCCATGCGTATTTTAACATAAAATGTAAACATTTGACATTTAATTCCCTGATAGGATCTAGTGATCCATTCATATTCACATTTTTCCAGTTGTCCTCAAAATGTCTTTTATATCTGGTTTCTTAAAAGCAGTGCATGATCAAGGACCATCCATTACATTTGATTATTATATCTCTTAGGGCTTTAAAATCTAGAACAGTTCCCTTCACCTTCTCCCTGACACTGACTTATTGAAGAGACCAGGGTCTTGTTATCCTGCTGTTTGAAGTTAAATTTGATCGGTAGATTAAGAAGGTGATAGTCAAAACTCTTCATTGTAACTTCCTTTTGCATTTGGCACATAATCTATTGGAAGATGCTTTGGCAGCATATAGGATTTTCTGATAGTCTTTCACCTAAGAGATTTAGTGTCCATTTTCAGCCCTTGTCTGATTAGTAATTTTGTTAAGATTGTGAAATGGTGAATTTTCTCCTTCTATTATTGTTAGTTCTATAATTGTTAGCTGGCACTTTTCTATAAAAATAGATTTCCTCATCACTAACTGGGTTTGCTTAGTTATTAATACCTTTAAATACATTTCCAACTGGAAAGACAGGATAAATTACTTTGAGATGAAGAGTTGGTGTTTTAATTACCTCCAGTGGTAAACAGGTCCTTTTTTGAATCAAGATTCTTTCTGTTGGGTTTGTCGATCTAATCTTTGGTGTAGAGTTAAGAAAATGTACTCAAAATGAATCTTCATTTTCAGCATTGGTATTCCTCTGCTGGCTCATAGAAATCTCTTGTTTCTCCGAGTACCAATTCTTGGGCACTTTCTCAGAAAGCTTTCTCATTGTGTGGTTTGGTCATCTCAACTAAATAGTCTTTATTTTTCAGTGACCACTGTGTTTTATCACTTATCAGTCCTTTTTTTTTTTTTTTTTTAAGTACAAGCATTATTGTGTCTTAAACCTGCACAAGTGTTACTGTTATTGTTTTACCAGTAGGATGACTTAGGTATGTGTGCATGTATATAGGTATTAGTGAAAGTATTTCCTCTACAGTTTGAAAAGCTTCTTCCCTCTAAGAAGTTGTACTTTAACCAGCCATATACTCTTTATTATACAAAACTTTCAATGTCAGTAATTATAAGACATTTTGATTTTTAAAATCCTGGATAATTTCTAGATTTCTCTATGGAAAAGCTAAAAAATTGTTTATTCGCTGAGTTTAATTTTGGAGGCCGACTTCTTTCCTTCAAAATGTAGTAAGTCTATTACAATGTAGGCATTGGGGGGATTAAAAAAGTATTTAGCGTTCTGATAGGAGACTAGCTCCCAATTCTGTTGCTAGAAGCAAAACCTGGTGTGTGGCTGTATCATGTGTCAGAAAACATATGCAACTTTGTTCCATAAGAAAAATGCAGGGCTGCCTTTGTTTGAGCTTTCTCTTCTTTTGAAAAGAAGTAGTTTCCTTAGCAGTAATCAGTTCTCATTAATTGCGTTAGTTACGTTACGTTAAAGTCACTGCAAGCAAAGAATTAGCGAGTCCTGAACCATTGTTCCTATGGGAAATGCAAGATTGGTTCCTTCAAAACCTAATGTTGAAAGAAAACGAAAAACCTAATGGTCACCTCTGGTCACATTTTCATCACTTCTCCATCGATACATAACCTTGTTTTATATGTTTCTGTTTAAAGATACCGTGTTTATTTATTTCAGTTCAGTTCAGTCGCTCAGTCATGTCTGACTCTTTGCGACCCCATGGACTGCAGCACGCCAGGCCTCCCTGTCCATCACCAACTCCCGGAGTTTACTCAGACTCATGTCCATTGAGTCGGTGATGCCTTCCAACCATCTCATCCTCTGTCGTCCCCTTCTCCTTCTGCCCTCAATCTTTCCCAGCATCAGGGTCTTTTCCAATGAGTCAGCTCTTTGCATTAGGTGGCCAAAGTATTGGAGTTTCAGCTTCAGCATGAGTCCTTTCAATGAACACCCAGGACTGATCTCTTTTAAGATGGACTGGTTAGATCTCCTTGCAGTCCAAGGGACTCTCAGGAGTCTTCTCTAACACCACAGTTCAAAAGCATCAATTCTATGGCGCTCAGCTTTCTTTATAGTCCAACTCTCACATCCATACATGACCACTGGAAAATTTTATTTATTTACTTATTTTTTGGCATGCGGGATCTTAGTTCCCTGCCCAGGGATCCAATCAGCATCCATCCCCCTGCAGTGGATACACAGAGTCTTATCCACTCGACCGCCAGGGAAGTCCTCAAGATACCTTATTTAATATGTATTATTACATCATTAACATTAAACTCATGGCCTGTAGAACTATAACTCATAAGGTCTTTCATTTTAAAAAGTTGAACAGGGGAATCCTCTGGTGGTCCACTAAGTTAAGACTTAGTGTTTTCACTGCCAGTGTCCAGGTTCAGTCACTGGTGGGGAAACTAAAATTCAGTAAGCTGCATGGCATGGCAAAAAAAAAAAAAAAAGAATTAAAATGAATAGTGTAACTGGCTCTTCTCTGGGTACAAGTACACATGCCCTTATTTATCATAGTTAATAAAGGTAAACAAGCAAGCAAGGATTACAGCCCACCGTTACATACAAGATATCTTCCCCTGATAATTTTTCAGTTTTAAATTTTTAAACTTTTTTTTTCAATGTGTGAGGGAATGTTACTGGGACCTATAACCTTTAGTCTGTCTTTAGAGTCCTGTCTCTGGTAAATACATTTCTTAAAAAATCTGATATCCAAACTGAGGTCATTCCATAAGAATATTATACTTGTATAATATTGAATGATATAATCCAAAGAGAGGTTGATATTAAGATTGAATATTCTGAGTTCAGGTAACCTCTTAAAAATACTTGTGTCAGACATGACCTCTTTAATCTAGCTGAAGGTGTTTTAATTTGGCTGCTGAATAGTCCTTGGGAGGAACATAGTGCAAGAATTGAGGATACAGTCACTATTTAGGACAGTATGGAGACTGCTTTAAAAATTAGGACTAAAACTACCATTGTTCAGTTGCTCAGTTGTGTCCAACTCCACCGTATGACCATATGATTTTATGATCATATAAACTACCATATGACCCAACAATCCCACTACTAGGCATATACCCTGCTGCTGCTGCTAAGTCACTTCAGTCGTGTCCGACTCTGTGTGACCCCATAGACGGCAGCCCACCCTGAGAAAACCATAATTGGAAAAGACACATGTACCCCATTGTTGATGACAGCACTATTTGCAATAGCTGTGACATGGAAGCAGCCCAGATGGCCATTGACAGATGAATGCATAGAGAAGCTGCGGTACCTATACATAGTGGACTATTACTCAGCCGTAAGAACGGATGCATTTGAATCATTCCTGTTCTAATGAGGTGAATGAACTAGAGCCTATTACACACAGTGAAGTAAGTCAGAGAAAAATACCATATGTTAGTGCATATTTATAGGATCTAGAAAGATGGTACTGATGAACGTATCTGAGGGACAGCGGTGGAGATGCAAACAGAGAACAGACTTGTGAGCACAGCGGGGGAAGAAGAGCATGGGACTAACTGAGAGAGTGGCATTGACATATAAACAGTACCATATGTAAAATTAGATAGCCAGTGGAAATTTGCTGTACGGCACAAGGAGTTCAAATCCAGTGCTCTGAGACAACCTAGAAGGACAGTAGGCGCTGGGAGGTGCAGTAGGGAGGGCGCATATGTATACCTATGGCATATGTATACCTATGGCTGATTGATGTTAACATATGGCAGAAGCCAACAGAATATTGTCAAGCAATTGTCCTCTAGTTAAAAAATTTTTTATAAAGATATTAAGAAAACATGAAGTCCCCCTAACCCCCAGAAAAGAATGGGAAATTATCAGAAGCTGTGCTTAGAAGTTCAGGAAATAAGATTCTTTTATCTATAGCTGGTTTATTCCAGCTAACATTGTGCAGTTAAGTCTGCTTTTATGACTAAATATTTCTAGAGATAATATTTAAGAGTATTAAAACAATATTCTAACATTCCAATGATTTTGATTTTTTTTAATTGATGTTTATATTTGGTTTTAGGGTGGATCTATTTTATTAGTAACAGGACCTCCTGGATGTGGAAAAACAACAACTATAAAAATACTAGCAAAGGAGCATGGTATTCAAGTACAAGAGTGGATTAATCCAGTTTTACCAGAATTCCAAAAAGATGATTTCAAGGAGATATTGAATCCTGGTAAGGTTTGTTGTGAAGGTAGTGGAAATAGTGGGAAAGTCTATGTTTACAGAAGATTTGAAACAAGCCCCTCAGACCCTACTGGGTATGTTTTTGAGAGGAAGGTATGTATTGCTGCTCCTGTACTTGATCGGCATCTGCCCACTACCAGCTGCTTCACAGTCAGAGAAGCAATCACATGAAACTTTATGGGTGCATTTAGGTGCAGAGAGAAGTAACTTTAGGAGAAGGAAGGAAAGGGTCCCTCCAATAAAAGAGGTGGTGCTCAGTTGCCCAGTCATGTCTGACTCAGTGTGACCCCATGGACTGTAGCCCGCCAGGCTCCTCTGTCCATGGGGATTCTCCAGATAAGAGTACTGGAGTGGGTTGCCATGCTCTCCTCTAAGGGATCTTCTTGACCCAGGGATCGAACCCAGGTCTCCTGCACTGCAGGCAGATTCTTCACCATCTAAGCCACCAGGGAAAGCCCTGTGTAGTGTAATATAATGTAATATAACTTCACATATATGCTCATAAACTCCAGCATGATCATTTTTAACTTGCATAGCTTTCTTATTGCTGCTTTAGAGTAACTAGGCTAGGCATATACAAATCACCTAGGCCATTTTGAAGTGCAAGGGTTTCTGTAGAAGGACAATTAGTATTTTAGTGTGGGGTATTCTTTAAGATTCTATTTTTAGGTTCTTCTATAACATCTGTGTATATGCACACCCTTTTGCAGCTACTCCTGGAATTTTTACTACTTTCTAGTAGTAATGTGACTTTTGACAATCTGGAAAGTCTTTATTTACGATCTTCTGTATAAAATATTGCTTCTTGTAGTCCTAATAAGTTTACTAATCAGTCATTCTGTTTTTGTCATTAAAACTTATTAAGGTAAAACTTACTATTTTTGAAAATAGCTCATTTATGATCACACACTTACTGGAAGAGTCTTCATTGTGTAGACAAAGTCATAAATATTTGTACCACTTTAATGATTTTTATACTAACAGCTGTGTTCTGAAATCAAGGTAACTCCATATTACATTTCTTGGTACAGAAGCATTATGCTGCTGTTCACAGTGAGTTTGTCTTTTGAAATGAATATTCTGTTTTAAATTTGAACAGTTTTAAATTAAAAAACAGTCTACAGTATTGTGTGCTACATTATCTTTATGTGTATGTAAAACATATTTTGTAATATTCATTATGTTACGTACTGCTGCTGCTAAGTCACTTCAGTCGTGTCCGACTCTGTGCGACCCCATAGATGGCAGCCCACCAGGCTTCCCCGTCCCTGGGATTCTCCAGGCAAGAACACTGGAGTGGGTTGCCATTTCCTTCTCCAATGCAGGAAAGTGAAAAGGGAAAGTGAAATCACTGTCGGGTCTGACTCCTAGCCACCCCATGGACTGCAGCCTACGAGGCTCCTCCGTCCATGGGATTTTCCAGGCAAGAGTACTGGAGTGGGTTGCCATTGCCTTCTCTGATGTTATGTACATATATGTAATATTGGTATATACATAGTTTATGGAAAATAAGTGTTAAGTATGTTTCTTTTCAGAATCAAGCTTCCATATATTTCCCTACCAGTCTCAGATAGCAATTTTTAAAGAGTTTCTACTAAGAGCAACAAAGTATAACCAACTACAAATGCTTGGAGATGATCTGAGAACTGATAAGAAGATAATTCTAGTTGAAGTAAGGATGACTTTTGAAATTCTGCTGTAACTATTGAATAGACAATCGCAAGATATATCTTATGTGATTGTGACATTAGCTCTGTCCATGGTACTAGTAGTGGTAAAATATAAAGTCTTTGTGTAATAGAATAAACCTAAAGTTTCTTGCATTAAACCTGGATAGAGTAACTATAGGTTGCATGTGTATATATATTATAGGTTAGTGAACTTTAAAAATTTAATGGCCTAAATGTAGAAAGGCAAAAAAATATTTGGAAAATGATGTCTTAGAATATTATAACTTGTAATGACCTGAAGAAATTTGATCTGAAAGTTCCATAGACGCTTATTACTATTTAGGGAATCAGCTAGTTGATGTTTTCAGCTAGTTGATGTTTAATTTCTACAGAAGTTCTGATTATAGTACATTGAATACATAACATTTTTCCCCATTTTGGTAAATATAAGTCTGAAAATAAATTTACATGGGAATAAAACTGAGCTAGTGTTTATCCTTTGTTTTTGGTAGGACTTACCTAACCAGTTTTATCGGGATTCTCATACTTTACATGAAGTTCTGAGGTGAGTTTCAGTGAAGTCTTCTAAAACTCCAAATTAAATGACAGGAGGTTTAAATTTCAGCCTTACTTGCTATCTTTTGTTCTTTTAGGAAGTATGTGCAGATTGGTAGGTGTCCTCTAATATTTATAATCTCTGACAGTCTCAGTGGCGATAATAGTCAAAGGTTACTGTTTCCCAAAGAAATTCAAGAAGAGTGTGCTATTTCAAATATTAGGTAAGAATGAAATTTCTGCTTAAAATATCACGTACATACTGTATTTTTAATCACATAACCACTGTCTTTCTTTATAAAACTTTGACAGTTTCAACCCTGTGGCACCAACAATTATGATGAAGTTTCTTAATCGAATAGTGACAGTAGAAGCTAATAAGGTAAGTTTCTAAACTGATTTTCTTGAACTTTACATTGTCATTATAGAAAGCCAAACTTAAGTGGTATTATACAAACTTGAGGAATTAGAGACATGAGTTATCTCAGTTTTTAAAATTAAAAAAAATGTATTTACACTCCTAAAGCATGTCATTTTAGAAAATGTAGGAAAGACTGATTTTAAAAACCCTTAACCTGGACTTTCCATGCAGTGCAGTGGTTAAGACTCCATGCTTCCACTGCGGGGAGTACAGGTTTGATCCCTGGTTGGGAAACCAAGATCCTACATACCATGCAGCGTGGCCAAAAAATAAAAAATGTAAACATCCTGAACCTTTAATTTTCCTTTGCTTGGCTTAGTGTTCTAATTTGTGTCTATTGTTAAGAAACTATTTCCTGCCATCTTGGTTCATTAATCAGTTCTAATCCAACTCTACTTTTGTCCTGTGTCACTTTTACAGATTTAATAATTTTTTTAAATTATGGAAAAAATACATCATAAGAGTTACCATCTTAGACTTTTTTTCCAGCTTTATTGAGATATAACTGACATATAACATCATGTAAGTTTAAAGTGTATGACACATTGACTTGATAAAACTTATATAATGTAAAATGATCACCACCATAGCATTTTCTAATACCTCCATCATGTCACATAAATTACCTTTTCTTTTTTGTGATGAGAACATTTCAAGATTTTTTTCTCTTAGCAACTTTCAAATATATAATATACACAGTACTATTAACTGTATTTTATATTTGAAATATCGTAACCATTTTTAGCCATCCAGTTCAGTAGTGTTGAGTATACTATCATTGTTCTGAAATAGCTGTTACGTTTAATGCATCATTTTTTTTTAATCTTTCAAATCAAGATGGTGTTAAAGTTAAATTGATAAAACTTCTCCTCTCAGCAGCATGGTTCTAGGTGGACCAGCTGCTATCAATCAACTGGATTTTACGTGAAACATAATTTGTTTTGCAATGCTGGATCACAGGAACTGAGGGAAATCTCCAGGGGAGAGGTTATGTTGAGGATTAAACAAAATAGCGCATGTATGTGGAGCACTTAGCTGAATAAATACAACTATTAATAGTGAAACATTAGAAGCACAGTGAATCCAGTAATAGAGGGAGCAGCTGCTGTGGTGAACTATTATGTCCTTAATTCATATTTTGAAAATATTTAGTGGTGTGTGTGTGTGCTAAGTCGCCTCAGTTGTGTCCGACTCCTTGTGACCCTATGGACAGTGGCACACAGGCTCCTCTGTCCATGGGATTCTCCAGGCTAGAATGCTGAAGTGTTGCTGTGTCCTCCTCTAAGGGATCTTCCTGACCCAGTGATTGAACCCATGACCCGTGGAGTTTTTACCTGCTGAGCTACCAGGGAAGCCCATAGTAAATGTGCTTTACCTTAAATAGCTGACCTGTAAGAATGTTATCTCTTAGTCTCCTGCATTGGCAGGCAGGTTCTTTACCACTAGCGCCACCTGGGAAGTCCCATTTGGTGATAAAGAGAAATACAGTTTAATGTCAAGTTAAAAATAACAGGATGCAAAGTTACATGATAATGCTAATAGAAATGATGTTTCAGCCTTTGATATATGTCAGGCCCTATGCAAGGTATTTTTACATACCTGAGCTTATTAAACCCTTACTACAACTATACGAAATTATCTCCATTTTATGGTAAAGAAACTGAACTTTGGAAGGAAATAACTTGAATAATATTCCATGACTATTAAGTGTCAGATGAGTTGGAAGTTTTGTTCTGACTCCAAATTACTATGCTAAAATGAAACATAGATTTGTTAATGACAGCCCAATGCACACATATACATAAACCTATATATACTAAAAAATAACATAAAAATGCTAAGTGTGATTCTGGGTGGTTGAATTACTTACGATTTTTTCCTACATTCTCTACTATAAGCATGATAATTATAAACTATAGTTTTAAATATTAAAAAGTTGAAGAAATAATAAAAAGTCAGCCTCATGTTACTTTATCATGTGACTCACAGTTTTTTTTAAGACTAAGTCATTAAACTGCAAATGGCATTTACTCTAGCAAGTTGTTTTATACTAGTGAAAAGATTACCGTAACCTCTTTGTTACGTATTTAATGTGCTGTGTTTAGTCACTGAGCCATGTCGGCCTTTCTGCCACCCCATGGACTGCAGCCCACCAGGCTCCTCTGTCCATGGGCTTCTCCAGGCAAGAATACTAGAATGGGTTGCCATGCCCCGCTCCACAGGATCTTCCCAACCCAGGGATTGAACCCAGGTCTCCTGCATTGCAGGCAGATTCTTTACCATCTGAGCCACCAGGGAAGCCCAAAAATACTGGAATGGGTAGCCTATCTCTTCTCCAGGGAATCTTCTTGACCCAGCATCAAACCAGAGTCTCCTACATTGCACGTGGAGTTATTACCTACTGAGCTACCAGGGAAGCCCATAGTAAATGTGCTTTACCTTAAATAGTTGAGGTAACATCTAAGAATGTTAGAACTAGTATACTTTTGAAATCATCATTGATATGTTACATCACAGGAGCAGCAGTAACCCCAATATTTAAATATAAATCAAATGTAAATATAAAATCAAATGTTATGATACTGTCTAGGGTCGCCAAGGATGATAACAATAGTATAAGAAGATTAAAGTGAGTTTAATCTCTTTTATTCCATAGCTTTAATAGTTAATTATCTTAAGAAAGAGTATAGACCTCTTATGTGAATGAGTTACAATAAAGAGTGTTAACTATCTTAAGTGTTTAAGTTTAAATAAATGTTTCTGTGTATTTATAGGAAAAAAGATCTTTAGTCTTTTCTGATGTCATTAGGTATATAAAGTGTGGAAGGAACTGCTGATCACACATTTCAGCCACATTTGCTATATTCACTGTAGTTAACATCCGTAGTAGTTTCTTCAGCTCTAAGAATCATGATTTCAAATTATATTTCCTTGCTGGCAAGTAATCCTATCTAAATTTTTTCAAAAACAAGCTACTCCTCCCAAAACAATTTTTAAAGTAAATGTGTTCACAATAAAAATGCTAGAGTTAATCTGGAAGAGAAGGCATGAGCAAGAAAATTTTGTGAGCGTGATAAAGAGAGACTTGCTGTCTAGATATTGGAACATAATATGAGACTATAGAGAGTACAGCAGTGTGATATTAGTGTAGGAATAGACAAATGGAAGAATAAAATGAGAAGACAGCACAGAACTAGATCAGTATGTGTAAATGGAATTTTTTTAATACAAGGAAAGTGGCATTTTACGTCATGAGGGAAAGAGAGTAGACTGTTATGGTTAATAAGTGGTATTGGAACAATTGCATATTCAAACAGAAGAACATAAGATTGTCTCTTTGGTTCATACTATGCAGAAAAATAATTTAAACCTTGATTTAAAATTTAAATACAAAAATTAGAAGAGTATTAGGAAAAAATACTTTGAGTTGGGGGAAAGTCTTCCTAAACAAACAAAAAAAAAACCTGAGAGCCATGGACTTACTTCAGAAAAATGGAAAACTTAGGAAGCCATGGTAAACAAAGATAAAAGATAAACATGGGAATAAAAGACAAATGGATAGTAAACCTGAGAGGTATTCAGGCTTACTAGTAATTAGAGAAAAAGATTGATAAACAGCGTTGCCAAAGATGAGGAAAAATGGACACTTTCACCTACCATTGCTAGGAAAAATAAAACTGGTAAATGTTGCAAACAGTTTGCATGACACTCTACAGAAGTATTCATGCATGTTGGCAAAGGTATATACAGTTGACTCTTGAACTACATGGGTCCACATATATATATGCATTTTTTTCAGTAGTGAATACTACAGTACTACATGACCCATGGTTGGTTGAATCCAAGGAATCAGAACTACAGCTGCAGAGGGTCAACTATAAGTTATACTTGGATTTTTATCTCTGAGAGCGGCTCCTGTCATTAACCCCACACTATACAAGGATCAACTATATATATAGTATGTGTGTATCTATATATAAGGTCTGGAATGGTTGAAAAAAAATGGAAACATGTAAATATCCCTTCACTGATAGAAGTATTAATTTAATTACTGTATACCCATAATTTTTTTTTAATTATATAGATTTAAAGGCACTAACATAGATCATAAAGAATGGAATAATACATATGATCCCCACTTGTGTTTAAAAAATTAACTCTTTGTATATACTTTTAGATACTATATATACTTACAGATATATGGGCACAAAAAATGGTCTGGAAAGGTTCCTGCCAAAATGTTAGCAGTTGTGACAAAGTTGGAATTGTGAAGACTAAAAGTATACTAACTTGCATAAAGAACTTTTAAGATAATTTTCATTAATACAGTTAAAAATATATTGAAAATCATAGCACAGGACTGTTTTTCTGTTTTAAGCAATTTTTACAGGACCTGAAATGGGTTTACCTTTGAGCAATCACATGAATCCAGCCAAAGTCATATTGTCAGTAAACTATTTAAGAATTTCTGAAGGAAAAGAGAGGATAAATTTCTCTTGCCTTATACTTGATCTACCAAGTATGTGAAATGTGATATATCATATACCTTAAAGAACTAGATGCAGTTGTGGTTTTTTAATACTCAACAGACTGTACAATATGGGGAAGACTCCAGTGTAGGGATTTTCATGTAAATTTCAAATTTTCTAGTGTATTTAGTTTTATTGCATTATATTATATTTTGAGGTCTCTGTGTGTATGTGTGTGTGTGTGTGTGTGTGTGTGTGTGTGTGTGTGTGTGTGTGTGTGTGTATAGTGAGAGAGAGAGAGAACGTTAAAATATTATATAGCCTGGTCCAAGTAAAAAAGTAAAACAGTGTTTTATAATCTTGAGGTTTTACTTTATGATGTCATTGACACTTGTGCCTTCATAAGCAGACTATTATTTAACATGTAGGTTTTTTGGCATGCAAATTTGAAAGATTCTGGTATACTTCCATTAAGTTTAGAAAATAGGTTTGGTTTTTGTTTTAGAAAACATATATTTTTAAAATTTTAATTATTTCATTTTAGAATGGAGGAAAAATTGTTGTCCCTGATAAAACTTCTCTAGAGTTTCTCTGTCAAGGATGCTCTGGTGATATCAGAAGTGCAATAAATAGCCTCCAGTTTTCTTCCTCAACAGGTAATTGGGAAAGATACACTCATAGTATTATATAGGTGACTAACTTTTTCTTGTTCATGAAATGAAATTAAATTAAATTAAACATACTTTAACTTGAAATTGATATATACCCACTTGTATTTTTTATTGAGACAAAATAATTATGTATGAATGTGTACATAGACACACCCCTATGAAGGTGTCACCATATATATTTGCATATCTGAGATAAGAGCTTATTTATTTACATAGTTTGCCACTTTACCCTTCAAAGTTAATTTGGAATGAGACTTTCTGGGAAAAAATTCTGGCTCTGCCACTTTTTAGTGACTTAATCATGCAAGTTACTTAGTCTTTACGTGGCTTTATTTTTTCACCTCTTATATGAGCACCTGTCTCATCAAGTTGTGTGAAGAGTAAGTGAGGTAATACAGAGTGTTTATTCCAGGGCTTGACACATACTGAGTTCTCAAATGGCCAACTGTTAATGAGTTTAATATTGGTTTATATATGATACATGTAACAAATATATTTCCACTTATTAAGATACAAAAGGAGTGTAAAGAGATTGCCCCACTAATGGCAGTGAATTAATTTTTATTCTTAATGACCATAATTTACTGCACACAGTCATCATCAGAAAACTTTTAACAGGTGACCTACTCGATGCTTAACATTGAGGGATTGACCTTAAAAAATTAATAGCTCTTTGGTGCTCTCAAAATCCACCTGAAATCTAGTTTCTGTTCACAAGTGTAACCTGTTAACTTAGTTACATCTTTGTTTTTCAAAATAACTTAAAGAATTAGACATTTTAACTCAACCAAAACCAAAATTCTGCTTCTTCCTATAGAAACATAAATGTAAATTATCCTTAGGTTCACTACTAGAATTAGGAGTGGGTCAGTTTGAGATCCTGACTTCCATTTATAATGTTTCAGAAGGAAGAAAATAATAATTTTGGGGTGGGTTAGAAACTGTATTAGCAGTTGTATTTTTTTTATCTAATTCTCAGACCAGCCTAATGAGGTAGTACTGGGATTCAAACCCAGATCCTGTGTTTCTGCTCTTCCAGTCTGGTTTTCTAAAATCATGCATTCTGAATTTTTAAAAGTAGATTTCCCAGTGAAATTTGAACATGGGCATATTCAGAAGTTGGAGACTGCCCAAATCAGTAAAGAAGTAATATAGAATCATTGTTAAGCAGGGTTTGCAGAACCAGACTGCCCAGATTCAAATCACTTGCTAGCTGATGACCTTAGCCATTTACTTAACCTCTTTATGTCTCATTTCTTTACTCTATATAGTAATCGTTCTTCCTTCATAGAGTTATTGTGAGGACTGAATTGGCTAGTACATACCATGCACCAAGAATAGTACCTTGCCTTTGTGAGAAACCAAGGTAATATAACTATATTAGAGAGTATGTCATTATGTATGTGAAAATTTGAAATGTGTCAAGTCATATTTATTTTTATTGTTGCAGTGTTTATTATGTATTTGACACACATACACAAAACCTAAGGAGAAAAATTAATTGTATAGATTTAGCTTACTCGAGTAAATAGTTCTGGTGGGACTACATAATTTCAGTCACTGAAGATTAAATCTAGCTCATGACATACTTTTAGATGACATTTTAGTAGTTTAGTAACTGAAAGAGGACTCTGAGTCAGTTTGTATACCTCATTATTAGAAAAGCATTTAAACTAGAATACTTAGTGTGACTATATCTGAAATGTTCTGTTTTACTTTGCATGTTTTAATTTTATTTTAAATATTGTTTCTTTGGTGTATATTATTTAGGAAAGAACAATTTACGGCCAAGGAAAAAAGGAATGTCTTCCTTAAAATCAGATGCTGTGCTATCAAAATCAAAACGAAGACAAAAACCTGATAGGATATTTGAAAATCAGGAGGTCCAAGCTATTGGTGGCAAAGATATTTCCCTCTTTCTCTTCAGAGCTTTGGGGAAAATACTATATTGTAAACGTAAGAAAACATTATTCATTTTTAAAAAATATCTTATTATCTTAATTAAATTTTAATTATGTTAATTAAAATTTTAAAACCCCATTTTTCAGAATGTCATGTATTTGGTTCAGTTTCAAGAAAGAGCTAAGATAGGTCAGATACTATTTGGCATGACGTAAGAAAGACATAGCAGGAAAAGGTACTTACAGTATTTTTGGATTATAAGTGGAATTAAACATAAAAATCAACTATTAAAAGAATCAGCTGTTGAAAAATTTTCAAATGAGAGGTGCTATATAAAGATGGTGGTATTTTTTAATAATTCCAGATTTTTTTTTTGTAGGAGCACCTGTAACAGAAGTAGACTCACCTCGACTACCTTCTCATTTATCAGAGTATGACCGGGATACACTGCTTGTTCAACCTGAGGTAAAGTCTTTAATAACACCTAGTACTATTTACACAATATATTCTATTTACATTTGTGTCCATATAAATTTGACCAGTGAATTTTTACTAAAATTATATAAACTTTTTTTTTAATAGGAAGTAGTAGAAATGTCACACATGCCAGGAGAGTTATTTAATTTATATCTTCACCAGAACTATGTAGATTTCTTCACGGAAGTGGATGATCTTGTGAGAGCCAGTGAATTTCTGAGTTTTGCGGATATCCTCAGTGGTGACTGGAGTGTAAGACTTAAGTGTTTTTGTTTATGACTATTTCCTCAGAACTGAGAAAGAAAGTTTACTTTTATTCATACTTATGTGACATTATTTTAATTAACTTTTTAATAACTATGACAAAATAAATTTCATGCAACCAGTGTTTGCAGTAAAATTTCTGCAGTGAATCTGCTTTTTCTATGTTAATATAGCACTAATTTTTTCTAAAGTTATTTTCTGATAATAAAGCTAATACATAGTTGGAAAATTTGACAAATTGAAAAGTAGATTGAAAGGAAGGAATGTGCTACTTTCTTTTCATTTTTTCTTTTGGCCATATCATGTGACATGTGGGATCTTAGTCCCCTGACCAGGGAATGCCCTGTACTACTTTGTTTGCTTTCTGATAGGTTTTAAATTTATTTATTTAAGATTTGAAATTATTCATTATAAAGCTTGTAATTTTTCTTAGCATTTTAACTTTGCTCTGACTGGTATAGTAGTCACTAGACACATATGGCTATTTAAGTGAAATTAAAAATTCAGTTCCCTGGTCATGCTAGCCATATTTCCAGCATTTAAACATTTATGATACAGTTTCTGTTATATACTTAGAGTTTCATTATTTAGCAGTTGCATTTGCTTAATTATTTTATATTGCTTTTTTTTATTTTGAAATTTTATAACTCTATTGACAAATAGAACATACAATGAATATCTGAATACCTTTAACTTTTGTTCATCAGTTTTCGCATTTTTCCACATTTGCTTAGTCTGTATTTTTACACACTTGTTTTGGCTGAATACTTCGAAAGTAATTGGAGCATCACAGCACTTAAATAAGCATGTGTAAGGACATTGCTCTATTGCAACCACAATAGCATTATCACACCTAGAGAGAATTAACATAATCAGTGTGTATTATGATTAACATAAATTCAGTAAGGATACTATTCTTCTTCCTGTTTCCCAGTTACTTCAAAAATGTAGTTAAAGTTATTCCTACCACCCGCATCTGATACACAGTTAATAGTCACACATAGCATTTGGTGGCAATGTCTCTGCTGAATTTGCTTCAGATAATTTTGTGGCACTATTATGTTTAGGGCTATGGTGAATGTGGAAAAATGACTGAGTAGTAGATGAATATGGTTAGCCTTTTTGGGGACTCAGTAGTACTAATAAGTGCTATCTTACAAATCTCTCATTTTCTTTATTTCACCTCTTGTCTCCTTTTTTAGACACGCTGTTCACTCAGGGAATATGGTACATCTATAGCTACGAGAGGTGTGATACATTCCAACAAAGCCCGAGGATTTGCTCACTGCCAAGGAGGGGGATCAAGTTTTCGACCCTTGCACAAACCCCAGTGGTTTCTAATAAATAAAAAGGTAAAAGAGAGAATTGTGCATTTTCAATAAGTGAACTCCTTATGGTGTGTGAATTATATCCCAATAAATATTTTTTTTTATTTAAGAGAAAAATGATCTTTCATTCTTAATAAGAAATAGTGGCTAAGGCTTATAGTTTTCTTAGCATTATGATAAACCATTAAAAGGACAGTCTTCTTAAATGCTTTTTTTTTTTAGAAAAAGCACTCAAATTTTGAAAGCATATGCCTGTTTTATTGGAATCAAAGTATACAGGTCTGCTTTGTTTCATTGCACTTTATTAAGGTGCTTTGCAGATAATGTGTTTCTTACAAATTGAAGGTTTGTAACAATCCTGCATCATGCAAGTCTGTCAGAACCATTTTCCCAATAGCACTGCTTATTTTATGTCTCTGTGTCATACTTTGATGCAATATTTTAAACTATTCCCCAGCAAAAAAAAAAGTCATGACTGGATGAAGGCTCAGATGATGGTTAGCATTTTTTAAGCAATCAATTTTTTAATTAATGGGCTTCCCAGGTGGCTCAGTTGTAAAGAATCCACCTGCTAAGCAGGAGACATGGGTTCAATCCCTAGGTGGGGGATCTCCAGGGGGATCCCCTGGAGAAGGAAATGTCAACCCACTCTAGTATTCTTACCTGAGAAATGCCATGAACAGAGGAGCCTGGTGGGCTACAGTCCTTAGGGTCACAAAGAACCAGACACAACTTAACGACTAAACAGCAACAGAAATTTTTCTTTGCCGTATGTTGCACACTTTAATAGACTGTAGTCTAGTATGAGCATAACTTTTATATGCACTGGAAAACCGCAGCATTTGTGTGACTTGCTTTATTGTGATATTCACTTGATTGAAGTGGTCTAGAACTGAACCCACAATACTCTAAAGTATGCCTGTAGTTATAGTTATATTTTTGTTTCAGTTGAAAATAAATCTTGGCTTTACCTCTAACCATCTGGACAAGTTATTTCACCTAGTATGCCTCTAGATTCTGATTCCACAGCTATAAATGTATAGGATTGGATTATTTAGAAGTCAAAAACAGGTGGCTCACAATTTGAATACAGCACACAATACAAACAGATTTTTTTTAATGAATTGCCCATGTTTAAAAACTAGTTTAATAGTTAAAGCGTGAGTGTCCTGAAAAAAAAAAAAAAAAAGAGGGCAACACTGGTCCGTATTTTACATGGCCGTAATTGGCTCAAGCCAAGTATAACCTGCTCCTTGGTGGTGGGAGTGATCGGTGCCGCTGTCCCCAGCTGTTTGCTGCACTGATTTCTATTACCTGCCTGACTCCTATAGCATCTGACTTTGTGACCCCTGAACTAGGTCATCTCTAAGATGTCTTCCAGTTCTAAATTGTAGCTAAAATATGAAAGTATCATTCATTACCTAAGAAAAATCTTTCAGTGGATTTCTTGGAGCAATTTTTAAGCAATTTATGTCCCTTATTGACTTGCTTTGCTCTTTATAGCATGTGTATTAATTTTGCATTTGTTACATATAAGTGATCTACAACCATGAGCTCCTGAAACACTGGAGATTATATTTCTCTTGCCATCACAATAACACTGCACCTCTCTTAACTGAAGAAAATACATTCTTTTATTAAGAAACAGTATCTTCACATAATTTGTGATATGTGTATGCTCATAAACAGAAATCCTTTAATTTTTTTAAAGACCTTCTACCTAAGGTCTTGTTCTTTCTGCTATTATATCAAATGTAAATTAGCTGTACAGATAAAGTGCTTTATTAGACAATACTAGGACTTACTAGAAAAGACCCTGATGCTGGGAAAGACTGAGGGCAGGAGAAGGAGGAGACAGAGGATGAGATGGTTGGATGGCATCACCTGCTCAATGGCCATGAGTTCAAGCAAACTCTGGGAGACAGCGAAGCACAGGGAAACCTGGGGTGCTGCAGTCCGTGAGGTCACAAAGGGTCAGACACGGCTTAGCAGTTGAACAACAACAGCAGGACAGTTAGAAAGGACTAATCAAGCTGCTTGATGCGGCCAGAGAAGACTGATGAGATAAACTCTTACAGTATCTAGTGTAGAAACCCGCGTATATTGTGACACAATAAACTTATGGGTAGGAATAAATATCCATATTTAAATTTTAATTTTTCATTTCACCTTTTTTTTTTTTTCTCTACAGTATCGGGAAAATTGCCTGGCAGCAAAAGCACTTTTTTCTGACTTCTGCTTACCAGCTTTGTGCCTCCAGACTCAGCTATTGCCATACCTCGCTTTGCTAACCATTCCAATGAGAAATCAAGGTAATAACGGGTTTTTATTACTCCCAAGAAGTAGTGTTTTATAACATTATATTTTTATGTATCAAGTCATTTCTGTGTACCACTGACACTCAGTTTTTTCCCTTTGTTTTTTGAATCAGAATTAATACTGCTTTTTGATTAAAAAAAAAAAAAGTGTATAAAGTAAAAATCAAAAGTCCCCTATAAACCATGGGTAATTCCTTTTCACAGATTGATGTAAATTCTTCTAGACTTTTTTCTATGCAGATATAATAATGAAAGTGAGCTTTAATTTGCTTTTGTCACTTACCATACATAGAGCTCCATATTTTATAAATTAGCACAAAGGAGCTCTGGAGGCTGGGAAGTCCAGAATCAGGTGCCAGCACACCCAGTGTCTGGTGAGGCCTACTTTCTATCTTGCAGATGGCCATCCTGTTGTATTCTGACATGGTAAAGAGAGGAGGAAGAAAGCTCTCTCTGGGGTCTCATATAAAGACACTAATCCCATTCATGAGGGCTCTACCCTCACGACCTAAGCACTTCCCAAAGCCCCATCTCCTAAAGGGGTTAGGATTTCAAAATATGACTTTGAGGTGACAGAAACATTTAGTCTGTAATAGCAGCAATGCTGAAGTATATTCAGATCTAACTCATTCAGCCTTGTTGATAATGTATTTTGGTTGATTCAGTATTACAGATAGTGTCCATTAATAGTATATTTGTGTTGTTTTTCCTGATTTTGAAATTGTAAGTAATGCTGTAAAAAAAAAGTGGGAGACTTCTCTGGTGCTCCGGTGGTTCAGAACCCAGCGTCCAGTGCAGGGGATGTGGGTTCAAAGATCTCACACGCTGTGAAACAGCTGAGCCCACCCGCTGCACCTCGAGAAAGCCGACACGCTGCACAGACTCGGTGCGGCCAGAAACCTGTGTGGTACCCACTTGCCCGATACGTGTCTCCTGAGGTTTGCCTTTCTTGAGGAGGACCAATTTTCCATCCGTTGTTTCTCTTTTTTAACATGTATCTTAAGGGCTATATTTCATTAACGGTCTCAGGTCACATGTCTGTGGTGCTGATCTTCAAGGTAGAACAGAGAATTTGTGTAATATTGAAAATATAATCTACTACATAACTCATCAAACTTCTCATAAGTTTTATTTCTTTTTTTGTTTGGCCACATCCCATGGTATGAACCCACGCCCCCTGCATTGGAAGGCAGAATCTTAACCACTAGACTGCTAGAAGTCCCAAAACTTCTCATAAATTTCAAAGATAGTTTGTCTTATGAATGATCAGAAGAGAGGATTTTTGAGTAAATGTCTACCTTCATACAAGAGTTTCATCTTTTAAGAATATTGATACTTAAAAATTTTAAATATTCTATATTTATAGGCAGAAGTGAGATGACTTTTGAATAGTGTGCATGTTTAATCTGTGAGTCAGAATCCAGAGAGTTCCCTATGCTTGCCTATTAATTTTAGATTATACTCATATTTATTTATTTGGCTGTGCTGTGTGGCTTATGGGATCATAGTTCCCTGACCAGGGATTAGACCTGGGCCTTTCGCAGTGAAAATGTGAAGTCCTAACCACTGCATCACCAGGGAATTCTCAGATTACGATAGCTTTTAAACTTAGAAATTACAAGAATGGTACAAAGGAAATTCTTGTATATCCTTCACCAAGATTCCTTAGTGTTTCATTTTTACCATATTTACCTTTTTTTTCTTTGTCTTTATACACACATGTACACAAATATATGTATTTTTTCTGAACCATGTTTGAGGAAAGTACAGACATGATGCCCATTATTCTTAAACAGTTCAGCATGTACTTTCTGAAACCAAGGATATTCTCCCACATCACCACAATATATACATCAAAATCAGGAAATTAACTTTGATACATTACTGCTAATTCATAGTTGAATTATTAGACCCCATTTATAATTTATAGACCCCATTCAAATTTTGCCAATTGTCCTAATAATGCCCTTTGCAAAATAACAACAAAAACTTGTTCTCTTTCTTGTCCAAAAATCCAGTGCAAAATCAGATGGTTCACTTAGCTATTCAGTTGCTATCTCTTTAGTCTCCTTGATCTAGAGTAGTACCTTGCTGTTTCTTTGTCCACTATGTCTTTCGGCGGCACTGGGCCTTCCTTGCAGCATGCAGGCTTTTTCCCTGCTTGCGGTTCACGGGCTTCCCTGCTTGCGGCTCACGGGCTCCTCTTGCTGGGCACTCTGGCTTCTGGCTGCGGAGCACTGGCTCTCGGCACGGAGACTCAGTAGCTGCAGCACGTGGGCTTCTGTAGTTGTGGCGCCTGAACTTAGTTACTTGTGGTGTGTAGGACCCTAGGTCTTGACCAGGGATCAAACTTATGTCCTCTGCATTGGAAGGCAGATTCTTAACCACTGGCCCACCCCTGTCCATTACATTTTTGAAACATGTGAGATTGTTACAAAATGGACTGTCCCTCAGTTTTGGTTTAGCTGAGGATTTGGGTTTACCTGTCTGAGTGGATACAGGGTATGTATTTTTGTCAGGAATACCACAGAAGTGATGCCATGTTCTTCTCAATGCGTCACATCAGGGGAATACAGTGTCTGTTTATACCATGCTGGTGAAGTTAACTTTAATTATTTTGTAAGGTAATTATCTCTGAGGTTCTTTAATGTAAAGTTATTAAGTGTTTTGTGGGGAGACACTTTGAGACTATGTAAATATCCTGTTTCTCATTAAAATTTCACCCACTGGTCACAGCATCTTTTGATAGTTATTTCCTGAATCTGTGATAGTTGGCAAGTCATGATTTTCTAATGGCATTATTCCTTCTACATTCCTGCTAGTAAATTCTGCTGTAAGGTATCGCTTCACCCTCTTCCCCGTTCGTCTATATTAGTATGGAGTCTGGATCCTTATTTTGTCAGCTGTCGTTTCTCACTATCAGTATTTATTTTGGTCCAGATTTGGCCAGTGCGCACTGCTTTAGGGTGACTCTGCCTTTACTCTTAGAGTAGTTTCTGATACAAAACGTTCCAGAATTATTTCGTGCTTTGCTGCAAAAACAATCCTATTTTTGGACTTAGAATCTCCAGGAGTTCTGGTTCCTTTTAGTGGATATGGACCCGTCTCCTACTTTGCTAAATATATTTACTTAATTCCTCTGTCTATAACCTATCTCCTAACCATGCAGGCTGTTCCTTCAGCTCCAGCCCTGTTGCCACCAACTCATGTTGGCACAGCTGGCTACATTCTTTGTCCCACTCCCAGCTGTGGGACAGTGAATTGGTTTGATTTTAAAAGAGTCCCCTTGGACAAGACTCATCAGCGTCACCTGGAAGCTTGAGAAAATGCAGAATCTCAGGCCTCAGTCAAGACCTGCTGAATTGATCCGCATTTTAATAAGATTCTCCAGGTGATTCTTATGCAGATGTTTGAGAAGTATTGGTTTGGATTACTCATGCTGGAATCATATGGAGAATCATTATATCCACTAGTTACAAGTTCAGATTCCAGGATCACAACTCA
Source organism: Capra hircus (assembly GCF_001704415.2). Classification (NCBI taxonomy): domain Eukaryota; kingdom Metazoa; phylum Chordata; class Mammalia; order Artiodactyla; family Bovidae; genus Capra; species Capra hircus. The sequence goes on along the minus strand of NC_030827.1, from coordinate 10,355,644 downwards.
GGTTTTCCATATCAAAAAGCTGTTTTTGAAAATCCTAATGGTGTTGTATATTGGATTTTTAAAAAGGTAAGTGTCCAAAAGCTCTCACAGAGTTTATTTTGCAAACTTTAGAAGGTTCATAAAATATAGTAAAAAATAGGATGTTTTGGCTTTCCTTTTTATTCATCAAATTTTATCCCATTTCTTTCATTTGATTTACTGTATCATTTCAGACATTATCACTTTATGTTTCTTCTTTCTCTCTATCTTTTCTAGTCCTCCATTAGTGTTTGTTGGAAGGCCTTAAAAAAGCATTCTGTTTTCTCTTTCATTGCATAATCTCTGTCAGTCTGTGTTCAAGGTTACGGAATGTTTCTTCTCCTTATTCAGACTTACTATTGAACCCTTCTAAGGGATTTTTCATTTTGATTATTGTACTTTTCAAGTCCAGATTTCCATTTGGTTCTTTTTGCAATTTCCTTCGCTATTAAGGGCTTCCCTGGTGGCTCACTTGGTCAAGAATCTGCCTGCAGTGCAGGAGGCCTGGGTTCAATCCCTAGGTCAGGAGATCCCCTGGAGAAGGGAATAGCAACCCACTCTAACATTCTTGCCTAGAGAATTCCACGGACAGACGATCCTGGCGAGATACAGCCTATGGTGTCGCAGAGTCGGACGCAGTTGAGTGACTAACACAGTTGTCTTCATTGATAGTCCCTATTTTATGAACCATTGTCATCATAGCTCTCATCACTTCTTTAAGTAAGGGTTCCTTTTGTTCTTTGAAAATCTGTGTAATGGCTCCTTTCTATGCAGTCTTTTTCTGCTGAGTTTAATGTCTGGTCCCTCTCAGAGTTTCTGTTACCTACCCTTCTCCTGTGTATGGATCACATTTTCTTGTTTCTTTGTATCATCTCACAATGTTTCATTGAAACTGGGCTAATGTGGGTAATATATTGTAGCTCCTCTGGATACTGAGTCACCTCCACTCTCTGGGGCTTGTTTTTTCTGTTGTTTGTCAATTAACTGTTAAGTGATTTAGCTAAACTGTTGATGAGTCTGTTTCCCCTACAGTATGAAGCTTCTGTCACTCCTCAGTGAACTCAGCTTTGGACATGCCCACAATCACCATGAGATGAAGTGGTTTCAGGAGGGCTCTTTGCAAATGTCTCTTTCCCTTATTTTTATTAAACTGTCTGCCTTACTTGATATCACACCCACCTGTTCCATTTCACATTACTGGCAGATTGCTCCATTGTTTTCAATAGTGTCAAGAGGCATAAATTATTCCATAGCCTGATCCAGTTAAATGTGGGCATTTGTAGACCTTGAAGCCGGGGTCAGATTTGTTCTGACCCAGGGGAGGGGGGCGGTCTTCTTACTTGTCTCTTTCCTGGTTCTTTTCTGGTAAACTAGCTGGCTTTTGCTCAGCTTGTTAGTCTTAATTAAGAGGAGCTATTGGTTTCAAGAGGGCCCCTTGGCTTGAATTTCCCAACATTCTGTTTCTTATAAGGCCAGTTCCTTTGGGCAGAGCTTCAGAGCTCTCCTTTCCTATAGAATGCCTCTGGGCAAAATCTCTGAGCCACTCTTCTGCGTGTGTGCTCAGCTGAAAGGAGCCGCTGATGATCTTGGCTTGGGCTCTCCCAGTGTGGACATTCTGCCCTACAAATGAGTTGGGGCAAGGGTGACTGCAGTTCAAAGAGGAGGCAGTGTTCGTGCACTGCTGTGCCCTGGGGTAGAGCCTCCATCCTTTGCTCAGGGCTGGGTGGAGAAAGGGAGCCCCAAACTCTCAGCTGGCGACACTCTCTAGGGGAAGCTCTGTGTTCTTGGCTGCATCCACCTGGAGCGAAGTATCTCCCAAGTTGAGGACGGAGAGAGCAGATCATGACTCAAATGCAAGACTCTTTGCTGTTAGATTTTCTTGAGTAAATGTTTCCTTGTAACATAACATTTACCATCTTAAACTATTTTATTTGTTTATTGATTTGGCTGTGCTGGGTCTTTGTATCTGCACAGGCTTTTCTGTAGCTGTGGCAAGCAGGGGCTACTCTCTCGTTGCAGGGAGCAAGCTTCTCATTGCAGCGGCTTCTCTTGTTGTGGAGCAGTCTCTGGAGTGTTCAGGCTTCAGTAGTTGGAGCTCCCGGGCTCTAGAGCACAGGCTCAGTAATTGTGGCACACCGGCTTAGTTGTCCCATGGCACGTATGATCGTGCGGGACCAGGGATCAAACCTGTCTCCTGCACTGGCAGGTGGATTCCCTTAGTAGGAAAGCACCATCTTAAACCATCTTTAAGTATAAGGATCCCCTGGAGAAGGGAAAGGCTACCCAACCCAGTATTCTGGCCTGGAGAATTCCGTGGACTGTATAGTCCCTGGGGTCACAAAGAGTTGGACATAACTGAGCGACTTTCACTTTTCAGTAGTCTAAGTATATTTACTTTGTTGGGCAGCCAATCTCCAGAACTTTTTCATCTTGAAAAATTGAAACTACCCACATTAAATACTAACCACCTGCCTTTCACCCCTATGCTAGCTACCCGCTGAAAACACTGCCTACTCTCGGTCTATGAATTTGACCACCCTCAGTACCCCACTGTAGTGCAATCATACCATATTTGTCTTTTTATGACTGGCTTATTTCACTTAGCATGTCATCAGGGTTTTTCCACATTATAGCGTGTGTCAGAATTTCCTTTTTGAAGCTGGGTAATATGACATTGTATATATATTTACCACATTTTGTTTGTCCATTCACCTTTGATGGACGCAAGTTGCTTCCACTTTTTGACTATCACCAATAATGCTGCTGTTATAAAAATGGGTATACAGATGTTTCTTCAAGACCTTGCTTTCAGTTTCTTTATTCCCTGGGCATATAGCCAGAAGTGGAATCGCTAGATCACATAGTTACTCTGTTTTTACTTTTTTGAGGAACTACCTTACCATTTTCCACAGTAGTCACACCATTTTATATTCCTACAGCTTCGTCCACATCCTTGTCACCTTGATGGTTTCTGAGTCTTTCTTGTTAATAGTCATCCTAAGGGGTATGATGTAGTATCTCATGGTTTTGATTTGCATTCTCCTAACTATTTGTGACTTTAAGCATTTTTTCATGTGCTTTCTGGCCATTCTTCTTTGGAGAAATGTCTGTTTAAAACTTTTTTTAAATTTCTGTTTTAGCTCAGATTTCATTTATCCAAGATATTGGAAGGCTTCCTCTAAAGCGACATTTTGGAAGGTAAGCTGATCGTTTTCATTTTCAAAGAGCTGTTACCTAAATAACCACCAAATACTTTATCTGTTTATTCATTATACAGTCAATAAATGTTATCTGTAAAGGTTAAGAAATATATGTTGTACCAGTAATAAAAGACTATATAATCTCACTGTAGACCTATCTATTATATTTATTACATATAACAGCATTTTTTATCAGCTCAGAATCAGGTTAGATAGAATCATTGGATTACAAAGGCAGTGGAATCTTTAAAATCCTTGAGTTCAGCAAATTTTGCATAACTGAAAACCCCTTTGCTTAACGTGTTCTTTGCGTATATTTGGAGTGTATGATTGTCAGGAACTTTTTATTTCTTTATCATTGAAAATTCAGACAAGTGAAAAAATATATAAATATAGGGATAAATCTCCATCTTTACTGTTCATTCTACTGCAAAATAGCTTCTAGGCTAATATCAGTGATTAACACAGTGCTTGTAGTTCCTTTCTACTTGGCTTATTTATGAGATCAAATTATGCATTCAGGCATTCTGGAAAAGGTTTAGAAAGTTGTCGCACACCGGTTTTAAGGATGAAAGTAGATGATAGAAATGGCACCTGTTACCCTTCTACTAGTTCTCCTGTTCCTGGTCCCAAATGGAAACCTTGCTTATCTGGGATTTTCTTCCCTCTCCCTTCATAGATTCAATAAAGGCCTTTGTTTAATGGTTTCTTCTGTACAGTGACTTAGCTATGGGGAGCGCATTTTTCCTTTTACAGAAAGATGATAATGGATGGATTTTAGAGCATCATCCCAGTGGGATATGATCAGGGCTCAGACCTTTTATAAACTTCCCTTTTTTCCCTCACTTCTCTCAAAGAAGGACCAGCTATTCTCACTGGCTCCCTTCCCTGCAAGATTATGACATCAAAATCAAGGGAAGACAGTTGTCTTCTGTTGTCTTTTTCCTCCTAAGATATTATTAAAAGAACGAGAGTCACTATTTTATTATTGGTTCAAGTACTTGATTGAGAGGCAGGATTTGTCAGTGCTAGTTATCACAATGACTAGTACTGTTGTCTTTCACTTACAGTGACCATATTTAACATTATCTTTGATTTATATTGATAATGTTGAATATTCTGATACTTAAACTTGATATTTAATGTTTCTATTTAATAGCTGCATAGTTTCCTTTAATTGAACCTATACCTTGTTTTGTATTAATACATTTAGCTTGTTTCCAGCTTTTATTATTACAGCCTTCCTTGAAGCTAAATCATCATGTATATCAAATACAATTTATGTAGGATGAATTCTGTGAAATAAAATTGCTGGATCAATGCATATACACCTTTGCTCTATATTGCCAGATTGCTTCCAAGAATATTTTGCCAATCTTAATGCAACCCACTCCAGTGTTCTTGCCTGGAGAATCCCAGGGACAGGTGAGCCTGGTGGGCTGCCGTCTGTGGGGTCGCACAGAGTCAGACACGACTGAAGTGACTTAGCAGCAGCATTAACAATGCCCACTTACAGCGTTTCAGCATGTTCTTTTCTCCTAATGCTTTCCACCACTGGGTTTTATTATCTTAAAAGATCTTTTCCAGTTTGAAAGATGACAATGTTATTTTAATTTCCATTTTAAAATTACAAATTAGGTTAAGCAATTTATTTAGTAACCATTCTTCTCCGTAAGCTCTCTGTTCATGTTTTATCTTTTTATGTCATTTAATTTTTTCTTTTCATAAGAACTGTTTACTAAAGATATTAATTAACTTGTGTTATAAGTTGTAATAATTTATTCAGTTTGTCATTTACCTTTTAATTTTGTTTATATTAAATAAACTGGAGTGCCTGGTTAAAAAGCACAAGGAAGGTAAATGAGAGACCATGGGAGATGGCTTTATAATCTTCAAACTCTTGATGTAATTTAAAAGAATCCTCTCCTTTGATTATTATTAGTGCCTGTGTTATGAATCTGGCAGGTGGAAAATGGAAGCCCTGACTGACAGGGAGAATGGAATGATAGAGGCGGACAGCGGAGATGAAGCCCAGCTTACTGGAGGGCAGTCTGCAGAGGAAGCACTGGGTGAACCCATTCAAAGCGCTGAACCTGGAACCTGCTCTCTTCCTTTGAGTCAGAACAGTGTGAATGAACTGCCGGCCAGCCAGCCTCAGCCCTTTTCAGCGCAGGGAGACGTGGAAGAAGAAGACATCATAATAGAAGACTATGAGAGCGATGGGACATAGAAAGCAGCCTGCCCATGAGATTAACTGACAGATTCACACTCATGCCATTCAGTGGAACTTGATAATAGACTTCAGGTGAATTAGTTTGTTAATTCTTCTCCTAGTATTTCAGCACAGAGAGCTGACCTCTGTTATGTTGAAGTAAATAGAAGCTCAAACCTTGAAATAATCTGTTTTTTCATCTAGTATTTATTTAGTCTTGTGAGTAGTGTTGGGAGAACAGGTCAGTGTGTATGAAGTGCATTTGAACGTTATGCCAAATACCAGAAAATGTGAAGGAATAATTCAGAACACAGAAACTCTATGGGCTGTAAATAAGAATTATAAAACAGTTTAGGATGCAATTATGAGTGTAAATAAACTTTGTGCCTTACTCACAACTTCTCTGGTCTCTAGCTTTTCAGATGCCATTTTTATATGTTGTACAGTGGAATATTTTAGATAACTTTCTGGAAACTTTACATAATTTATATAAAAATTAAAATATTGAATTTCTTTGTTTCTTTTGTATTTCAATGTTTCCTAACATGCACTGTCTGCCATGTATCACTGGACATAGGACACAAGTCTCCTTCATCCAGTGCCAAACTTTTTCAATAGGGAAGGAAGGGAATGGCGACCTTGCGAAGAAAACTCTCCGGAGGTTTCAATCCAGTGGTAGCCCACTCCAGTATTCTTGCCTGGAAAATCTCCTAGACGGAGGAGCCTGGTAGGCTACAGTCCGTGGGGTCGCAAAGAGTCGGACACGACTGAGCGACTTCACTTTCTTTTTCTTTTAAAGACCTTTCCAGAGCTCTCCCAGCGGAGCCTGATCCGAAGCTATTGCTATAAGGTGTGGTTGGCGGGGCTGGGGGACACCGACCCGCCCAAGCCCCAGGCGGGAGTCCGGGCCTGACAAAGCCGGGCGGGGCGGAGCGCGGCCCGGCCCCGCCCCAGGAGCCCGATCTGGGTTTCAGAGCCGCGGGCGGCGAGGGCGCTTTGGCAGGTGGCCGCTCAGGTGAGCTGGGCCCAAGGGGTGGGGCCCACGTGACCGGGACGCAGGCGGGGAGGGGCCGGCGGACCCCAGGCAGGTGCGCGGTGGGGTGGGTAGGCCCCTCGGAGCGTCCTGGGCGCGCGCGCTTGCTGCGCCGCCCGCCAGTACCTTCGGCCGAGGCCGGGCGCCGGCGCGGTAAGGGGTGCGGGCCCCGGGAAGAGCTGGGGCCTGGGAAGCAGGAGGGCCCCTCGGCCAGCCAGGTTTCACGCGGCGGACACCGGTGCCGGGCGAGACGCGCCCTGCCCCGGGCCGGGAAGCCGCGGTGCTTCCGGGCGCAGGGTTATTCCGACCTGGGCTCGTCCAGCCTAACTTAGTTCCGGCCGCTTTGGGCCGGAATGTTGAAAGACTGAAAATGCCTTTTCACTCCGACTCGGAGACGCGTACCTGGGGATGCAGAGCTAAAGACCGAATGAGATAGGTGGGGCGGGGGCTGAGCGACGAGCCGCGGCCTGGGCAGAGACCCCGACAAGGATGCTTGCAGCTGTTCCCGGTTCAAAGCGCAGTTCCCTTTCCACTGGAAAGCAGTAGTGTAGTGTAGCAGTGTGTAAAATCTGTGTCTGGGGCCCACTGTAACTTTAAAAGCCAGCTAAGTGGTGACTCTGTGGTGTAAAGGTGACCAACTGGATTCCGGTAACACTTTCCTGGGGAGACCGTTTCTTCTAATCACCGCTATGGTGTGTGCAGACCGAAAGAAATCAGGGCCCGGGAAGGTGAAGTCGCGCAGTCGTGTCCGACTCTTGCGACCCCGTGGACTTCTCCGTCCATGGGATTTTCCAGGCAAGAATACTGGAGGGGGTTACCATCTCCTTCGCCGGGGGAACTTCCCGACCCAGGGATCGAACCCGGGTCTCCCTCATTGGAGGCAGATGCTTTAACCTCTGAGCCACCGCCCGGGTGCTTGAACAGAGCCCTCTGCCTTGAACTCTGCCTCAGCGTGCTGATTCTAACTGGACGCTCTATGAGACCTTGAAAGATGCTAGGGGTATCCAGATATTGAAATGTAAAAATACAACTGACTGGACCCTTATAAAATCACATAATTTGCTATTACGCATTTCTTCAAATTTGGAATTTTGACTTTTTAAGGTGATCTTAGGCTTCTCTTGTAGCTCGATCAGTAAAGAATATGCCTGCAATGCAGGAGACCCGGGTTCGATTCCTGGGTCGGAAAGATCCCCTGGAGAAAGAAATGGCAACCCACTCCAGTATTCTTGCCTGGAGAATCCCAGGAACAGAGGAGCCTGGCGGGCTACAGTCCATAGGGCCACAAGAGTCGGACACGACTTAGCGACTTAACCAAACCACCACCAAGGTGATCTAATTCAAATAAGCTGCTTTTCACAAGTCTTTCTGTTGTTCAGTCCCTAAGTCGCGTCGCACTCTTTGCAACCCCATGTGCGTAGCCCTGCCTGTTCTTGACTATCTCTTACTTTGCTGAAGCTCATGTCCATTGAGTTGGTGATGCCATTAGAAATGAGCATAAATTAGACCCATTATGAGTGAGTGAAGTCGCTCAGTCGAGTCCGACTCTGCGACCCCATGAACTGTAGCCTACCAGGCTCCTCTGTCCATGGGATTTTCCAGGCAATAGTACTGGAGTGGATTGCCATTTCCTTTTGCCAAATTGCTGCTGCTGCTGCTGCTGAATCACTTCAGTCGACTCTGCGACCCCAGAGACGGCAGCCCACCAGGCTCCCCCATCCCTGGGATTCTCCAGGCAAGAACACTGAAATGGGTTGCCATTTCCTTCTCCAATGCATGAAAGTGAAAAGTGAAGTCCCTCAGTCTTGTCTGACTCCTAGGGACCCCATGGACTGCAGCCTGCTAGGCTTCTCCGTGCATGAGATTTGCCAGGCAGGAGTACTGGAGTGGATTGCCATTGCCTTCTCCATTTGCCAAACTGGTATCTCTTAAATGAGTGTATATTAAAGATATTGAAGGATACGTAAAACTTGTTAAAGTTATTTGTTGTGCTTTTGCCTCTACTTTTTTTAGGAAAATGTATTTCAAGAATTATACTAGTACCACGCATTCTTAGAATTTAAGTACTTTTAGACAACAGATAAAGAGATAAAAGACCATAAAAATACTGCTAATTGCTGTCATTTATATAAATTATTTTCTATACTAAATTTTTTCTCCTACTTTTCAGTGGGCACCATGTTGGGACTCACAGTTAGTTCTTTAAAATTGGAGTGCCCCTTTAGAAAACCCCAGAATTTAGACCTCTCCAGCTCCACTCAATACCCAGGTGATTGTATTTAGTCTGAGGTAGTATATACCCTTCTGTGGGCAGCCTACCTACATGTTAGTTTTGCCTGAACTCTTAGCAGGTATCTCAGACTCTCTTTAGGCTGCTCCTCCAAGGACTAAGCTGGAGCAGTGTAGAAATGTTGTAGATAAAAAGATCTGATGTCTGGGATTTGCTTTAATCTATTGACAAATAAAGGGGAAGGTATAGATGAAATAGTATTGATAAGTTGATAATTACTGAAGGTTGCTAATGGGCACATAAGGGCTTGTAATACTATTCTTTCCACTTTTTATTGTGTTTGGAAGTTTCTTTATTAAAAATTTTAATTCCCTGTACAGAGAGTTTGACCTCTTCTTGCTATGTTTGTTGCCACCACCATGGCCCACTGGAGTACAGTCGACCCTTGAACAACACAGCTTTGAACTATGAGGGTCCACTGAGATACTTTTTTTTTTCTCCAATAAATATGTGTACAGTACTGAGTGGTTTGCAGTTGGTTGAATCCCTGGATTTGGAATCACAACTACACTTTACCAACTCCTCCTGTGTTGGTCAAGGGTCAACTATTTCAGTGACCTCCTAGCCAGTCTCCCTCTTTTCACTCTTTTCTCCTGGAATGTACTATTAACACAGCATCCAGAGTGCTCCTGTTTAAAAAAATAATAACATCATGTGGACCTCTACTGAAAATTTTCCAATGGCTTCTCACGTCACTCTCAATAGAAGCCTGAATCCTTTCTAATGATTTTTAAGTCCTAAGGATTCAGGCAGCCTCAATTCTACTACGCACCCTCTCATGCTGTTGCTGCCTCCATGCCTCAGCAATGCTAGGCACTCCCACTTTAAGGCTTTTACACTAGCTGTTCCAGCTGCCCGAAGCACTTCCCCTGATACCTGCCTGGCATCTTTTCTCATCTCCTTCGTTTCTATATTCAGATGTCTTGTTCTCTCTGAAGAATTCCCTGGCCACTCTATTTAAAATTATAGCATCCTATCCACACTGCACTTCTTGCCCTCTTTCCTAGCTTTGTTCATTGGCATCTATTTCACTTGCCTTATCTATCATCTGTCATCACTGCACCCCACACCCAGAATTTAAGCTGCATGAAGGCAAGGATTTCCATCAACTTTTTTCACCTATACATCTTCAGCAAACCTTGTGCATGACGGGTACTTGGTAAATAATTCTTTGAGTGATAGATCTCTGTTTGACAAAGTAAAAACAAAACCTTAGGAATTTCTAAACTGTTCAACATTGTAAAGGTGGGATTACCAGCTTTAATTTTGAGACCTTTACAGTGCCAAATACAATACCATGTGCCCAGTGAGCCTTCAATAAATACTCATGAGCAGTTTGAGGGAGAAAAGCATTGTACCTTAAACGTAGTAGTTATAATAGCAAATAGTTTCCTTTTTGCATATGTGTTCAGGTCATTGGTTTCTTGAAGGAAATCATCAAGTTAAAAAGTGTGTTTTCTACTTTTCAGATGGATTCAATACTCTCTAAGATAGCTTTTTGGGCTTCCTTTGTGGCTCAGCTGGGAAATAATCCACCTGCAATGGCAGGAAACCTGGGTTTGATCCCTGGGTTGGGAAGATGCCCTGGAGAAGGGAAAGGCTACCTACTCCAATATTCTGGCCTGGAGAATTCCATGGACTGTGTAGTCCATAGGGTCGCAAAGAGTCAGAAACCACCTTCTAAAAAGATTTTTTGTTTATTTATGGCTACATTGGGTCTTTGTTGCTACGCACAGGCTTTCTCTGGTTGCAGTGAACAGGGCTGCTCTCTAGTTAACGGTGTGTGACTTTTCTTATTGCAGAGCACGGCCTCTAGGCGCTTGAGCTCAGTAGTTGCGGCTCACAGGGTTAAAGCTTTGGCTGCGATAGTTGTGGTCCCCAGGCTTAGTAGCCCCGAGGCAGATGGAATCTTCACAGACCCCTGCACTGACATGCAAATCCTTAATCACTGGACCACCAGACAAGTCTTCTGAGATACTTTATGAGTCTTTCCATGGCTGCAGCAAATCATCTTTAAATGATTGCTCTGGAAAGAGTGATGTCCATGGGCATTGCTATGGCTCTGAGAAGTCAATTTTCTAGTGTCGAGCATTATCCCGTTAGAGTGGAAGAAGCGACTCCCAAAACATGACTTCCCAAGTTAGGGAGGAAAGGAGCTGTCCGTCCATGTGTTTACCAGACTGATGCTCGTGGGCTGTTCCAAAACAGACTTGAGTTAATGAAAGTGAAGAGTATTTGTTGACCCATCAAATTTTGGTACGCTCAAACTCTTAAATATGTTTATTTAGATATTTGAGGAAAGGACTCTGCTTGAAATGTGTTAGCATCCTGCATTAAAATTTAGTCTCATTTTTGTTTTTTTACATTTTGTTGTTTATAGGGCTCATAGGTAAATTTGACTTATAAATGTTGTAATCTCTAAGGTTTAAGATTTTAATTGTCCTTAAAATCTCATAGAATGATTCTGTATCCCTGGCTAACGTAATTGTTACACATCTTTAAAATGTACGTATTTGCTTTGTCATTTACTATATCATAATGATTAGGTATGATCATATTGGTTTCCTGAATATGATCATTTGATAATAAGTGACTAAAACCAGCATTGTTGAAGGGATACATAGCTAAGCATAAGAGATAACTTTAATCCTGACCCCAGGTGTGAACATCACAAATGTCGTCCAGTGACAGAAGATCCAGGAATCGGGACAGACACTATGATGAAGTCCCAAGGGACTCAGACTATCCAGATGGCACCGTAAGAACCTTCCAGACTCTTCGAGACAGTGAGCTGGCCGTGAGCGCTGATCCACTGCCACCACCCCCTCTCCCATTACAGCCGCCCTTCGGCCCAGAATTCTACTCAAGTGACACAGAGGAACCGGCCGTTGCGCCGGATCTCAAGCCTGTAAGACGCTTTGTCCCAGAGTCCTGGAAGAACTTCTTCAGAGGGAAGAAAAAGGACCCAGAGTGGGATAAGCCGGTATCAGACATCAGATACATCTCCGATGGAGTGGAGTGTTCACCTCCAGCCTCACCCACAAGATCAAACCATCGTTCACCCCCAAACTCCTGCCAAGATCCTCACGGCAGGTCTGAAGGCAGCTGGCATTCCCAGAAAGAGACTGAGGCCATGTTTCCTCACGATCCCTGTGGATCCCTAGGCCGACACACACACACAGCCCGCACCTACAGCGAGAAGGTAGAGGAGTATCACCTTAGGTATTCCTACATGAAGTCGTGGGCAGGCCTGCTGCGGATCCTGGGGACGGCCGAGCTGCTGCTGGGGGCCGGCGTTTTGGCTTGCGTCACAGCGTACATTCACAAGGACAGCGAGTGGTATAACATGTTTGGATATTCACAGCCCTACGGCATAGGAGGCATGGGTGGCCTGGGCAGTACCTATGGGGGCTATTACTACAGTGGCCCCAAAACTGCTTTTGTCCTTGTGGTCGGTGGCTTGGCCTGGGTGGCCACCATCATCATCCTGGTGCTTGGCATGTCCATGTATTATCGGACCATCCTCTTGGACTCAAATTGGTGGCCCCTCACTGAATTTGGAATCAATGTCTGCTTGTTCATTTTGTACATGGCCGCAGCCATAGTCTACGTGAATGATACCAACCGAGGGGGACTCTGCTACTATCCGTTGTTTAACACGCCAATGAACGCAGGATTCTGCCGGGTGGAAGGAGGGCAGATAGCAGCCATGGTCTTCCTCTTTGTCACCATGATTGTTTATCTCCTTGGTGCTTTGGTTTGCCTAAAGTTGTGGAGGCACGAGGCGGCTCGGAGACACAGGGAATACGTTGAGCAACAGGAGGTAAGGGATTTCACCATCTTCGTTCTTTCTGCTATTAGCTCCCTCCTTAAATACCTGCAGTTCTCCAAACAAAGCTGTCGTTGTTGTTTTTAATGGGTCTGAAGTTCCAAAGGCCTCACTCAGTATCTGACATGCTCTGACCAGATAGCCCACTCTGGCGTGTCACTGTTTCGTAACATTGCAAGTAGACGCCAGATGTGTAATGTAATATTTAGTTCACTGGTTGCACTATTGTCTGTCCAATACGTAAGAGAAGACACAGCTACTGAATCTATAAAGAAGAATAATAACATATTCAGTGAAGTAAATGGCCCATCATTAAGTTTAAGAACAATCTTGATTCCTTAATAAAAAGCATAATTGTTCCGTTGCAAGAGGAAAGTGTTCATTTAAATCTGTAATGAAATCTGAAACCCACTTTTCTTGGAGTTTTTAAATTTATCTCAGTATTGTAAGCATATTTTTAAGTTTTACATCTGTGTATGCAAAATACAGAATTTTAAATTCTAATCAGTGTGGAATCAGATAGTGAGACAAATCCTTATAATTTTATGTAAGTTAATAATAATGGAGTTCTTAATATCACTTCAAATTCTACGTTATAATGTCTATCATTCATTTAATTCTTTTATTTCTTTTCCTTTTCTTAACAGAAGCTTGTTTTTATAAGACTGCGTAATGGTTGATTAAACTTGAATCACTTCTGATGCCTGTTTGTGTTGCTGTAACTTCCTAAATGTTAAGACATACTGGCATGTAGCTTTTTAAATTATAAAATTAATAATGTAACCATCCCAAACTCTCTAATTGTGTTGGTTAGTGGGAATCAAGAATAAATAAAGTATGTAGTTCAAGGCAACTCCATAATCATCGCTACCATCTCCTTATTGCCGGCTCTGCTCTCTGCTCCTGATTGACAGGGAGTCACAATTATTCCTCCTCTGATTCTCCACTGGTCCATCAACACGTGGCCAGAAGAGTTGGGAATGCATCTGTAGAGAATCGGTATCTATAAAATTGAAATTGGGCTATAAATACAAAGGGATGGAACTATTTGCTCAGTAGCTTCACACACTTCTAAAAAGTCATTTTAACTCTTTCTGTTCCAGATAAGTGAGCCATCATTGGCATCGAAAAGGAAAATGGTAAGAACAAAGTCCACAGCATATTTTGTCTCTGGATTTGCCAGTTTTCTCTCTTGTCTGTTTGTAGATCACCTGTCTGTAAAAGTGTATCTATTGCATTAAGTTCGTAATAGGACTTTTTAGCTTTTTTCTAATACTAAGAGGGCCAAATCAGAAAAGGCTATTTGTAGTATCTTTTAATTTTGTTAGATGAAAGCTTCTGCAAGTGAACATAGTTGGTTCTTATTATATATATATATTTTTTAATGAAGGCAGTTCTCCCCAATTTTTTTTCACTGTCTTCAGTTTTTCTCCATTCTTTCCTATTCTTGTCATGTTGCTTTCAGATGCCAAATTTTGTCGTGTTGGGAAAGAAATCCCTATTCCACAATTTACTGTGATGGTAGACAAGGTACTTACCTTCCCAGGCCTCAGTTTCTTCATCTGTAAAATTGAGATAGTAATAATTTCTACCTCACAAGTTTGCTTGAGCTGTTATTATAATTATTGTATATATAGAATAATGTAATATATTTTAATCATAATGTTACCTCATTGAAAAGTTCTTAAGATATTGGGCATTATTTCTTTTCCTTTTTTTTTGGAGGGGGGTGCCACATGGGATGCGGGATTTTAGTTCCTGGACTAGAAATTGAACCCATGCCCCTATAGTGGAAGCAGGGAGTCCTGATCATTGGACTACTAGGAAAGTCCCTGGGCTTTATTTCTAAGCAAAAAGTTAAGAATCCAACCTTTGGATTTGTTTGTTTCTTTAAAAAGGAAGTGTATTCCCTTAATTCAAAATGCAAAAGGATCTCTCTCCAAGTCTTCTCTCGTCCCTGTACGGCGGCTTCCCATTCTCCCGTGGAGGCAACCAGTGTTACCAGTATACTGTGTGTCCTTTCAGAAGCGTGTTAGATAGATATCTATTTGCTTTACTCCTTGTTTTACACAAATGGTAGCATACCATACCTACTGTTATATCCCTTATGTTTTTCGCTTAACAATGTATTTCTAAGATTTTTCCTTATTAGCACATAAAAACTTCCGCGTTCTTGGTTTCTAACTACGGAGTATTGCTTTTTGTGGTTAGACTGTAATTCATTTAGTCAGATACTAACATGTAAGTTGTTTCCAGCCTCTCACTATTAAAAATAGTGCTACAGTGAATAACCTTGTGCATATGACTACATGCTTATACAGACTTCCTCTCATATATGTACAAGGACACTGAAATTCTGAGAAGTGAGTTTCTGGATCAAAAGGCATGTACATTTTTGTTTTGACTGCCAGACTGCCCAATAGAAGGTCTACCAATTTCTATCCTCAACACACTACAGGCTTCCTCACACCCTCACCACACAGTGTTAGGAAATTTGTTGACATCCGTCAGCCTGGTAGGTAAAAAATATCACTAATGTAGAAATTTGCATTTCTCGTATCAGGAGTGAGGTTGAGCCTTTTTCATATGTTTTCATTTTCTTCCCTATTAACTGTCTGTTTATATCTTGTCCAGTTTTTTTAAATTGGGTTGCTAATTTCTTTAAGTTCTTTTTTGTCAAGTGCATTCATCTTGAAAATACCTTTGATGAGGTTCTTTTTCAGTTTGTTCTCAATTATGTTGTAACATACAAATATTAATACTATTTGAAAACATTTTGTTCACGCTGAAATAAGGATGCTATTAAGTGGATGAGCAACAGCCTGTCTTAGCAATCATGATTAAAACAACAGCGTCATCATTAATTCATTCATTAAACAATCATGTGACAGGTTGTGGGCCAGTGACATGGATACAACGAGGAACATTATCTCCATTTCCCAGGGGCTTACAAATCTAGTGAAAAACACAGACAAAAGATTAGTAGAGTGGTTGTGTGTGAGTGTGAGAATAAGCAAGCAAGAAGTACAAAACTGAATAACTCACAGATTTGTGTTTCTATATCACCTCCTCGGGAAATCAATTTATGAATGATAATATCTCAAATTCAACATTATTCATTGATCAAAGCAACTTTGAGGATCTGTAATTAGCCATGGTTTTTAAAGAGTCAGTTGCATTAAATGATTGACACGTATATGAAGTCATCTGAATTACAGCTGAGCCTTGCTGTGGTTTTCTTGGAGATCCATAAATCTTTAGAAATCAAGGGATATCTGACCAGTCCTGACTGACCATGCATGGGGATAAGTGAGACTGGTATTAATAGCTGAACTGTAGAATATTGAAGAGTTTTTCTCTCACAGGACAGTGTGGACCTAATGCTACAAACCTCTACAGTTTAAACATTATTCATAGAATTAGAGCAATACTGCTTTGTGTGTGGTGGGCGGCATTTGGGTTGTTTTTTAATTGTACTTTGTTTTAACTTCCTGATTCCCTTGTGTTCATTTTAAATGTTTATTTATTTATTCAACATTAATTGCATCAGGATATACATTTCAGTAGATTTATAACTAACTCAGTGGCTAATAATCAGAGTAAGCTAAATGGATCATCAGTTTTCTACAGAAAGAAGTTCTAAGTCCTTAAATGTTGAGCAGATTTCTAAACTAGAAAAGTCAAAATCTAACCTGGAGAAGTTCCCTGGTGGTCCAGTGGCTAAGACTCCATATTCCCAGTGCAGGGGGTCTGGGTTCAATCTGTGGTCAGAGAACTAGATCCCACATGCTGCAACTAAGATCTGATGCAGCCAAATAAATAAATAATTTTTTCTGATCTAATCTGGGCATAAAAAGTAATAGTGTGGGTTTGGGATTGGGGTCTGTGCATCATAACATCAAATACACTTATAGGGAGGGACACTCAGAAATTGAACAAAAGCACCCTGAAACACATGTCTGACTCTCCCCATTTCTAACTTGACAGTGTATTCCTCCAGCCCATTTTTTATTTGAAAAGCTTAGTAATTATATCCATAACATTACTTACCCCAGGCTTAATCGCTTTCTCTTGCCTCACAGCAAAGCTTTTCTGTGACAAGACTAGTTTTTGCTAGACGCAGAGGAAGGTCATGAAATCTGGGGCCTTGTGTTTGTAATCTGGAGTACTGTTTGAGAGTGGTGTGTCCCAGCGCTGGAGCCCGACTAACTTCCTTCCTGTGAAAGCCTGAAGAGGTTTTCATTTTTGTGTCATGTCTAGTTCTAGATTTTTTTCCCCAGGAGATTTTCTGAACTGATGATCAGTATGGTTCACCCAAAACAAGTGAAAGAAAATGTTAAGAGCATAAAAACAGGGGGGAAAATGTAAAGCAGGTGAAACAGTCTGTGTGGAAATATTATGATTTCTTAGAACTCCTTTTTATATTAAAAGGTGAATCTTGGAATTAGGGATGGGCAAGTAAGGAAAATGAATAGCTTTGGCTTGACAAAAACTTGGTGACTGCAGCCATGAAATTAAAAGACACTTCCTCCTTGGAAGAAAAGCTACGACCAACCTAGATAGCATATTAAAAAGCAAGAGACATAACTTTGCCAACAAAGGTCTGTCTAGTCAAAGTTTTTCCAGTGGTCATGTATGGATGTGAGAGTTGGACTATAAAGAAAGCTGAACACTGAAGAACTGATGCTTTTGAACTGTGGTGTTGGAGATTCTTGAGAAACCATTGGGCTGCAAGAAGATCCAACCAGTCCATCATAAAGGAAATCAGTCCTGAATATTCATTGGAAGGACTGATGGTGAAACTGAAACTCCAATACTTTGGCCACCTGATGCGAAGAACAGACTCACTGCCAAAGACCCTGATGCTGGGAAAGATTGAAGGCATGAGGAGAAGGGGACGACGGAAGATGAGATGGCTGGACGGCATCACCGACTCAATGGACATGAGTTTGAGCAAGCTCCGGGAGTTGTTGATGGACAGGGAGGCCTGGTGTGCTACGATTCATGGGGTCGAAAAGAGTCAGAAACGACTGAGCGACTGACCTGACTGACTGACGGAGCGGGGAGCCTCACATGGGCTCTCCTGTCCAATGTGACTACCTGGGTAGAATTCGTGATTTTGACCATGCAATCTGAGCCTGCCCCAGGGCTGCTGACCAAGAGGGTCAGTGTGCTCCCTGGACACTTCTCAGGCAGCTGTGGGGAAAACAGTTTGTTAAATATTTAGAAGCTAAGAAGGGATGCCATAAAATGGAAATTCACTTACTTAAGCCAAAAAATTTCCCCTGATTTTAATACCATGTTGGATTTTCAAGATTAAGCATTAAAGAATTCAATAGAATGAAGAAGCTATTCTGGTTCTGACCAGTGAGGAACAAAGCGCAATAGATGCTAACCTCAGAATATATTTCCTAAAATACTCTTGTTTGATCTCGTTTCCTCTGGGTTTTCTGCTCTCCACTCGCGTTCCTGCTGTTTGGGGCCATGGCTGGGCATCGTTTCTGCGGAGGAGCCCTGGTTCCCCTTCCGCCTGCACGGGTGCAGGCTTCCCCTCTCAGTAGCCCTCCCCCAGGGCGAGTCAGCAGTCTCTATGTCTAATCTGGGCTTATCCAGGGGCTGCACTATTTGGTGAGTTAACAATTGGAGGTTTTTCGCGGGAGCTAACACTAAATGAGACCTCAAAGGCAGCCTCTGAGAGAGAGAGAAATCAGGAAACAAAGAATTTGCAAAGCTGCCTGACCAGGTAAAGAGCAAGGTTTTAAATTCTTGTTTTATATTTTGTTTGCAATAGACTAGGGTCCCTCCCCAGCCACTCTGAATTAGTTGGTGGAGTTTCATTCAGCAAGCGCAGACTGAAGACCCAAGGGAGGAGTGGAGGGAGCTTTCTTCCGCGCCGCGGAAAGCAGCGTGCCTTTGCCCACCTCCGCCCATCGCAGCCTCATTTCTAGTGTGCTGCTTGGGCTTCCCTGGCGGCTCAGTAGTTAAAGAATTCGCCCGCGATGTGGGAGAGCTGGGTTTGATCCCTGGATTGGGAAGATCCGCTGGAGTAGGAAAAGGCAGCCCACTCCAGTGTTACTGCCTGGAGAATCCCCATGGGCAGAGGAGCCTGGTGGGCTGCAGTCCGTGGGGTTGCAGAGTCGGACACGGCTGAGCAACGAAGCAGAGCACCGCAACCAGAACTTCGGGAACTTTAGGACTGAGCGCTATACATTTAAGTAAGCTGATTTCCTCCTGCTATTCATTTAAAGAGCCCCAAAGTCAAAAAGTGCAGTTTTTTTAGGGGCTTTGGGTTTTTCTTTTCCTTGGCTGTGCCATGCAACTCACAGGACCCGGGCTTTCGGCATTGAGAGCGCAGTCTTAACTAGAAGGGCTGGGTTTTCATCGTTACTTTTCACTTCATAGCTGTGAGACCTTGAATTCACTGAATCTCTCTGAACCTTACTCCTTTATTTGTAATGTGGAAACCCCTCTCCTGGAATCCACCAGCCTCTCCAGCTTGCTTGGTATTCTGGGCAGTGCCCAGTGGGGCCCCCAAGCACTCTATTCCTTTTTTTTTTTTAATGAGACTAGATTTTTTTTAAATTATTATTTATTTATTTTTGACTGTGCTGGGTCTTTATTCCTCTAAGAACAAAGTTGAGATTTTTTTGCTTTATTTTTTGCTTTTGTTTATAAATAAATCCTCTTTTTCCCTCTAACTGTAGTGTGACATGGCCACCAGTTGCGAGAGACAGAGAGACCAAGAAGTTAATTTTAAAGAACCGAGAGCAACAAAAATGAAACCTGAGCTTCTGAGTGGACCTATTCCCCCGGGCCACATCCCGAAGCCGATCGTGATGCCAGACTACGTGGCGTGAGTATCTACCTTTCTTCAAGGTAGAGATAGCGACGTTCCATTTGGAATTTCATTTTTCTGTTCGTCTTCGAGATAATACTCTGCTTAAAGTCAATTATATTTGAACAGTTGTTTGTTTCCTGAGAGGCAGTATATTGAATTGAAGGTACAGTATGGTCACTGAGGAATGAGATAATAAGCTGATTTTCTGTTCCTCTCGTTTTAATGAAAAAGTTATCACTTCGGTTTTCTTTTCTTCCAGTTTTGAGATCTAAGTGACCTACAGCACCATTTATGTTTAGTGTGTAAGTGTAGTGAAATCATGAACTTACATGCAACATAAAATGATTATCACAGTAGGTTTAGTGAACATCTATCATCTCATATAGATACAAAATTAAAGAAATGGAAAAAATTTTTCCTTGTGATGAGAACTCTTAGGATTTGCTCTTTTAATAATTTTCATATATAACATACAGCAGTGTCAATTGTGTTTATCATGTTGTACATTGCATCTCTGATACTTATTTATCTCATAGCTGGAAGTTTGTAGGTTTTGATGACCTTCATCCAGTTTTCTCTCCCTAAACTTCCTCTTCCCCTACCCCTGCCTCTGGTAACCACAAATCTGATCTCTTTTTCTGTGAGTTTGTTTTTGAAGCATAATTGACCTACAACAGTATGTTAGTTCCTGGTACACAACATAATGATACAGTATTTCTATACTTTTCAAAATCATCCCCAGGATAAGTCTTATCATCTGTCATCATACAAAGATACTACATAGTTATTGACTGTATTCCCTGCACTGGGTGTGTCATAACTGTGACTCATTTATTTTGCAGCTGAAAGTTTTTAGCTGTTAATCTCCTTTACCAATTTCTTTGTTTCCCCCACCTCTCTCCTCTCTGGCAACCAATACTTGTAGGTGACATAAATGGTTTTACGGCTTTTGTCTTTTAACCTTCCTTCTAACTTATACGGGCTTCCCTGGTGGCTCAGAGGGTAAAGCGTCTCTCTGCAATGCAGGAGACCCGGGTTCAGTTCCTGGGTTGGGAAGATCTCCTGGAGAAGGCAATGGCACCCCACTCCAGTACTCTTGCCTGGAAAATCCCATGGACGGAGAAGCCTGGTAGGCTACAGTCCATGGGGTCACAAAGAGTCAGACACAACTAAGTGATTTCAGTTTCACTAGCTTTATACAGGGCTGATTTACTACCTTTAAGATTTTTCTTTTTTTAATTTTCAGGTTTCTAGTTATGGCCTTTTCTACTTAAAGAAGTTCCTTTAACATTTCTTATAAAGCTAGTTTGGTGGTACTAAATCTTATCTTCTGCTTGTCTGTAAAATTTTTTGTTTGTTTTTTGTTTTTGTCTGTAAAATTTTTGATCTCTCCATCATATCTGAATGAAAGCCTTACCAGGTAGAATATTTCTTGGTTGTAGATGTTCCCCTATCATCACTTTGAATATATTCTATTACTCCCTCCTGGCCTATAGAGTTTCTACTGAAATGTCATGTGATAGCCTTATGCCAGTTCCCTTGTGATAAATTGTTGCTTCTCCTTTGTTGCCCAGGCTAGGGAAGTTTTTAGTTATTAATGTGTCTAAATATTTTCTCTGTCCCTTTCTCTGTCTGTTCTCCTTCTGGGACCCCTATAATGTGAATGTGAGTATTCATGATGTTGCCCCAGAGGTCTCCTAAACTGTTCTCACATTTTTTTTGTTAAATCTTTTTTCGGTTCAAGTGAGTGATTTCCATTGCTCTGTCCTCCAGTTTGCTGATCTGTTGCTGTGTATCATCTTATCTGCTGTTGATTCCTTTTTGGTAGAGTTTTCATTTCAGTTATTGTATTCTTCAGCTGTGCTTGGTGTCCTTTTCATTTTTTCACTCTTTGTTTGAAAGTTCTAACTTCTCACCCTGTCCATCCACTCTTCTCCTGAGTTCTTTGAACATCTTTATGAGTATAATCAGGTAGTTTGCTTATTTCCAGTTTACTTGGTTTTCTGGAGTTCTATCTTGTTTCCTCATTTGGAACATAATCTCCTGTAGCTTAGTTTTGCCTAATTCGCTGTTTTTATTTCTGTGTATTTGGTTGGTTGGTTTTGTTTCTTGGCCTTGCAGTGGTGGCTTTTTGTGTAAGATGTCTTATGTGTCCCCGCAGCGCACTCCCTTCTCATCACCAGAGCTGCGTGCTCTAACAGTGTCCCCTGTGAAGGCTGCATGGGTCCTGCAGGCTGACTGCCGTGGATGTCTGATAGGCATGGCTGCCTCCTAGTCGGGCTGCCAGGCCCGGCCTTGTGTGGAGGTTGCTCGCCACTGGTGGGTGGAGCTGGGTCATAAGGTTGATGCCTGTGAAGTCCCGGGGGGTCCTGGGGCTAGTGTTGCTCCACAGATGGGCAGAACTGGTTTCCAGCGTTGGTGGTTGCAGGCCTGGGGAGCCCAGATCTAGGGTTAGCCTGCTTGAGTGAGGCCAGTTCCTGGCATGGCTGGCTGTGGGGTCCAGGGTGTCTGAAAGCTTGTATCCAGTCCCAGGGCAGCTGCTTTGGGGCCCAAAGTATCTCAGAGCTGAGCTTGGTCTTCTGGTGCTGGTGGGTATGCCAGGGTCTGGCCAGGGGAAAGGTTGCGGCAGGGGTCGGGGGGAGGCTTAGTCCCGTGACTTCAGCCTGTCGATGGGAAAGCTGGGGCCCAAGGAGTCCCAAGGGTAGTGCCAGTCAGCTGGTGGGTGGCGCCAGGTCCTGGGGTCCTGGAGTTGGTGTGCACCCACTAGTAGGGCCAGGTGCTGGGGCTAGTGCTGACCCACAGGTAGGCAGAGCTGGGTCCTGGGGTCTCTGGCTACAGGGTCTAGGGGTCCCAGAGCTGGTGTTGGTCTTCTGGTGGATGGGCCCACCTGGCCCCCTTGTGAGTGGTACTGTGACCCCACCTGGCTAGCTGCTGGGCCTGAGGCATCCCAGTACTGGTGCTCACAGGCTGGTGGGCTGGGCATCCCAGTACTGGTGCCCACAGGCTGGTGAGCAGGGCCTGGTCCCTGTGCCAGTAAGCCAGAGGGAGGGGTCCAGAATGGCGCTCGTGGTAGAACGAGCTCCACAGAATAGCTGCTGTCAGTGTCTGTGGCCTCAGGGCGAGTTCCAGTCGCCTCTTGCCTCTCCAGGAGGCTCTCCAGGATCAGCAGTGGGTCTGACCCAGACGTCTTTCAAATAACTGCTTCTGTCTGGATCCTGGAGTGTGTGAGATTTTGTGTGCGTCTTTTAAGGGTAGAGTCTATTTGCCACAGTCCTCAGAGTCTCCTGAAAGTAAGGCTTGCTGACCTTCAACACCAGATATTCTGGGGCCTTGTCTTCCCAGTACAGAGGAGCCCAGTGTGGGGCTCGGACACCTCACTCCTCGAGCAGACCTCTGCAATTGTAGTCAATCCTCCCGTTTGCGGGTCGCCCATCCAGGAGTATGGGTCTTGACTTTACTGTGTCTCTGCCCTCCTAACCCATCTTGTTGTGGTTGCTCCTTTAGTAAACATCTTTATTTGTAGAAGATATCTTCTGCTAGTCTTCTGGTCTCTCTCGTCAATAGTTGCTCTATAAATAGTTGCAATTTTGCTGTGGCCGTGGAAGGAGGTGAGCTCAGGATCTTCCTACTCCACCATCTTGGCCACACTTCAACTTTGGTTTATTTTTTTTCATCAGGAAATACCCTATGATTCAGACAGGTGATGAGCGAGAACGCTATAAAGCTGTGTTCCAGGACCAGTTTGCAGAGTACAAAGAGCTCTCCGCAGAAGTTCAGGCCGTCCTGAGGAAGTTTGATGAGCTGGATGCCGTGATGAGCAGATTGCCGCGTCGTTCAGAAAACCAGCAGGTGAGGGCCTGCACTGTTGGGGAGGAGTTCCAATAGAGGAAGGATGAATTCTGACTTTGTCCGAAGTGTAGAGAAGGCATAACCATATATATCTGCTGTCTGGGCAAGTTACTTGAGATCTTCAGGGTGACAATTCAAAATATATCATTTAATGTCTTTTGCTTTCAGTTGTTAAACAGTATTTTATTTTCCTACTTAAGTAAAATATAAATTTGCCCAAGGTACACACTGAGTCAATTAGGGTCCCAAAGGAGACAGACAGCACACTCAAACTAAGATAATTTGAGGAGGGTTTATTCACAAACGGTGGACGGAGTGTGGAGGAGCCGCCAGTGGCCATGCATTCTCCAGGGCAAGTCACAGCTAAGCAGCTAGCGCCCCAGGCCCAGAGAGCACAGCGGGTTAGGGTGGCAAGTGGATCTGAGGCTGCACGTGTGAGCTGCAGGGCCCGTGCTTCAGACGGATGACCGTGGTTAAGGCAGAAAGGAAAACCAAGGTGGAGACGGCAGTCATGGAGACTCCTGCTTTTTCTCTAATGTTTTGTCTTTTTCACATTTTAATATCTGGGAAATCTGGATGCCCTCATAATCAATGGCATTTTTTTACCTGACATGCATTTCTTTCATTGAAATATAATTCACGTAACATAAATTCATTGCTTTTAAATGTCAATTCAGTGGTTTCGTGGGGGTTTTTTTTGGTTTTTTTGTGTTTTTTTTCGTGTTTTTTGTTTGTTTGTTTGTTTGTTTTGGGTGTTTGTGGGGTGTTTTGGCTGTGCCATACAACCTGCGAGATCCCAGTTTCCCTGATCAGGGATTGAACCCACTCCCTCAGCGGTGAAAGCCCAGAGTCCTAACCACTGGACTGTCAGGAAACTCCCTGGTTGGCTTTACTATATTCACAAAGTTGTATAACCATTACCACTCTAATTCCAGAACATTTTTATCAACCTCCTCCAAAAAAAATAACCTGTACCCCTTAGTACTAATTCCCCAGTTCCCCTCTCTCCAGCCACTGACAGCTACCGATGCTTTCTGTCTGTGAATTTGCCTGTTTTGAACACTTCACGTAAATGCAGTAGTATAGTGTGTGTGTGGCAGTCAGTTGTGTCTAACTCTTGGCAACCCTGTGGACTGTAGCCCACCAGGCTCCTCTGTCCACAGAATTTTTCAGGCAGCTTTGCTGAAGTGGGTTGCCATCTCCTCCTCCGGGGCCCTTCCCAACCCTGGGGATCAGATGCTCATCTCCTGCGTGGGCAGATACTTTACCACTGCGGCACCTGGGAACTGGCCTCGAATGTCTGGCTTCTCTTGTTTAGCCTCATGCTTTCAAGGTTCATCAATGTTGTGTCAGAAGTCAATATTTCATTATTTTTTGTGGTAGAATAATAATATTCCTTTGTATGAATTTCTTTATCCATTTAGCAGACAATGGACAGTGGATTGTTTCCATGTTTTGGCTATTATAAATAATGCTGCTATGCACATTTGTGTGTAAAGGAGCACACACGTAAAGGAACATTTATCCTTTATAAAAAGAATGTATTAATTTAATTTACCACTTGTGTCGTTGAAAATTTTAAAACTCATACAGCAGTTTTAAATAAATGTCAAATGTATGTATATATAGAGTATATATCCATATTATATGGGGCTTCCCTGGTGGCGCTAGTGGTAAAGAACCTGCCTGCCAAAGGACGAGACAGAAGAGTCACAGCTTCAACCCCTGGGTCAGGAAGATCCCCTGGAGGAGGGCATGGCAGCCCACGCCAGTATTCTTGCCTGGAGAATCCCATGGACAGAGGATCCTGGAGGGCTGCAGTCCATAGGTTTGCAAAGAGTTGGACACGACTGAAGCAACTTGGCACACACATGCATATTCTTCTCCTGAGACCTCTGTTAGTTGGGCATCTTTGTTTTGATCAGACTTTCACACATACATTTAAACGAGTTATAATTATGAGCTCTCCAAGCCAAATGTGTGGAGTAGTGACATTTTCACCATCTTGGAGTGATGGAAAGGTGTTGGCTAAGAGACACCTGTACCAGGAACCAGGAGGGGTCCAGCACATAAGGCAGGTCCAGGATCAGTTAGTACCATTTGGTGAACAGACAAGGTCCACAGTTCCAAGAAGGGTGACCAAGTTTTGATGAGGAAGGGAGGAGCAGGCGTCAAGCATCTCCATCAGCGCAGGTTGGGAACAGCAGGCTGGTTGACGGGCAGATGTCGAGAAACCCGACCGTCTTGCGTAGTCTCGAAGCCCAGGCCCGGTGGTCTCGGGTTTGCAGGCTTTGTATGAGTGAACAGGGCTCAGGCAGGTGGGTCTGCAGTTGGCGGGGTGGGAGGGTCCTCATTACAGCAGGCACAGAGAGGCTGAGTCCTCCAGTGAAAATCCCACAGGGTATCGACAGTAGTCATTTCCTCTGGTTTTTACCACGGCTTGGCAAGTAAGCAGCCAAACGACAGGGCTGCAGTTAGTCTCGGAGTCTCCTCCAGGCCTTCTCCAAAGTGGAGGTACTAATTGTGTCACAAAAGTGAGCCTCTGGTCCACAGGCTGACCTTTGCGTGGGCAGGAGTCTGCCGGCCAGGCTTATCCATCTCCCAGTGTGTGCTCAGAACTCAGTGGCCAGTGCGCTATTGAGACATTCTTTTTTCCTTCCCTTGCTGTGCTGGATCTTGGTTGTTGCCTGCGGGCTTTCTCTAGTTCCAGCGAGCGGGGGCTTCCTCTCTAGTTGCGATGCCCAGGCTTCTCATTTCAGTGGCTTCTCTTGTTGCAGAGCCCGGGCTCTAGGGCACCGGGCCTCAGTAGTTACAGCACTCAGGCTCAGTAGTTGTGGCACACGGGCTTAGGTGCTCTTTGCGGCATGTGGGATCTTCCCAGACCAGGGATTGAACCCATGTCCCCCTGCTTTGGTAGGCAGATTCTTAACCACTAGACCACCAGGGAAGTCCTCTTGAGATACAATCTGAGTAACTGCAAGTATTTTCATTCACGTGTATGATATATTATTTTTAGGAACATGAGAGAATTTCAAGAATCCACCAAGAGTTTAAGAGAAAAAAGAATGTGAGTAAAACCATTTCGTTCTTATGGTGTAGCCTTATCCAGGTACAGTGGTGACAACTGACAGGCTTCAGATTGTTGTAGCTAATGTAGTTCTTGTTTTGTGATTCTTAAGATGCTACTTGTTAGGAACCGCGGATGGCTGCTGGGCGCCCTCTGTTCTCTCTGTCCTGATACATTCTGCTGTGTCCTGCTTTAGGAACCCAGGGGAATGAGCCCCCGGACGGAGCTGTCCACCCACTTTCATTCACAAAGATTTAAGTTCTTCTACAGGTTTCTAATTCCATCCCTGACTTAACTGTACAAATCAGTAGACGCGGGGGAGTGCTTTTATTAATCCATGGTTTACCCTTTAATGTATTCTAAACTACTCAGGTTAAGGGCACGTCAGCTCTCTACTTCTGACTCAATTTTGCTGTGAACCAAAAGCTGTTCTAAAAAATGAAATCTACTGAAGTGCATGTAGAGAACTTCCTATTATTCTAGTTGGGCAGATTTTGAAATCTACTATGAAAGGCCATTTTCGGGGTTTCACTGAGGAAGCCAGCGGCTGGGATAACAGCTATGTTTCTTTTCCAGGACCCTACATTTCTAGAAAAAAAAGAACGCTGTGATTATCTGAAGAATAAACTTTCTCACATAAAGCAAAGGATTCAAGAATATGATAAAGTAATGAATTGGGATGTACAGGATTATTCTTAAAACTTATTTGAAACCACTTTTTTATATCATGCTTAATATTTATTTACTGTCTTTTTTATGCTGATGTCTGTGATAGAGAAGCAAATGCCTCATGAATAGGCTTCTGGTTGGTTTAGCTGGTGTGTCACGTTAAGACAGTTTGCAATGCATTTCAGACATTTCAAAACAAATTCAAATTTACTAAGGGCCTTTACTGAGAGTGGAAGAAATCCTGGATTCATCTGTGTGCAAGTGATATTTACGCTGTTAAAACTGATTCAGATATTGTGTCCTTGTGGTGTGACGATCGAGTGAAGCCATCAGTGCTGGTGCTGCCCTTTCCTTTTTCACTTAGGCCGGTTCCTGGGACTTTTTAGGACAAATGTCTCATCCTAGCCAAAGCTGTCATTTCTTCCCTTGAAAGGGGTTTGAATCCGAGATCAGCATTTTCAAGCCTTATGACTGTGGGCACGTTGTTTAACCTGCCCGTGTCCATTTCCTCGTCTGTACAATGGGGCAAATTATAGTACCTACCTCACAGGGTTGTTATGAGGATTAAATGAGTTACTGTTTGTGAGCACTTAGAGCACACTGCAAGCACTGCACCAGTATTTGTGAAATACAGACGTTTTTGTGAAGTGAGTAATCTACCCAGAATAAGTCTCAAAGAAAGGACCTTAATGAACAAGTCCAGCCAGCTAACCCAAGGCCATGGCCTGTTAATAACTCTTACACATGTTGCCTTAAATAGATGCTTCCCTGTGGTCCTGTGCACACTGGGGTCCAAAGCAACCTTCTTACCTTTCTTTAATCAGCATCACTGTGTACACACCTTCATGTTCCCACAGCCTAGCCATTCCTCTAAACCTCAAATAGAAAGACTGAGCATATACTGTTTCTTTTTCTGTCCTGTTTAGACATCCATCCTAAGGCCCTGTGATGCTACATCTTACTTAGAATCTCCCTTCGCTTTATTGGAATGCTTCATCATCCCAAGAATTAGCTTGACTTTAAGGCTTTATTCATGAGAAATGTTTTATTTTTGTTAATGTGAACAAGAGACTGCCTTAACAAAATGTTTTTTTTTTTTTTAATCATTGTTTTTGGATCCTATTCAGCAGCATCTATCTTGTAATTTCCCAGGTGTAGAAGTACAAGTCACTAAGTCATGCCTGACTCTCTTGACCCCATGGACTGTAGCCCACCAGGCTGTTCTGTCCATGGAATTCTCCAGGCAAGAATACTGGAATGGGTTGCCATTTTCTTCTCCTGGTGAGAAAGAAGTAAGGAAGTAAGAAGTAGTAAGACATAAAACCAATGCTTTGGAAAGATAAAATTAAGGAGCAGCAAAAATGTTTAGAAAAAAGGAGACCAGGTGGGAGAATGCAGCAAGTCAGAAATACAATGTTTGCTTCATATAGCTGCCATTCAAATAATTAATACTTGAGGGATTTTCTAAGGGGATAAAACCAAAGAAAAGCATGTGAAAAAACAAGTTGGTTACCGAATAAGCTTTCTAGTTCTTCTTTGTCGGTGACATCTCATTTAGTGTATATTATTAATATTTTCAGTCCTCAGTTCTCAGACAATGCTTAGGGTGCTACGAGTCTTAAGAGGTGATACTGAGGGAAGTGTGAGGCCCCCTCTGCAACCCTCCTCATGAACTAGAACAGCTTCACTTTCTGTGTTATGTACTGGGGTCCCATGTTAACATTTCATGTAAGAAAAACACCTATGCTTAAAAAAAAAAAGATGAAATAATACCACTTTGATAAACTATAAAGAGATTAATACTGAAATGAAGTGTCAAGGAAGTTTAACTTTGTGAAACTATATTTTACTATAATTATAAATGTTAATCTTTGAAAACCCATGTTGTAATGTTGATTTTTGCAGTTTTTATGTAAATACGTAGGTTTATTAAAATTTCAGTTACCTGTTGTTTTGTGTGTGCCCTTTATTGTTTACTTTGCTAGCATTCCTGAGTTGACTGGGCATGTTCTTGAAAATATTTTCCATTATCAGAAAATAAACTGGAAAGTCATTGAAAGCTTGTAGGTCGTAATGCTCAGGTGACCATTTACTCCTCCCCCACTACTTGCAGGAATTCAAAGTCAAGGCCGCTGTTGGTTTCTTTAGGCTGCCTGCCTTAACCAAGTACCACAAGCTTAAAACCACAGAAGTGTGTTGTCTCACAGTTCTGCAGGCTAGAAGTTGCAATCAGGGTGTCAGCATGACCAAGCTCCCTTGAAGCGCGTAGGGGAATCCTTCCAGCTTCGGATGCTTTTGGCTGGCTGTCTTTGACCCTCCTTGACTTGTGTACATATCCCCTCAATCCTGTCTTCACACGGCCGTCATATTGGATCAGGGACCCACACTCTCTAGTCGCCTCATCTTAACTAATTATACCTGCAAAGACCCTGTGTCCAAATACTGTCACATTCTGAGGTCCCAGAGATTAGGACATCAACCTATCCTTTTTGGAGGGGACACAGTTCAACACATAACAGCCACCTTGAGCAAGCTGTGAGATTCAGAAAAAGAGTTCCCTATATATTTCTTATTTTAGCTGACTTTTGACATGTATTCTATTTTGAAACAGTATGAGAGCGTATCAGTATATCTAAAATTTGGAAGGAGAAAAGTATATATCCTTCACTCATTCTTTTGCCAGTTATATGCCAAGTGCCTTCACCAGCCAGATGTTCTAGTACTGAAGATTTGGTAGTCAGTAAAACAGGAGGACCCTGTCTTAACAGGAGATACGAATGAGAAGACAAAGGGATGGTGATGAAGTATGCATTTTTCTTATGTGCGTTTCTCGAAATGGTCTGCATAGCCTGATACTGCGATGCCCCACTGTTTAAAAGATAGATAATATAGGGAAAAAATATAGTTTTTTCTGACTCATATTTTTTTTAATTAAAAAATTTGAAAGGAAAAAAAAACTAATAGATACAAAAGCTTAGAAAATGGAAGTCCTACTACGCTGTTGGGAATATATTCTTCTAGTCTTTTGATAATACATATAATCATTTTAAGTCATCTCCTTTAATACCATAACTCTGTGTTTAAAGAAGTGAATCTGGGAGGCTGCACCAGCGTGTGGTAAAGCAGCTCTCCTAGCTAGAGAAGATATGCTGAGGCAGAAGGAAGGCAAGAAGAGCCCAGCAGAAGGGGAAGGCGCACTTCGAGCTGGCAGCCACCAAGGCTCCGTTATTTCCTGTGTGATCACGATGAAGGAACCTGGACATGAGCCTCCTTACCTGTGATGGGATAATATTACTACCTGATGATACTGCTATCAGAATTAATGAAATACTGTTTGTAAAATTTCAAGAAGATGCTTCTTCAATTAGTGGTGGCTAGATACTCAAACTATACTTTTCATGGTGTTAGATAATAAGCTGTCT
This sequence comes from Capra hircus, assembly GCF_001704415.2. Taxonomy (NCBI): domain Eukaryota; kingdom Metazoa; phylum Chordata; class Mammalia; order Artiodactyla; family Bovidae; genus Capra; species Capra hircus. The sequence goes on along the minus strand of NC_030827.1, from coordinate 10,325,217 downwards.
GTTTTAAAGATAGAATATCAAAAATGACTATTTAATAATAATGATAAAAGGTGTTTTCAGGAAGTATAGGTAATGTGTTAACTGTAGAAAATTTAGAAAATGATGATAAGCTTATGCACTTCCTCCCAAGCTCACACAAATAAAAATGCCCATAATGTTGACCCCTAAAGATAGTCACTGTTTACATTTGAGGTCATATCCTTCCATTCTCATCTTACACAAGTGTATGTATAAGCATGTAAAGAAAGAATTGTGGTATTTACAAAACAAGTTTATTACAAATAGCGTGCTGTGTTTTGCATTTTACTTAATAAAACGTAATTTTTCTGAATTTAGAGTTTTATGTTTTCTGTTTCATTTTAATGCAATGCGGTTATCATTGTTTGAAAGTGATTAATATTCATATTGTGGGAAAATAAAGAATGGTAGGTAGTTCTAGATTCAAGCTGCGTGGCCTCAGGCAAGTCACTAAACTCTGAGCAATGGCATTAGATGAGACAAAAATACCTGAAATAAATTTGTAAACCATAGATCTCTGTGAAAATCCTCATTTTTCTATATTTTTTGTTCTGATAATGTTATCAATAAGAACTTTGCATTAGTAGTCTGCAGTGCATGCGTGCTCAGTCGTGTCAGACTCCACAATCTCATGGACTGTATAGCCCACTAGATTCCTCTGTCCGTGGTATTCTCCAGGCAAGAATACTGGAGTGGGTTGCCATTTCCTTCTTCAGGGGATCTTCCCAGCCCAGGAATCAAACCCACGTCTCCTGCACTTCCTACATTGGCAGGAGCCACCTTGGGAAGCCCGATAAACATATTTATTATATAATCAGGACTTCTTCGGAGGTCTATATATTCTGGTACAGCCAGAATGTCCTTCACATATACAAAGAACATTTCCATTTTAACTGTTTGAAGTCACAGTGCATGCCGAGTAGGCAAAAAGCAGGGAATTGAGGAGGCATTTTCCAATTAAAAAGTGAGGAGGAACTAAAAAGCCTTTTGATGAAAGTGAAAAAGGAAAGTGAAAAGGTTGGCTTAAAGCTCAACATTCAGGAAACAGAGCATGGCATCTGGTCCCATCACTTCATGGGAAATAGATGGGGAAACAGTGTCAGACTTTATTTTGGGGGATCCAAAATCACTGCAGATGGTGACTGCAGCCATGAAATTAAAAGACTATTACTTCTTGGAAGGAAAGTTATGACCAACCTAGATAGCATATTAAAAAGCAGAGATATTACTTTGCCAACAAAGGTCCGTCTAGTCAAGGCTATGGTTTTTCCAGTGGTCATGTATGGATGTGAGAGTTGGACTGTGAAGAAAGCTGAGCGCCGAAGAATTGATGCTTTTGAACTGTGGTGTTGGAGAAGACTCTTGAGAGTCCCTTGGACTGCAAGGAGATCCAACCAGTCCATTCTAAAGGAGATCAGTCCTTGGTATTCTTTGGAAGGAATGATGCTAAAGCTGAAACTCCAGTACTTTGGCCACCTCCTGCGAAGAGTTGACACATTGGAAAAGACCCTGATGCTGGGAGGGATTGAGGGCAGGAGGAGAAGGGCACGACAGGATTCGCCAACTCGATGGACATGAGTTTGGGTAAACTCTGAGAGTTGGTGATGGACAGGGAGGCCTGGCGTGCTGCAATTCATAGGGTCGCAAAGAGTCGGACATGACTGAGCGACTGAACTGAGCTGACTTTCCAATTAATAGAGTACAGATTTGGCACCTTCCTTTGTTATTTATAAAGAGGGAAGAGGGGCCCTCAGACCTAAGAGGCTCATCACCCTACCTCCGGATATGTATTTAAAGACAATTCTGTTTGCCTTGTGGTTTGTTTAACGGATAACTCTACCATTTAATTGCTTTGGAGAAACTAAAGTTATTATAAGATGTTAGACCCATAAAAGGCATTTATCAAGACAGTTTGAATTGTAAGTAGTGTACAAGGTTTCGCTTTTTACATAAAGCAGCACTTTGTTCTACCAGTTCAAACAGTGACTAGTCATACTCATTATTTATGGGGCAGTTTTGGGAGGAGGATTTAACTGTCAGTGTTCTTAGTTATAAGTGACAGAAAACAAAGCTGGCTGGTTGAAGTAGAAGAGGGATTTATTACCATCTACTGTCTAGCCTGGGCTTCCCAGGTGGCACTAGTGGTAAAGAACCTGCCTGCCAATGCAGGAGACATGAGACGCAGGTTCGACCCCTGGCTTAAGAAGATCTCCTGGAGGAGGGCATAGCACCCACTCCAGTATTCTTGCCTGGAGAATCCCATGGACGGAGGAGCCTGGCGGGCTGTGGGGCATGGGGTCGCTAAGAGTCTGACACAACTTAAGCAACTTGGCACGCATGCATGCACTGTCTGGCTTACAGAGCTGTTGGGAGACATGGAGAACTGAGTTGGAGGCCATACAGCAGGAGGAAATCACACCTAAAATTCAATCTCGTGCAAACAGCTCTCCTGCTCCTGCTGCCCTCTGTGTGGCAAATGCGCCGCCAACCCTGCCATCCTTGGATACATGACTCAGATTCAGATGACTCAGTGAGAAACGAATTGGTGGGAGCTAGGTCCTTTGCCATGCTCTAATTGCAAAGAAGACTGGGGCGGGAAGGGCCTTTTGAGCTTCAGCAGGAAGAGCCGGCCTCCTACTGAGATTTATCACTTAGAGAATTCCCCAAAGTACTAAGGGATTTGGATGTTGACAGCCAAAAAACAAAACAAATATTACCTACAGATTAATTGTTGTCCTCATTGTGAGTATAGTCAGGGATTTATCTTACTCATATATGAATAGGCCAGATACACACATTACAGCCAATGCCAGAATACCCTTAATCTTAATGCTTCCAGAGCTGAGGGAAAAGACAGTAAGTGTCCCCACTATGGACACACAGGAGATGAATCCCTGGCCTCCAGGTTTTTTGCATTATTGGTAGAGCCATGAAATTTATTTTATTTGGCTGTGCCAAGTCTTAGTGTGGATCTTTAGTTGCAGTCTGTGAACACTTGGGCTTCCCTGGTGGCTCAGCTGGTCAAGAATCTGCCTGCAATTCAGGAGACCTGGGTTCAGTTCCTGGGTTGGGAAGATCTCTTGGAGAAGGGAGCAGCTACCCACTCCAGTATTCTGGCCTGGAGAATCCCAGGGACTACACAGTCCAAAGGGTTGCAAAGAGTTGGACATGGAAAGAGTGAACTCTTGACTGTGGCGTGCCGGATCTAGTTCTCTAGCCAGGGATCGAATCTGGGCCCCATGCTTTGGGGACTTCACTGCAGGACCACCAGGGAAGTCCCTGGCCTCCAGGTTTGAGATTCAGAAAAACATTATCGCCCAGAGAGTACTGTAGTGAAGTTATTTCCTGGCCTTTCCAGAGTAGGTCAAATCCTCCTACTGAATACTATATTACGCCTGTACCTCTTGTTGAAATGAGCACAAGTGTTTACCAAACAAGCATGTTATAGCAACGTTGCTCACAGAAGCCCTGAACTGGCAACAACTCAAATGTCCATCAACAGGAGAGTAGTAGAAATGAGAAATCACAGTATGGTCATAGAATCTGTTGTTGTTTAGTTGCTAAGTCATGTCCAACTCTTTGCAGCCAGGGACTGTAGCCCGCCAGACTCCTCTGTCCACAGGATTTCCCAGGCAAGGATACTGGAGTGGGTCGTCAGTTCCTCCTTCAGGGGATCTTCCCAACCCAGGGATCGAACCCAGGTCTTCTGCACCGCAGGCAGATTCTTTACCAGTTGAGTCACCAGGGAAACCCCTACAAGGCTATATACATATTTAAATATTTATTTCCCTTTGCCCTTGAGTTTATTCTATACATTGAACATATGTCTGTTCTATATCAATAAAAAAGCTACTGTGTTATAAAAATCTAATCTCTGGTGGTAGAAGTCAGAATAGAGGATACCTCTGAAAGACGGTTATTAGCCGGGAATGGTGGCATGAGGGAGCCTCCCAGGTGCTATTACTTGATCTGGTTGGTTACTGAGGTATGTTGTTGTTGTTGTTCAGGTGCTAAGTCATGTCCGACTCTTGGCGACCCCATGGACTGCAGCATGCCAGGCCTCCCTGTCCCTCACTATATCCTGAAGTTTGCCCAAGTTCATGTCCATTGAGTTTGTGATGCTGTCCAACCATCTCATTCTCTGCTGCCCTTTCTCCTTTTGCCTTCAGTCTCTCCCAGCATCAGGATATATACCTGGGTATATAAATTACGTAAAAATTAATCACGCTGAAGACTTAAAATTAGTGCCTTTTACTGCACATTTGTAATACCTCAATTTTTAACAACAATATACATTTGAAGAAAAGCATATTCCCAGTTTAAAACAATCTAGATAAATTTGGGAACACAATCCATTCATAAATTGTGAACTGCCTTGTGTCCTAGTGGTCTTTGGAGAACTCTACAGAGTTATAGCTAAGGCAACACAACAGTCTTACAACTGTTGATATAATGAGTTATATTTGAAACCCAGGGTTATGTGTGTTTGAGACTGTGAACCAAGTTCCTATCAGAGGTGGCAGACTATAACCATTTTCTTCCTTTTTTTCTCTATGAGCTGTCTAAAAACAGTCTACACATGAATGAACCTGAAGATTATTTATACCTGTTTTCAATGCTTTCATTCTAACGCTGAATTCATGATTGTTAATTCTCTCGTGCATAGGGCAGGAGGCTGATGGTTATAGACAGGTGAGGAAAATACTGCTTATTAGTAATGTGTGAAAAAATGCAGCCTTTCCCTATTTAAATCTTGTTTGTGATCAGGAAACCTGCCAATGTTGTTAATATTCAAGGGTACTCTGGGGATTGTTTTTGCCGAAGGGCAAATGCAATTTAAACCATGGGACAAAGTTATGCCCAACCACCATCTAAGTATTTGGAGGTGCCTGTCGTGTGATTCAGCCACCCAGATGCAACAGGGTGGTGGAAACAGGCTGCTGCTCTTCATATAATTAGTGGTAATATCCAGGATTTTCTTAGAACCCCTTGAGATTAAGCGTTTGAAATCAGAGACTATAGAGAGATTACGTACTGCAAGAATGTTGTGGTAGGTGTCTGATGTCAGCATGCCGCGTGTCAGTGAGTAACTCTTCATGAGTCACTTTCATAGTTTCACTGTTTCCCCACAGGCTGCTCCTTGGTTTTCTCCTATTCCCTTGATGAGAAATTGGTGCTGAAATTGGTGCCTCTAGGCTG